>NC_132805.1:7601666-7902500 GCF_048594095.1 Paramormyrops kingsleyae
ATGGCTGCGGTGTATCACAGAGTGGCCTGTGTTGTGTATTAAGCCAACATCTGGATGATGAATCTTCAAAACCGTTGCATAAGTTTTCAACACCCTTTCAACTGACTGGAACAGGCCTCAGAGAAGACCTCCTGGCCTGGAAGAGTGTGTGTCTGCGTTACAAAATGTGAAAATGACTGGAATTCAAAGTTTAATTTGCGAAAAAAAAACAGAAAGTAAAAGAAATTTAATTTATTGTGGATCGTCCTTTTAGCTGGTTAATGTTCAGGGGGCAGTGCTGGCACCTTCAAAAACAGACATTTAACGTTTAAAGATGAACAGTATGTTTAGTGTATTTCTGTCGGACAAAGCTTGCTGTGTTCCTACCCCCCCCCCCAACCCCCCCATTGTAGTCACATTAGCAGTCACATTTCCTGAGAGAAGCCCACGGAGGAGCATTTAAAGTGTCTGCCCACCCTCTCAGAGCCTTTGATATTCAAATGAAACATGGCGCTGGACAAACAAGGGCCACGGTTGGCCCCGAAGGGACAGCGCGCGGAATTTCACCCCGGATGAAAAGCGGAGTGTGACATTCTGAGGCGAGCGATGTGGACAATGAGACAATGCTTATTTTAATGTCACAGTGGAAAGTTACAGCCTCGTGACTGAATAGTTCCCTCTCTGGCCGACCAGTGGTACTGCAGCAGGGCCCACGCTGGCTCTTTCCACTCTGGGGAACCCTTTGCTGGGGGGTGCTAGAGGTTTCTACAGGGAAAAGGAGGTTTTTCCTGGTGATGGATCTACTAAGTGCAGCTTTTCCGGCTAAGCCTCCACAAAGGGGACACACTTTAGAATCCCGACTAAGCTGGTCACCTATGGGGACAGAATGGGATTCTGCAGATAAACTCCTGAAAGTGGTTATTGATCATAGGGATAGATCTTGCATCCGGTGATGTGGCGACCCTGGGAACTTTGAGGGACACCCCCATTTCGCTACGGATCAAGTCATTTTTGAACCTTTTCATCCCTGCGGTAGGTCCACCTGGGCCCAGCCATGCACAAGTATACTGTGATGCACAGAACAGTGTAGAATCGTCAATGGAAACTCCACCCTAGTGGTCAATGACAGATGTTGTGTCTCAACAGTGCCTCACACTATCCACAACTTCACGCCATACGTAACTTCGACGCTCACACTGGGGAGCCGTGTGCACGGCCGCACCTCTCCCCACGTGACAAGAACCCAAAACTCATGGTGCATCACAGCACAGTGCTGCTTCCAGTAACCCCCTGGTGGGCTGAACCAACAGCACTTTGGGTGCACTTGTGCAGACTGGGGATGAACGCAGAACCAAATGGCATCCTTTTACAATCAAGATTAACTCATATAGACAGTGAAATCCAGTGGATGCAATTATTCCAAATCATTTGAAAGGCTTCCCTTGTAGAACCAAGTTAAAAAAAAATTCCGGGCTAAATGATCGACTCCATGGGCGGAAGATTTTTTTCTCACGTGCTTCTCTCATCGGCTCGAATTCAGATCGAAGGCGACATGAATGATTACATTCATAGTATCTACAATGAGGATTTATGCTCCGCCTCTGACGTGATCTGACCAACCCTCGATGAGCCAACCACATGGAGTTTGGATGTAGCGTGGCTGTGGGTGCCGAACCCCCCCTCTCCCGGCGTACGTGCAGACTGGCAGCATCTCTTTGCGGTTCCTCGCGGGCTCCCATCCCGCTGGCTCTCGCCCTGAGTGCTAATACCGCCCACATGATCCGTCCTGGTCTTTGTCTGGCTCTCGTTCCGCTCAATGTCCCATTCATGTTAATCTCATGCGAGGCGCGTCATCGGACGAGGTGGGGGGGAGGGGGCAGCATAATAGGAGCCTGGCTTTTGGGAGCTTCTTTTCAAAATGAGCTGAGAAGCTTTCCCGCTATCCCTTCTGCCCCCCTCGGCATTGCTTTCAGGGTGTCCTCCCTCCCCTGTCCACTGCGTTCCACATTAACCTCGGGGGGGGGACGTCCATTCGTGACTCTGCATCCTGCTTTCCGCACGTGGGGTTCTCTAAGCCCCCCCCCCCACCCCCAAATCACTGAAAGGCCACTTTCGTCTCCCTTCGAAATGCTGCTGGGAAAAAAAATACGATGATCTGAATGGCAGGTCTGGGGGCTTCAGTGAACGGAGGCTGCTCTCCTCGACCCGCCGTCTCCGATTGTGCCGTCTCGAGCTGCAGATTTTCGAGCGACTTGATTAGGCTGAAGTGTCTGACAGACGCCGTCCCTGCTTTTCATACTGGGCGCCCCGTCAAGATCAGCAGACTCTTTCACCCCGCCCCTTCCATGCCACACATCCTGCACGTTACCATGGCAGCAGATAGGCATTTGCGCACAAGCCGAGTGGAGCCGGCGGACGCTACAATAACCCGGATCCTAATCCATTTCAGTGACCAAACACCCTCTTAGAACCGCGACCTCATGAGCACCTTCACCTGTGACCGCATGCTAATCTACAGTGGTGACCGTGTATATTTTCACTGTTAACCACGTGTAGCAGAGCAGCTGCTAGCACACAGTGCAACATGATAAGCATTTGGTAGTGACCAGGAACAAGCAGCTCATATATGAAGCTGGGACCATGTGTGAAGGATCTGTATGGCCTACATTGACATTCATGCTAAGACTCAGGCACTAACAGCAGGAAGCCTTGGAACTGTACAGGGCCACACGCAAGTCATGGTCTCATCTGCCATCCCCTCAATTAGCGCATCAGTTCATTAAAAAATGGGTTTCGGTGAGAGAGCCCAAGCCTTTCCGATTCAGCTCGTTTCACTTACGGTTTCATCCGGTCAAGCCACACTTGTCGGAATCTAAGTCTGTCTAGACGGAGAAAAATTTCATCCGGGTAGAATTCCGCTCTGGTGGGAGTTAGCGCGCGTTGGCTTATTTAAACTTTCAACGGTTCGCGGGGCCGTCTTTGAAGGTGTTTCGCTGCTGTTTCGCTGGCATTGTTTTAGGCTGAAATAAAAATGAAATATTGTGAGAATGCAGCAGTAAAACTTTGAAAGGAAACTTAAGCGAGCGAGAATGTTCCCAAACTGCACCAAAAGTTCTCTCAAATTATTATTTCATCATGAAACTCATATAAAATACTCCATTGTAAAATAAAAAACAGGGTGGACAGGCTTTATCTGTCCCTAGTGCTATGTTTATAATGGACCTTGTGGATTTTTTCACTACTGCATGTTTAAACGGCAGAACTTTAACACTTGAGCACTGGGAGGTCCTCTGATGGGAGTCCTGGTAACATGCTGCTGGTCAGGGCTAACAGCCAGAAGCTTTGGCCTAATTTGTTCCGTAATAAAAGCTGTATGAAAAAAAGCTCTGTTTATGGTCTCACCTCATTCTGGCCATAGTCCTGCAGAAAAACTCTGCCGGTGACCAGGAACGGCTAACACGTCATCATCTCGGTGGTGTAATTATGGCTTCAGTCCGTTTAACGTCCACAACGGGGGACAGATGAAGGGAGGGGTAGAGGAGAGGATGCTCAGGTCTTTTTATGACGGCTGTCCCGACACCCAGGGCTGATCTTCACACTAGTTTGGAAAGAAGGGGCCCCAACACCTACAAAAAACCCGTGAGCACTGCAAATCGCACTGCAAATCGCACTGCAAATCGCAGCTCTTCGAGACTCCGCTTTATCTCAGGATGATTTCTGGGTCTTGGTCCGCATTCTCTCTGTTTTAATACCTTTCCATTACCCTGTCATTTTTCTAAATCATAGCTAAACAGCTAAATCCTCCTGACAAGCCTGCTATTGCTAGATAATATTTCTTTTGTATTGAAATACCTTTATTCTCACACACTCTCAAAAACACACACGATTTCAGACTCTCACGCTCACACAAGAAATCTTACAGCAAATCTATATTATTACATTATAAACCTAAACCTAGCTACATCAAAAGCATTGGGGTACTTTGCAAACTCTACAGACTATTTACAAGGTAATAAAACTGTTTCATACATGCAAATGTGCATGCATATGTGTGCAGACTTGTACCGAATTGAAAAACTCACACCAGCCAGTTTACCAAAGTTGGCAAGCCTGCCAACAGATTTTGGTCGGGGGTACGGGGGGATCAATTTGTGCTTCTTTGAGGTGTCTGTTTTTATAATGCCACAATTAGGTTATAAATCGATTTTTAAATATCAATTTAAATGTAGGTTACTGTACTTATGCTGGTCACATTTGTTATTTCTAATATGCTTTCAGAATTAAGACGGCATCATAACAATTATAATCAGCTAAACCCCATGTTCTCTGCTACTGAGTATGGTCACATATCCGTAGTGATAAACATCCCTATAACCATAGTTGTTTTTTTAGGCCTGAATTTCTTGGCAAAGTCGCCTTAACGGCCACAGGCAGAGTAACTTGCAGAGGCTGTCTGCCTCGCTCCATTCGCACACACACTGCAATGATGCCGTCTCAAACGACTTAGCATGTTAGATGAGTTTCCAATGAGTTTATCAACATGTCCGAGTTCAGAGGTTCTTGGTCTTATCAGCTACTCTCTCTGTACTGTTGGTGTAAATTATTAGGGAAACTGTAATGTTCCCAAACTACTGATTTAAGTGACGTGGGAGGGTCTTTGACCTCTCCAGCATTAACCGTAACAAACTCACAGAAATGCTCTTCAGCAAAAACTATCAAAATAAATCACAATACATACTGAATTGGCAAAAGAAAAAAACATTGATACAATATCGATTCGGGAGGTCCTAGTAACAGAGTATCAGAGGGTGTGTGCCATTTTAGGGTATTTTAATAGCCAGAGTGAGAATTAATTTGAGATATTTAAAAAATAAATGTTTGAGGTGGATTGCTTGGGCGATACTCTCTGAGTATTTGCGGAAAGGGTGGAGAGTGAAATACATTCAGTTCTGCGTGCCTTTTAGAAAGGAATATCTCTCCATCCGACTGACACGAAGGCGACAACACCGAATCGCCGCTGGGACTGACGTCTGTTTTCTGTCTTCCAGGCTGAGGCTCAGTCAGAGTCTTGTATTTATGCCTCTGTGGTTTCCCACACCGTGAAACATCCCTCAGAGGAGACCGACGCCTTCTCCCACTGCATGTTTAAAGGATCACGGTCTGTCTGAATGGTGGCTACATGTCACAGGTTTTATTTATGGGATGCATTATGAGGATGTTGAGTCGAACGCGAGTCAGCCGGTCAGCTTGAGCCACTACAAATGCTCCCTCCAGACACAAGCTGACCTATTGTCTCTCCTAAATTGTCTCTCCTTCCTGACCCAGGTCTGCCATCTGCCTTACTCCAACTGCAGACTCACTTCCTGCTTCTCCATGAAGTTATCCAGCTGTAGGCCTGCTCTCCATTCATAAGTGTCTCCACTGTAATGTTAGTAGTTATAATGTAAACCCAACAGCTGGATGACTTTAAAGGCCTGACATAATTTCCCCTTTAATGACCTGCATGAATGATTGATACAGGAGTCACCTGCCATGATCTTTGAACCACACCTAGAGACGCTGGTCATGCTAACAGAGATGCTTCAATAGACAGAGTCCTTGAGAGAGTCAGAAGGATCCCTGGTGTGGCGTTCATTGGTGACCCTCAGGGAATTTCCAGAAATGTCAAAGGCCCCCGTCCCAGCTTGGTCAGCTTGCAGCTTGGCCACCCGTTTTGGAAGACAGCCTAGTAAGTGCTGACTGACTGGACGTCTCACAGACGTCTACCTCCAAGCATGAGAATGTGCCAGGGGTGAAGAATTTGAGTAAAAAAAAAACAAAAGATAAAAGCAGCCCTGAATATTTTTTTCAGTATCTGCAAAAAAATTCAAAATAACTGTTAAACTCAAGATATTTCATAAATATCTACAGTAACAATGCTTAAAACCTCATTCTTGTTATCTTTACTTTGAAAGATATAAAATGTCTGTTTAGTTTTTGGGAAGCCAATGAGTCACTAAAACGAAAATACATTAAAAGCTATTTAATCCATGATACCTTATTTGAAGGTGTTTGTAAAACACTGGACAAAAATGATAATTTGATGGGCTGCTGCCTCCATCCAGCCAACGCCACTCACCCAACATCCTGTTACAGTCTGTTTAAGAGGCCGTTAAGTTTCACTGCCCGTCTTCATCCTTTTCTAATGCGGCTGAACCTACTTCAGATGAAATGGAAATAATTACAGCAGTCATAATCTGCAGGAGACGTAAATTACAGTTGTTATTCCTCACTTGTGTTTTGTATACATTCATATATGGGTTTTTAAATGCAGGAGTGGCTGAACATTACAGCGTGTGCAGCGAAGGCCGGACCACACAAGTGAGCCTTTGCCGTTCCTGGCTGAGTTGGTCCTGGACTAATCGCAGATTGTTGCATCGAGTTAGCAGACGGCATGATGTCAGACTTCAAAGCCTTAGGACGTGCCCCCCGCATTCACCTGCAGGGCGATTCCAGCCGCCCGTACCCCATTAGGGAGGATATGTCCAGCGGGTAGCGGTTGATCAGCACCGAGGGACCAGGAGGAAGAAAACAGGCCGCTAGCTTGGGTCAGTGGAAACGCACACATAGTAAACATTAAGGAACCAGGTGAAAAAAGGAAGGGGGGAGTTTATGGGCCGTGTCACAAGTCTGCCATGTGTGTCTGGTTAAGGAAGAGTACAAGAAAACATCTCATTTAACACTGGGGGGTCCCGACTTTTCAGCCAGAAACCCCATTTCGTAAAGATTGGGAAATGGGGAAACCCATCGTCCTGTGAAAAAATGCACTGGCATTCCAGCACGACAACATAAGCGGGAATGCGTGAAGTCAAGCATGACTTAGGACTAAGTCATAGATACATTAGTGAATGTGTATATTAAAGAGATTATAGATACATTAGATGTCATTTATTGTATAGCCACATAGTTAATTAACTTGAAAATCTAAAAGATTTGAGACGCTCATGGACACATGGTCGCCACTAGAGGGTCGTGACCCCTACATGAGGAATGCATGTGGACTCTGACAGCTGTTGAGATGTCAGTCTTGGACCTGGACTGCAGGTCAGTGTTTCTGGTCATTTCCCCCACGCTTTACTGGCAGAGGGACACGTGAGGGGGCCACTATAAACACAACATCACTCGCTGGCTGCGGTTCTCCTTGGGAGGGTGCACTTATTCCACTTATCACCCCCCCAAACCCACCCCACCCCAGTTGGTTAGACTGTGGATTAAAACACGCCCAACCATTAGAGAGTCATTAGAGAGAGTAATTAGACTTAAAGCTGAGATATCCTCCATTCATCTGACACGTTCTTAAGAAAATATTTAGTCTGTAAACTCGGCCGTGTGTCACAGTATTCATACGTGGAGATAAAGGACTCATCTGTTTCCCCACATGGAAAAAAATCTGTAATAAGTGTGTATTTAAAAAGCAAAGGTCACACACCTGTCATGTATATTAAGTTCTTTACACAGAATAGGATGCAAGAAAGAGTCTGTTCCACACTGAAAGACTTAGATAGCCCATCTGTACATGGTGTTTGGAGACACAATGTGCTTGGCTCAGAAAGCATGAAATTATGAACATTTTAGACATTTAAAGACATTTTGACAGATACCCCTTTCTGTTTCTCTAGTCCCCGAAATGTAGTAGAATCCATTTTCCAAAACACGCTTAGAGATTTTTTCACGATGTGTTCCCAGACACTAGCAGATGTTTCTGCAATAAATCTACCATTGCGGTTTCAATACGCTTTTGTTTAACAGCACAGCTAATCCTCGCACTACAGCAGGCGCAGGTTGCTGTAGACCCGTAGTTTATCACAACTAGACACTCGAACCTGGAGCGGACAAGCGAATAAGACAACAGGAGAATAACTGATGTGGTCTGCGGAAGACAAAGTGTCAAAACTGAATACAGCTGAATAAAGAACAAGGGTCTGAGTACACCCGCTTTAAATAATCGGGTTCAGGATATTTCAGACACATCCACAGCTGAAACAGATATAATCTGAAAAGTCCTTAATGCATTAAGCCCCAGAATGTCGTGACTTAAGTGGGTGTGTAAAAATATGCCTGTGCAATAGGACCGGATTTCCCAGATATTTCTAAAAGATTTCATCTCATTTTAATAAGACACTCAAACTGAATAAAACACTTGGAAGAGGACAGAAGTGATTTCTAGAAGCATTAAGGCTGAAAGCCAGCATTTGGGTCACCTGATTCACCGCAGAAGCATAACTAGCAGGGTTTAGATCGGAGGAGGCTGGTTGGGAGAGTCTGGGCATACACTACTGTGCCTCAGTTTGGGGAGAGGCACCAAATCCACGAAGCCCACACACATACATTCAGTAACAAAGGATAGGAAGAATTCCATTTTCCAGATGTTTTAATTTTTGTAAATTGGTTGAGGAACAGCTCACAAATGGCTGAAGTAACTAAGGGTTAAAAGACAAGCTTGCCCTGCCTTTTTTAGGACGCTCTCTGATTTCAATCCCATAACCCAAATTTTTCCTCCAGATTAACTCAATAACATGTTGTTATGTAAGATCTTAAGTAGGGGTATTTGACCAACCACAGCTGATTTTCATAAGTCATTCCTCAGACATATTTCATTGCAGTTGAGGAACAGACACATTACATGGATTTAAAACGAACCATTGCTCAACAGTCATTATTTAGCAGTTTCTCAATTGTCATTCTGCTTTTCATTTGCATTTAGCCAGAAGAAGACAAATATTTATTTCTGCACTTATTTTGGGATTCTGTGGTGTGCTGTGTTTAGTATAGTCGACTAAATGTTTGTTTTCCATTTTAAAAGCCTTTCTATTCAAAGGTGTTTAAAAACAGAGCACACTAAGAATGTACTTTTCAGATCTATAATTCTGGGAACCTTAAACATTTAAACTTTGTTCAGACATGGATTTAATGAGCTGATGGTATTTCCACCTGAAGACTATGTCTGTTTATTTAACCCAGAGCACTGAGCACTGGTTAGCACTGTTGCATTACACCTTTGGGATCAGGGTTCAAGTCTCCACCATGGCTCTATGTGTCATGTTTGCATGTTCTCCCGTGTCGTTGTAGGGTTTCCTTTGGGTACTCCGGTTTCTCCCCCCCATAATACAAAAACACGCCGAGGTTAATTGTAGTTACAAAATTGCCCATAGGTGTGCATTTGTGAGTGAATGGTGTGTGCATGAGTGAGTGTGCCCTGTAATGGGTTGGCAGGGGCTCAAGGCAGGGAACACCCCAGGATGAGGTGCCAACCCATCACAGGCCACACTCACACATGCACATCTATGGCCAATTTGGTAACTCCAGTAAAGCTCAGCATGTTTTGGACTGTGGGGGGAAACTGGAGAACCTTAAAAAACCCCACGATGACATGGGGAGAACATGCAAACTCCACACACAGAACCCTAGTCCCAGAAGTGTAAAGCACCAGTGCACTGTGCCACCATGCCACCCCCTGAATCCTTATATGATATACCCAAACATAACTGCCACAGAAAACATCCAACTTGACAAATGGGCCGATTCTGAACATCCACCTCTCACTGAAATTGCATGGTGAAAAAAGTCATGGTGGCAATGAAGAGAATGAGACTAAGCCCACTGGCAGAGAGAAACAAGACAGGGTGGCACCAGAGAGAACGAAACAAAGCCCACTGGCACAGAGAAACAAGACAGGGTGGCACCAGAGAGAACGAAACAAAGCCCACTGGCAGAGAGAAACAAGACAGGGTGGCACCAGAGAGAGCGAAACAAAACCCAGTGGCACAGAGAAACAAGACAGGGTGGCACCAGAGAGAGCGAAACAAAGCCCACTGGCATGGCTAAACAAGTCAAGTGGCACTAGCGAGAGTGAAACAAAGCCCGCTGGCACAGCGAAGCAAGTCAGGGTGGCACCAGAGAGAGTTAAACAAAGCCCACTGGCACAGAGAAACAAGACAGGGTGGCACCAGAGAGAGCGAAGCAAAGCCCACTGGCACAGAGAAACAAGACAGGGTGTCACCAAAGAGAGCGAAACAAAGCCCACTGGCACAGAGAAACAAGACAGGGTGGCACCAGAGAGAGTGAAACAAAGCCCACTGGCATGGCTAAACAAGTCAAGTGGCACTAGCGAGAGTGAAACAAAGCCCGCTGGCACAGCGAAGCAAGTCAGGGTGGCACCAGAGAGAGTTAAACAAAGCCCACTGGCACAGAGAAACAAGACAGGGTGGCACCAGAGAGAGCGAAGCAAAGCCCACTGGCACAGCGAAGCAAGTCAGGGTGGCACCAGAGAGAGCGAAACAAAGCCCACTGGCACAGAGAAACAAGACAGGGTGGCACCAGAGAGAGTTAAACAAAGCCCACTGGCACAGAGAAACAAGACAGGGTGGCACCAGAGAGAGTTAAACAAAGCCCACTGGCACAGTGAAGCAAGTCAGGGTGGCACCAGAGAGAGTTAAACAAAGCCCACTGGCACAGAGAAAGAAGTAAGGGTGGCGCTAGAGAGAGTTAAACAAAGCCCACTGGCACAGAGAAACAAGACAGGGTGGCACCAGAGAGAGTGAAACAAAGCCCACTGGCATGGCTAAACAAGTCAAGTGGCACTAGCGAGAGTTAAACAAAGATCACTGGCACAGAGAAACAAGTCCGGGTGGCACCAGAAAGAGTGAAACGAAGCCCAACGGCATAGCGAAGCAAGTCAGGTGGTACCAGTGAGAGTGAAACAAAGTCCACTGGCACAGAGACACAAGTCAGGGTGGCACTAGATAGAGTGAAGCAAGCCCCACTGACACAGAGAAATCAGTCAGGGGGCATCGGATAGAGTGAAGCAAGGCCCACTGGCATGGTGGAACAAGCCAGGGAAGCATTGGGGAGAGGGAAACAAAGCCCACTGGCACAGAGAAACCAGTGGGTGGCACCAGAAAGAGGGAAACATAACCCACTGGCAAAATGAATCACACCTTAGATTTCCCTGTTATCATTATATGTACACTATCATTACATGTACACCGAAATCATCATGTTTCTCTATGTAGTAAGATAGTAACCAAAACACATTATGCAAACTAACATGGCGTTAGAGGGCTTGTTCTGATCCTGGCAGGTAGGGGGCAGTGTTGCATTTCTGCAACAATTGAAACAGGGGGCATTGACGCCTTCTGTAACACTATAGTTTTACAATGTTGGCATGCATCTGGCCTCATGGTAAGAAGTTCTGTGATTTCAAGGGATTGTCGTGTCTCTGGAGTGCAGATGGACTTTCTGGCAGGTACACAGGGTCAGCCTTAAGGCGTAAATGGATGGACCGTTGGACCCCTCACAGTTTCATTGAAGTCCAACATCAAACACACACACACGCGCCAGTCTCAGAACACATATATGCTAAAGCTAAATCAGGCATCAGGCTGACCGGGGAATTATGAAACCAAAATTGATGGAGGTAGTATATCACAAGTGAAACTAGTTCTGCATGTGCCCCCAGAAATAGCAGTGTGCCATCCCTTTAACATATCACACACACACACACACACGCACACACACACACACACACACACACAACAGTTACACTGTCTCAAATAAACATACAAGTATCATTTCATCTTAACTTCAGAAAGTCAACAGGTTGACTATATCTCATCTCCTCTCCTCATCTTCAGGGTTTTAGGAAAAAGAAGGATGCAAAAGGCAGAAAAAAACGATGTCTTCCTACACCACCTAAGCAGCTTATGTGGTTTGATCCCGGTCAGCTCAAAGCAGCCGTCGACCCCAGTCACTGGCTCCTTATGTGGATTAGACCCTGGTTTGTTCTGACTTGCGGCACTGCAGGGTATTCTCCATCGGTAATGCAGTGCAGAGGAGATGTGTGAATCTGGAGACATAGCAGTGACACGGCAGAAATGTGCCAGGGAGATACGCAGACCAAGATATCACAGCGGGAACACAGGTACAGTATTTCAGAAACATGTTTCACAAGATACTCAGTGAGTTGTAGCGTTTTGTGCCTCCTGTCATGATTTGGGAAAAGCAAGCCAAGTGTTGCTTAGCTTGTGTCCTGATGCAATTTATTTAGACTAACAAAATGACCTTAAGTGAAGTTTCACTTAATAGAAAGATAGAGAAACTAAAGGCAGCTGGAACAGAGACAATGCTATAGATGTACAGTTACCAACTGATCATAGTAATTATTGGAGCACCAGACGATTCTGTTCTGCAGTCGTTTATCTTCCTAATTCTAATAAAAATACCATGAAGCGTGGTTTATTTAATAAATGGTAAATTTCTAGAGAGCTCTAAATAAACAAGATACTTGGATATGTCTAATATATGGTGAGATCGTAGAAAGTTCTGCTGAGAATTCATCCATAATTAAGACCTTGATGAAGAGTGTATGACTTTGTGCCCCTCATTTCACAAAGGATTCTGATGAATTATAGCATGGAGAGGCAAGACTAATTCCTGTAGGTAAAGGGTCGCTACACCAGGGCCAGTTTTCAGAATGAAATGTCTTTAGTCTCAGGCAAAAGAATTTGAGGGGGCATGATCTAAATTTAGGAAATACTAAGGTGCACAGACTAGGTCAATCCTGAAAAGAACTCTACTGATAGTACAGACTCCAGAATCAGAGGTCAAAAAGTGAACAGTGGGAGACCAGCATAGATCAGAGCAAATACAGAAGATCTGGTGGGGTTTGGAATAATCTTCTTGCACTGGAACCAGAGACTTCAAATTTATGCAAGTCACTGTTAGATAAAAGTGAAATCTTTGTGAAATAACTTTTCTATGCACTAACACATGCAAAGTCACAAAAATGCACTTGGCTTTCTGTGTAACGAAGATGGCTGTGTTGAGGTCTATGAGTTTGTGTTAGGAAAGCTGGCTGTGTTGAAGCTGGTGAAGTTTCTCTTAAGAAGATGGCTGTGTTGGGTTTATATATTTCTGTTAAGAAATTAAGAGAGCGAAACAAAGCCCACTGGCACAGAGAAACCTTTTCCAAGGCAGCAATGTCCTTCTTAAAGTATGGTGACCAAACTTGCACACAATATTCTAGGTGGGGTCTTACCAAGGAATTGTATAATCATAGCATCACCTCCCTTGACTTAAACTCCACACACCAAGAGATGTAACATCCTATTGGTCTTTCTTATTGCTTCCCCACTCTGGCGAGAGTGGGACATGGAAACATCAACATACACTCCAAGGTCTTTCTCATAAACAGCTACCTTTATTTCAGTGGAACCCATAAAATATCTGTACTTCATATTTCTGCTCCCTGCATGGATTACCTTACATTTATCTGTGTTAAATTTCATCTGCCAGGTATCAGCTTAATTAAATCAAGATCCCATTGTAGCCTCTGTGCTGCTAATTTAGTATCTGCTACATCACCCACCTTGGTGTCGTCTGCAAATTTAACTAGTTTACTGTATGTATTGGTGTCAATATCATTAATGTAAATTAGGAACAGTAGTGGTCCTAAAATTGAACCCTGCGGTACCCCACTATGAACGCAGGCCCACTGTGACATTGTGCCTCTAATAACTACCCGCTGTTTCCTGTCTGTTAACCAGCTTTTGAAGCTGCTACAGTTCTGAAAACCCCTGCAGCTTTGAACTTAAGCAAGAGCTGTTTGTGGGGGACAGCATCAAAGACCTTCTGGAAATCTAAGTAGATCACGTCGTAGGCCTTTTTGTGATCAATTTCTCTTGTAGCTTCCTCGAAGAACTCAAGTAATGTTTTTTGAATCCAGGTAATCTACCCTTTTCCCTTGGATTATAGCTTCCATTACTTTTCCAGTTATGCAAGTTAATGTATGTTGGAATCTGTGAGTTTGTTAAAGAAAATGGCTGTGTTAGGATCAGTGAGTTTGTGTTAGGAAGTCAGCTGTGTTGAGGTGGGTGAATTTGTGTTAGGAAAATGGCTGTGTTGGGATCTGTGAATTTGTGTTAGGAAGTCAACGGTGTTGAGGTGGGTAAATTTGTGTTAGGAAAATGGTTGTGTTAGGATCAGTGAGTTTGTGTTAGGAAGTCAACGGTGTTGAGGTGGGTAAATTTGTGTTAGGAAAATGGTTGTGTTGGGATCAGTGAGTTTGTGTTAGGAAGTCAACGGTGTTGAGGTGGGTAAATTTGTGGTAGGAAAATGGCTGTTTTGGGATCTGTGAGTTTGTGTTAGGAAGTCAAAGGTGTTGAGGTGGGTAAATTTGTGTTAGGAAAATGGCTGTGTTGGGATCTGTGAGTTTGTCTAAGCAAAACGGTTGTTTTGAAGTCAGTGAGTTTGTGTTAGGAAGTTGGCTGTGTTTCAGTCTGTGAGTTTGTGTTAGGAAGATGTGTTAGGAAGAGTGTTGGTGTCAGTGAGTTTGTATAAGAAGGATAACTGTGTTGGGGTCAGTGAGTTTATAATGAAGATGTTTTTTTGGGGTCAGTAAGTTTGTATAATTAAGATGTTTTTGTTGGTGTGAATGAGTTTATATGAGGAAGATGTCTGTGTTTGGGTCAGTGAGTTTGTATAAGGAGGATGGCTGTGTTGGGTGTCAGTGAGTTTGTATAATGAAGATGTTTTTGTTGGGGTCAGTGAGTTTGAATAGGGAGGACGGCTGTGTTGGGATCAGTGAGTTTGTGATGCCTGCGTCTCCTCTGGGGAGCCACGGTCAGTAGAAATATGACAGGAACTGGAGAAAACAGACTCACCCAAGCAGACTCATCCGGATGCTTATCTGGACCTCCACTGAGTGTCTGCATGCACGTAACTCATGTTCCTCGCATGAGTCAGCTGTTAGCCGATCCTCACACTGTTACCTCTGAGACATTACCTCTCCTGTAAAAATGCTTCCAACTCATACGTAAAAAAACACACTTACTGTAATATGCTGAGTTACTATACTGTAGCCATTACTATTACTATGTGGAAATCCCATTTCCTCACAGCTTGCACTGTGCTTTGATATGCTGAATTACTTTCTGTACTGCCAGCCCACTGCATGTAGACCTGGCACGATCATCCCTATTACTTGTTACATGTCTTATTTTAGGATCGGCTGTCTCTGGTCCTCTACTTGTTGGTCTGTATCATCTGTCGATGCCCATGCTTAATTTCCCATCTCACACCTGGTCGTCTAATGAATGTTGCTATTTTTCAACAAAACACACTTCTGTCTCCCTCTCTATCTCCCACCATGTAACCCTTGACATCTGGACCCAGACTGGAGCCCCAAGTCGGTCTGACTCCATCTACTGATTAATTTGCATTTAGCTCAGTCTCAGTCTCAGTATCTGACCAACAGCTGGATCACAAATCTAAGATCACGATTCAGTAGCTGCTGTCCATGATGAACACATTTTTATACTTGTGTGTGTGTGTGTGTGTGTGTGTGTGTGTGTATATATATATATATATATATATATATATATATATATATATATATATATATACTGAACAACAATCCATCCTATTTGGACTATCCAATCTACCCTATTTAGCCACAGATTTCTCATATCCTTACTGCCTTGTTCGAAGGGGAAGGGAATTATATTTTCTGTATACCTATATTAGCAATATTGTCTGTTTTTTCTATCTCCCTCTTTTTCTTTTCCCATAAATCATTGAAAAGAATTTTTTGTGACACACTTGCTTGTAAAAATGCACCACTCTCAATAAAATACTACTGTCTGGCTGCTAGAACCATATCTCAGCCGCGGCACGCCCTCAAGCTCCCCTGTGTGTCTGAGCGCCTGAATTGCGTGGTGGTGAGCATGGTGGCCTTCCTGCTGCAGCCAAACAAACCGGCAGCGTGGAAAGGTGAGCCCGTCTCAGAGGGAGAGTCAGGCGGGGGCCTCACTACCCTAACCAGACAGGTCGTGGCATGGGTTGTCCTGGCAACGCTTCCTGGGACATTCCCTATGCTATGGAGTCTGGACCCAGGGGGACTTGATACCTTTTCATAGCTCACCAGTACTAATCTTGCTCACCTGATTTGCCCTATCCACCTGAGAGCAGGCCAGCCATCTCACAGCACCCCCTGGCTGTAGGGAGTTCTTACTTCAGCTCAGCATAGCCTCGCCGCTGCCACAGGTGCTGCTACACCTACCGCTGTCTGTATGTTCTTTCTATTCCTGTCCTGATTCTAGGACAAGCATCAGCTGGACCGGACCTGGGCCGTACCGCAGACACACAGATGGCTGGGCATCACGGGGACCCATTTGTGGTTTAGGACACTGCGGCTGTGATCTGAAGGTCGTCAGTTTAAATCCCGTGATCAGCACAGTAATTTTGTTGTAAGCAGCAGTGATGGATTAATGCATATGCTATCCTAGGCTACAGCAGAGAGCCACAGCAAAATCAGGTGCGACAATGCAGTTCCCCTGCTTCTCAATTTTCTTTCAGCTTCAAAAAGCTGCAAGTTAATTTACCCCCTGGCCATTGGGCCCTTGAGAACGCCCCTTATCTCCAATTGGTCCACAAATCGGCTGACTCTGGTTTCTTCGTTTTAAGTAGGTTTGATTAACAATGTAAGCTAAATTAATGTAAGTAAGTGTCCGTTCCCATCTTGTAGAAGCACATTATTTCTGTCTCCCCCCCCCCCCCACCAATGCCGACTCCATTGTTGTCTAAACAACATTTGCATATTATAACCCACTGCTATAATAATAATGATCTGCATTTATACAGCACTTTTCATACATAAAATGCAGGTCGCAGTGCTTGACTTATGAGATTAAAATAAGGAACAAAGCTGTAATATGCAACCAAGATACAAGTCAGAGATGGTAAATAAGCTATTAACTTAGTAAAATGTCAAATAAATAAGCTAAAATAATACAACTAAAATAAACAAAAGTATAATACATGGAATAAAAATAAAATAGAAGAAAAACAGACAAAACATAAAAGTATGAACTAATAGAGACAAATAATGAATAAAGTATAATATGGATTGATCAACTAAACAGTAAAAAAATATTAATTAGCAAAAGAACACAAGCAGATACAAAAATGAAGTGAAATATAGTAAACTACTTTAAAGATATTTAAAAGCCAATCGAAAAAGATGTGTTTTAATAACATTTAAAATGTTAAGTGACTCGGCATCTCTGTCATGCTGCTCTATTCGGGGAAAAGTGCTCTAGAAATAAAAGTGATCTGTTGTCTGAATTGAAATCTTCCGTCCTGCACGTCCTTCCCTGTGACTAGTCTCCACACCGGCCAAGATGGTTTTTTCCAATGACGTTAAAGATTCCAGCTAAATTAATTTCTTGTAAGGTGTGACTTGACTCAGAGAGGATTTCTTCCCGTCTACGTTTAGGCAAATGAGGGGGAAGGAAAAAGAAAAGTTCATCACAAGGGTTGACATCTGGAGATACTCAGTGTGCTACAAAGGGGGGGGGGGGGGGGGCGGGCCGGGATGTGACCCTCATCTGTCCGAAAACTGGCCGTGGTCCAAGGAGCTGTAGGCTGACACAGGCCAAAGGAGTCTCAAAAGTCTCCTACAAGAAACAGACTGTGGAACGACTTGCAGTCCTTGCAGATGGGGCAGGAGTGACAGAGACGGCGGAAACAATCTGGAAGAATCCCTGCCGCCGGCACAGGCAGGAGGCTCAACAATGGAGACAGCAGCCAACTTGCAGTGCTCTGAAAATCCACCTACAAGTTCACAGAAACTGAAGCGATAGGTGCATGTTTCTATGACCTTCTGCCGATGCTGAATCAGCCATCAATGCTTGGCACTCCTTAATTCTAGGAACCATTGTTTGAATAACATTCCATGGTTGTTTGGGAATAAGATTCTACCAGGTCCAGGGACAGGAAGCAACCCCTATCTTGGGTTACTGTACTGCTGAAAAACAGTGCTGCAGTGAGAGGACAGATGCCTGTAAAACAAAGGAACACCATTGTCAAGGAGATCACAAGCCCAGCCGTGTCCCAATAATTAGTTCATTTCTGGACATCAATATTTAGCCAGTGGATTGGAATAAAAGCTCTGTCTATGGTACCCCACCTCACAGGCCATGTGGGTTAAATGGCTAGCAATCTGCGAGTCAAAGAAATCAGGCCACCCAACCTTCTTACTTAACCTGCCACTTCTAGAATCGCTCCTCAAGAAATCAGCTCTGTCAGTTTTATTCCCTTTATCCGAGTGTGCCTTTGAAAACTTGTACATTAATCTGATCTTAATCTGCTAAACTATTCCTATAAGCTCCAGCGCTAAGCAGTGATTTAAAATACGATTTACGGGCATGTGTAGGTATAACAGAAAAGCACATCAGAGGATAACATACCACAGTATGAGTCACAGGAAAATCTTTCAGAAACCTTAAAAATCTTTCAGCTCCCTGGAGTGATTAAACACTTTTTTTGCCTATCTCTCCCGGTAGTTCTTATCAAAATAATCAGAAATCATTTAGTGTTGCAGTTTGTGCCAATATTTGTGCAACAATTAGCTCTGCCATAAACATTTAGCAAATGAGTTTTCTCAGCACTGATAAGCAGCACAATGGTGCACATGTTGTTAAGCCAGAGTCACATCTGACCAGCAGAGGTACGTTAACATGGTCACATTCCCCTGGGTTATACGAGTTGTTAAAGACTCCCCTACTATTTTCTGCGATGGTGAAGTTGGATTGGGGGGTGGGTGTTAAAATTTTATTGAACAAGTTTGGTTGAGGTCCCTTTATAGGAGGGGCCCCCATGCTTCAACCGGAGTAAGTTCATGCATTAAAGTACCCCAGCTGACGAGTAACAGGACTGCTAATCGCACGCACCTGGTGTGTTGCTCGTACTTTCACACAAGACATCTTACAGCAGGGGTGTCAAACTCCAGTCCTGGAGGGCCAGATCCCTGTACAGCTCAGTTCTTTCCAAGGTTCCACCAAAAATGATTCAGCTCAGTTAGCACAAGTAGTTGCAAGGTATTGAATCAGGTGTGTTAAATGAGTGGAAACCCTTGTCTTACAGCAAATCTACACTGCCACTTGAATTTTTCATTGGATTGCCTTTATGTCACGCCGGCATGACTTTGTGCAGAAAGAAGGTGATGATCCACTTGCACTATGACACAGAAGCGTTTATTAATAAACAGAACTATCAAGGGGAACCATAAAATCAAGGGACCGCAAGGGGTCAAAACAAAAGCAAGGATTAACACACCAAAGCAACCATAAGTTAACATGATTAGGGAGCAGGACTTATGGAAACCAAGCAGAGTAACATACACACAGTAGCATGCACACAATGACTGAAAAGAAGCGAAACAATAGCAAGCGCTTAAATACACCGGGCAGGTGTGAAACATAAGACAATCAACTAATCTGAGAATACAATAGCAACAAGAATCAGATGAAGTAACTAACACTAATGAGCACAGAACTAAGGAACTTGCAGGACCAGAAGCTAAAGAAACATTAACCACACACCAGGAACAATTTCACTGGGAAAGTAAACAAGAAACAAAAGTACAAAATAAAACCAGAACAGAACACAAGGAGAGCAAACCTAGGAGAGGAAACTAAGAAAGAAAAACATCAAAACACCGGGGAACAGAAAACACATAAATATCAATCAGCAGATAAGGCTGATATTTAACCAGCCTCAAACCCATAGCAGGAGGGTTAACAGTTTAAGTTGCATGCTCAACCCACTGAGCTATGCAGCAGACCAGGGAACAAGGAAAACACACTAGGGCTGATGGGCTATGAGACGGGGGGTGGGGAAGAGGATGCTCAGCAACACCTGCTGGCTAAATGGGGACATGACACATAGGACAGGCACAGGCGGGTGCCAAACCTGACACTTTAGCTTTGATTATGGCGCATATTTTTCATGGCATTGTTTCCACAAGCTTACGGAACATTTATTTTCATCCAGATTTGCCTTCATTTCTTGCCGAGATCTTGTACTGACAAGCGAGTTGAACCACTTCATAAAGTCTTCTTCAAAACATCCCAAAGACTTTCAATGGGATTAAGTTCAAGAGTCTGGTAGCCAAATCGTGTGTGAAAATGATGCCTCATGCTCCCTGAACCACTCGTTGACATTCGAGCCCAATGAGTCTTGGCATTATCACCCTGGAATATCCCCATGCTAGTAGGGAAGGAAAAGTCCATTGATGATGGATGGAGGTGTAACCTGGCCATTCAGTAGATTCAGGTACTCAGCTGACTTACTGCATAAATTACTGCATAAAGTCACAGAGCTGTAATAATGATCCACTCATTAGCTTTTAAGTATTTGCTGATTTAAAGTGAAACAGAGACTTTCTTTTGGCCGGGTCATGTATATTATTCCATTATTAGCCTAAAATCAGCCACAAGCTGCAAACCCTACAGACTATTTACAAGGTAATTAAACGGTTGCACGCATGTAAATGCATGTGCATGTGTTCAGACTTGTCTTGAACTGAAAATCTCACTCCAGCCAGCTGACCAAAGTTGGCAACCCTGCCAGTAACTTACAAGCACTGGTTATTTTAAAAATGTAGAATGTAAAATACCTCTCAGAAACACAGATTTTTGTCCATTTCCATTCCCAGACCTGTGACCTACTGTTGACACCGTGAGGAACATTTATAGCAATGTTTGGCATTTAACTGCATGTCATATTGCATACTGTAGCGCCGGGGGGGATTATCAAATCCTGCCATGCTCACGGGCTATTGTAAATAGCCCCTTGTAGTGTCGTGTTACTGTTAATACTGTTAATACTCTTCTATTGTGTTTGTGTTTGCCTGTTTCTTGCGTAAACCCTGACTGATCCTAGCATGTCTCTAGCATTGTGTAAATAACCCAACATGCGTGAGCTTCACCATCCAGCATCTAACCTCCTTGTGTTTCCCTAGTTTGCTTGGTTCGGTGCTCGTTGGGTGCCTGTATCAGTCCTGTTAAGGACTCAATAAAAGAGCCTGGTTCTTCCCTGCAAGCAAGTCTCCTCATTATTCACTGCTGCCACGATGCCTCTGTCTGCCTGGTGCTAACAATACTAATGAAGGGTTTGGTCCTGGAGTGATTTGAAACAGCACCACTCATCTGGATTTCGTCTGGACAGTCTGGTTTTGCCGCCCCCTTGTTCTCCTTTTTCTCTACCCCTGCCCACCTCCCTGTCAACAACTAGTGCCACTCTCTCCCAGCCCTGGTTGCACAAAACATATGAAGCACCTGTGCACACACTCAGAAAGCTGAGGACGGTTCTGCTTGCAAGTATTTTTTATGCTGTTTTGTTGAGGTAACAAGATAATTATCTCAATTGACATACACGCCGTCCCCAGGTTACAAACGAGTTCCGTTCCCTTAGCCTGTCTTTAAGTGGATTTAGTAATAAAAGTAACTGCACAGGGTACTGAACTGTACCTCGAGCTGATGAACTGCTGAAGCCACACAATGTCTTCATGCACATGACAAAGTAGTGTGTCCATTTGTTATCATGAACCATTGATTTAACCAAAATTTTTAAGATAACGGGCTTTATGGCAGTCCATCCTTACAAGTTGTCTGTAAGTTGGACGTTCTTAACTCAGGGACTGCTGTACTATTCACAGGGCTCATGGGAATTTTACATACACAAAAATGTTCTCTGGGCAGAACGAAAAATTACTGGTTTAGAGAGATAACCAATCAGATCTTGGTCAGATGTCAGACCAACCAATCAGATGTCTGACCAACCAGTCAGATGTCTTGTTCCTGCCTCAACTAGAGCCACCCCTCTGCAATCTGATTGGTGTAAGTAAAATGGTAAATGGACTGTATTTATATAGTGCTTTTCTACTCCTACAAGCAGTCAAAGCACTTTACAGTTCATGCCTCACATTCACCAGTGGCGGAAACTGCCATGCAAGGTGGTAACCTGCTCACCAGGAGCAATTTGAGGTTTAGTGTCTTGCTCAAGGACACTTTGATGGGGTCAGGAGAAACTGGGGCTTGAACCTACAACCCTCCAGGTAGCGAATGATAGCACTACCTCCAGCGCCA
Organism: Paramormyrops kingsleyae; assembly: GCF_048594095.1. Taxonomy (NCBI): domain Eukaryota; kingdom Metazoa; phylum Chordata; class Actinopteri; order Osteoglossiformes; family Mormyridae; genus Paramormyrops; species Paramormyrops kingsleyae. Next base: position 7,623,611 of record NC_132805.1, read on the forward strand.
CCATCGCCCACAAAACTCCCATGAGGATTCACAGGTTCCATAGCATGTATATGATACAGAACGACCGTTCCGTTGTACAGAATGTGTATGATATAACCCCTCCCGCTCCACAGATATTCATGGGTGTTCTTCTTTTCAAGCCTTAGTCCTCCTTATAAGTTCTCCTTCTTAGAGTCATGCCGGTGGTCCCCCTTAGTCACAGTCCACTGCTTATTTTTCTAATAGTCCACTCTGCAGGTCTCCTGACAGTGTCTCTGACCACTTTGATCTTGGCCAGATTAGGGTCGAGCCCCAACTGAGTCTTTCATAGCTTCTCAAGCTTCCGCCACATGCTGCTGACCCAGGACCCACAACTCCGTCATCAACAGGGAAATGCGTGTAGCCGTGGGTCACACTGCTGCCCGAGAGAGTCGTCTACTGAAAGCTAGCAGAAAATAATGCGAGGAGTTAAAGCTATGGCACGCAAGTCGAGCAAGAGTGGGCAAAACAACCCCCGCCCTGCACCCGTGCCTCACTGCTCACGTGTAGCCTCCACTACACGGAAATCGAAAATAAAACCTTCACGTTTTATTCTGCTTTTGATCTCCTCCGGGTCTGCCAGACCATTCATCATTTACGTCACTCTTTGGGCCAAGAATCTGGGGAAGACAAATAAGTCAGAGGTGCAGAGCTTCTTGGGACAGCACCGATCAGTCATCCCACACGCCAACGCGCGCAAGTTTAAACACATACTGACTGAACCCCAGCAAGGAGGTACTGGGTCATTATCGAGTTGAAGAAAGCCCTTCAGAAGTGCCTGAGTGAACGTGTAAGAGTGTAGGAACAAACTCTGCGGTCAGATGAAACAGAACCTGCCAGCTTCGGGTGAGTTTCAGTGTGTCCGCATCGGGAATTCCGGAGGATCACCTTCCGGGGTTTGCTGTGCAACTCAGACTGGCTCGGATTCAGGCAGTGAATCTGTCTGCGAGTAAAGAGACGAGATGAGGCAGCGCGGGAATGCCGGTGCTTTGGCGTCACGTGACATTGAAACTCAGCGGTCTCCGTGTTTCAGGCTAGGTTGATGAACACATGTCAAAGAGGCATTTTTCCATTCTGTTCCTGATACTGTGGCCATTATACCAACTGTGGGGCAAATTAGGATCTTTTTGGGTATATCTAAGAGTGTACATATTTATATCAGCCCATCTTCTCCATCTCCCTTTCATATCAGCTATTTATTGACTTTTTGGACCATCCGTGTCATAAAAAACAGCATCTACTCTACATATATAAATCTTCAGGTATAAACATGTAGTGGCAAAATTGATGTTGCAAATGGAGCCAAACTATTACTGCAGTATGCAAATACATGAATGAGCCTTTCTTTTCAGATTGACATGGGCTAGGACTACATGCAGTGACTGAGCCTAAAAAGTTCTCCCTTCACTGAGAATTCCTAGTAAAAGGGAAGGGAAGTTAGGCATGTCTTCAACAGATGAGATTCCAGTCCAGTTCACCTAACCACATTTTTAGAGTGCGGGAAGAAACCAGAGTTCCTAGGAAAAAGTCATATAAATGATGAGAGAACATTAAAATAATACATGCTGGTACTGTGAGTGTTTGGGGAACCTGAATTAGGGAGGGGAGCTGTGTGTTTGGGAAAAGAGAATTAGGGTGTGTAACTGAGAGTGTTTGGGGAACCTGAATTGGAGAATCGAACTGTGAGTGTTTTGGCAAATGATTTAAGGAGCGGAAGTATTTGGGGAAACTGAATTGGGGAGTAGAAACGTGAGTGTTTGGGGAAACTGAATTAGGTGGCAGAAATGTGAATGTTTGGGGAAACTGAATTAGGGAGTAGAAACGTGAGTGTTTGTGGAAACTGAATTGAGATCGGAACTGTGTGTGTTTGGTGAAACTGAATTTAAGGAGTGTAAGTGTATGTGTCTGGGGAAGTGGATTAAGAAGCAGAACTGTGATTGGGGACTGAATTAGGGAGCACAACTGCGAGTGTTTGGAGAACCTGAATGAAGGAATCCCTGATGCTCTTTGTCCATCTCCAGCTTTTCTTACACATATATGGTCACATCTATTTGTGTAAATTTTAAACCTCACTCACAAAGCAGTCATGAATACACCTTTATTTTCCGGAATGTGTCACCGCAGACTGCCTATGTGGATTTACTGTTGTGACTGTCTGCCCTTGTTAGCACAGTAGCTGGTACTATAGACGCATCATTCCTTACTCACCATGCTTCATGTGGAAGGTTTTGGATCACCCTGACGTGCAGGCAGGCATGCCGTCTGTAAAAAGTGAATAATTCATAAAAGTCTCCCCTGAAGACTCCACCCAGTGGGACATGCCTGGAACAGCTCTTTTCAAAGCCGACCAAGGTGGCATCACAAGTTACCCGAACCACCTCAGCTGACTCCTTTCGATCCAAAAGGGCAGCTGTTCTATTTTGAGGTTTCTGAGGAGCTCTGAACTCCTCACCCTGTCACAGTGTTAGTCCAGCCACCCAGCAGAAAAAAATCATTTGACCGCACCTGTCTTGCAGCCGGTGAGGAGAAGGTCATACACTGACTAGTAAACTGTGAGCCTTGTCCAATGACTTCACTCCCACTTCACTGCTCTACCTGTCAGTCTCCTTCTTACCATGATTTGCGAACAACATCCCAAGTGTAACGGTTTGCACAGGGCACGGACCGAGGAAGCAGAGGCAGGACTCAAGGAATCGAGGGAACACGGGGTTTAATTCAGGGCGAAGAGAAGCAGGACAGAGAACAAGCAGAAACCTTGCAATGACGTTAAAGACCAGACTATGGAAACATACTCAAACGTGGACCTAAATACATCAGACTAATTAACAACAACGAGAAACAGCTGGTAACACGGGGATTCCACACGAGGTATTGAGGGGGGCGTGGCGCACAGGAGGATCGGACGAGCAAAGCATGACACCCAAGGTGCTTAAACTCCTTCTCTTACTAAAGACTCTCTCCCTTCACCTGGATTCGGGGCCAATGTATGGCTCAGCAGGCTGAGCCTCTGTGCTGGCGATTGGAAGGTCATCGGTTTGAGTCCTGCCTCAGCAGAAGAGTCACATGTCTGTGTGCCCTTGAGCAAGGCCCTTAACCCCCACCTCCCTGGGTGCTGCTGCAGGTGGCTGTCAAGCTTGCTGCCATTTATGTGTGCGTCATGAAGAGCAGAATGCAGTAGGTGAAAAGAAAATTTCCCCATGGTGATGAATATATTGTCATTATTATTAATTGGCAATCCACTCTTTTCCAAGAGAGTACCAAAGCCTCAGATTTGGAAGGCGCTGCCAATCATCATCTGCAAATAGCAAGGATGTCACTCCTGTGTACCCCCCCCTTCCCCCAAACATGCCAGATGCCTTGATACCCTGTCCACATAAATCTCAAACCGGAATGGAGATCAGATACACCCGTGCAGGAGACTGACGCCCATTCACAGCAGCTTTGAATGTGTGCCAAGGATACGTGCCCCATATTCATACATTGCAAGCACCCCCCACATAGAGGGCACCAAGAAAATCCAGGGGGGTGCTCCACACAGCAGGATTTCTCAGTTAGCTGAGAAAGATAGAAGTCATGTCCAATAGGAATGCTCCTTACTTAAAATCTTATTGGACGATCATTATTTAACCCAGCTAACTAAGAAATCCTGCTCTGTGAAATAACCCCCTGGTGACAGCCCATTGAAGTCAGGCACATCCTGAAAAAAAGCTATATGGAGCCATCTTGTAGGCTCTCCACGTGCATGGTGAGGTGGGGGGGGTCACACTGCCATTTGGGTGGCAGGCATGAGCGGGAAAGACGCAGGCAGATTAGACCACAACTCAGTATTTATAAATGGAGTCTCGGAAGCACAGACCTTTTCCAGAGAAAGTTTTAATGTGGATAGCACGCATTCCCATTGCAGTGACAAATCTTTCCTACGTCACCATGAGTACGTCTGAGCTCACTTTTTACCAGTTAATGACAAACAGGTCGATAGTTTTTCCACCTGGGGGAGTGTAGGATTGTTTGGCCCGAGAGGCTGCCGTCTCATTGCTGTGGTCACTTGTACAAATGCGCTGTCATTCTGTGGCTTTGGACCTTAGAACTTTTCCTCAGTGTGACCGCAGCCTCCGGACATCAGTCTAGGAGCCTCCGGACTATGTGGGCAGATGTTATTGGGCTAAATCATTAATTCATTCAGTAATATTTAAAACGTTGAAATTCTGTGACACTTTCCTGTATGTGCCCAGCCCATTGCACATCCTTGGGCCTAGAGCCAGCTGGAAGTTGTATGGGTTTTCCCTGTCTTTCATCACCATCTGGCATTTTTCCTTCTCTTATTTAAAAAGCAGTTATTCATCCACTTAATCCACTCAAGATTCTACTAGTAATACTCCTTCCTGATCCTCTGTTATGTGTAATGAGTCAGTTGTTTTAGGAACAAAGGTGCAGAAGAGTGGATAAAAATTCTCGTAAATGATGCCGACAGAGGAAGTTCAAAACGGAAGTTGCAGACCTTTTGATGTCTTGTTAAGGAGGAGGGGGTCTGGCAGGGACCCCCCAAGGTCAATAACAGAAGCATATTTTAAAAAACTTCTGGGTATTGAGACCAAATGATCAGAGCTGGAACTTTTGGACCTGGAATAGAGTCTAGCATGAGCCACCCCATTCATGTAATTGGTACCAGTAGAGCGATCCGGCCCAGGTTCTGGCAGTAAAATATAAGCTAGCCAGTGGCCTGTGGAGCTCTGTGATCAGTCAGACGTGGAAGCAGCAGGAGGCGTTGAGCTTTCATGCTGTCGGACCCATTCTGAATTTTGGCTTTGAAAGTGAATGCAGACTGAAATGTTCCTATTATCTTCCTGACCAATTAACTAGACTCTACAGGTCTTTGCTATTGGCTGTTAACACATCAGCATTCGGCAGCAATTGGTGCATAACACTTCTGTATGGCAATATGTGGGCCGACATTCGTTCATTGGTTGAGCCAAAAGTGGGGCATCCTTACGTTGATCATGACGAGGGTAACCGAGAACAAAGGCGGGAGTGACCCGCTTTATCTCTTTTGCTGTAAAGTCTGAACGTGTTCTCGTTTACTCAGGTCAAATCATGAATCTGGCCTGATTTGTAAGCTTGCTTGGGCAACACAAGACGAGCTGGAGGGATGGACTGTGTGGAGCTTGTGGGCGTTGTTCTCCCAGGACAGTGTCGCTCTCGCCTGCTCTGCTGGCATTTTCCATGCTGTCTGTGGCTCACTGGTCACACTTTTGGCTTCTTGCTCCCTACCCACCATATTTCAACTTCCTGCTGTCTACATCACTGCTCTTTTTTGGTCAGGAGGTGTGAGGTTTCATTAAACCCCCAAGCATGGCTGAGCCAAGCCAAGGCCTACAGTGACCTTCAGCAAAGCCATGAATCACCACACGGGATGGATCGCTGGGGGAACTGCTGGAGCTTCGAGGTGCCATTTTAATCACCTCTGCACACTTAAAGACAGGAAGACAGAACTGTCTGTGGTATAAAGCAGCCTGCAAGACAGCAGCATGCATCTAACACAGAACAGATCACCCATAAGGAAGATTCTGGACCTCAAAGGTGCAGAAGCTCCACTACTGGGCAGTGGGGCTCACAGAATTAGTGAAAAGTGTAAATGTGCTCCAAGTGGAGCAATGGTGGTACTTATTTAATTTCTGCCCCGTTTCCATTCTAGAACCGACATACAAGTCCTGGACACCAGGGTAGTGTCTATTGTAGTTCTTATTGAAATGTGGGTTTTTGGTAGGGCTGGGCGATATATTGAGTTTAAGATATATAGATATACAGTGGAACCTGCTTATAGTGATCAACTGCTTATATGGATCAAAAAGCTTTGGACAGAATCATTCCTATACAAATACTGTTTAAATAATTCCCTTAAAGTAATCCCCTTATAGTGTTGATTTTGGGTCTATTTATACATGACAACATATGGAAAAAAAAAACTACTATGGTTCTTCTTTTTTTTAACTTTACTATGATAAGCCTACTTTGATTTGCAGAAACCCATCTGCCTCGGACTAGGTCCCTGAGGCTAATGCTGCGTGCACAGAAAACATGACGGGGAAAAGAAAGTCATTTTCTCTCAATGGCAAATATAGACTCATCGAAGCTTATGAAAAGCAGCCAAAAACGAGCCACTGTAATGCAAACCTACAATAAGCCATATTTTATGCACAATATTGTACTGTACTGGAGCAGACTGAGGAATCGCCTCATCGACCAATGAAAACAACGAAAGGTGGACTGACACAAAGCTGTTCTTTATGTTCCTCCTTAAAGGTACCGCACACCCAGCAAGAATAGTACGAAAACCATGACTGACAGGCCAACAGGGACATTATATTGAGGACGGTAAGGCACACACAAGGCAGTTAATTACACAATGGCTAAGACATGCCAGGATGAGGCAAGGACCAAGTACAACCACAGTTAAAGGCACAGCCTACACTACCTACACTATAAAATACAAACAGGGGCTATATACACATGCTCGCTAGGCATGCCGGGACATGCAGATGCCGCTGGCACTACAGTATTATAGCGTATTCGAGTTATACATAGTTCAGTAATTTAATTACTACAGTACCTTCAATTTGAAAAGCATTTGAAGCTTGCAGCTCTACTGTATTTTGAAAGAGTCAATAAAATTCTGTTAATAGTGACATTCTATTACCTTATATTCATTTAATAAATATATAGATGTCAATTAAATAGTAATCTACATGAGACAAAGAAAAAAATCAGTTATAATGATCATCCACTTATAGTGATCAATTTAACCCAGACAGATGTGATCACTTTAAGCGGATTCCACTATATTTTCATACGAGATATAGGCAATACTGTTTGTAATCAATATAGTTCATGCTGCTTTAAAATTATACTCGTAGAGCCCCCAGTTCACCTATTTCTCCTGTCTGTCTCTCGCACAACTGCACCCCGACCCGCCCCTCCCCCTCACTCACAAGTCCAGCATGCAGCGACAGACACGAGGCAAACTAGGGAGGAGGAGCTGGTTGGTAAAATAATATATGCTTTTATTTTATTTTTGAGCCATTTTTTCATGTACATGTACAGCTGTCTGTCATTAGAGGTGCCTGTGTGACATTGCGGACATTTGGCTCTGACTGGAATAGTCTATTTGTTATTGCGTTATGGGAAAAAAATCGGCATATATATCGCATATCGCCGTTCAGCTAAAAAATATCGAGATATGATTTTTGGTCCATATCGCCCAGCCCTAGTTAATGGGAGAGAGGCCTGACAGGGGCCCAGATGAGGGTCTCTGCAACCCACATCACTACATTTCGCTACTGTACTTGCTTCCTGTGGGCAGCTTGTGTAAACCAACAGCACAGACCAAAGGCTTGAGGTCATGTGACATGCTGGCCCAATAAAAACTGGCTTTCAGCTCATCTGTTTCATTGATTAGCATGAAACGCCTGGTTCAACTACTCCTTGTGCCGTCATAGCAATGCCATATGCAATCTATTGCATGTGAAACAGTGGTATGGTCTGAATCTTAGTTGCTGTATGAACGCAACTTTATTGGGGCATCTGGAGCATCAGCGAGAAACTGGCACAGCAGCACAGGGCCGCAGAGGTCCAGCAAATTAGCAGAAAATTTCTGCAGGGAGACCACGTCACCTAACACTGACGGAAGAGCCACGTGAAAGAGATTGGGAATTGTGGTACCTAACAGTGCCTCTGACTGCAAGATCATGAGTAGAGTGAGGTCTCTCTGACCGAGGGTTACGAGTGCAGTGACGCTTGTATCTTGAGTGACGTGAAACAGGATAATATGTTTGAACTGCTCCGTGTAACATTTGACTAAAACCAGAATGATAAACACTGAACTTTAAGAACTTTAATAAATGATTGCTCCTTGGAGACTGTATATTTGCACATGGGAGATAAGTAAGTGATTTTCCATGCTGGGACGTCAGCGTACAGCTCACCACTGTGGTCCAGCACTGGCGGGGAAGCAGGAAGCAGACGCTAATTCACTCGCACGGATCGGTGACCTGCGCTGACTAATTGAGGTTTTATGTATTCCGGTTGCACAGTAGCAGGTCAGCAAAGTTCACCTTCGAACAGCGTGTGAGAGAGGAAGGGCCCAGATCGATATCATGAAAAAATGTAAAGCGACTTTACAGCACTGTGGCGAACTGGCACTCTGCCGACAAGAGGAAACACGCACCTGTCTCAGGGCGAGCAGACACGCCCAGCATGTTTGCCTGGCGGGTCTGGTGGGAAGGAAGGCGGGGCAGGACCTCCTCTGCAGGGAAGTCAGGAGAGGGACGGCCGATCCGGGATGGCCCACCCCCTACGGCACACCTACCAGGAGCACCAATCACAGGCAGACTGACACCGTCGCTCCATGAAGCCACACCCCTGTAATCTCTCAGGCAGTTTGTGCGTCTGTCGGGTTCGGCTAAGTCTAGTTTAGACTGGATTCCTAATTGTAGTGTGGGGAGGTTGTGTAAACAGAAACACGTTTCACTATTATTTATTTATTTGCTTGTGTATTCATTATTATTATTATTATTATTATCATTGTTATTATTATTGCTACTACTACCACTCTTGTTCATATTTGTTTTTTCAGTCAAAAACTCAGTTAGTAAAGGTTCAGTTTAAGTTCAACCCCTTCCCTACACAGTTGCCCCAGAGCACTTCACATGCACATATATAAACATTAGCACACTATGCTAGACAGAAGACAGCAGTGGGGAGGAACAACCCCCCCACCCCCTAGGTTGGACTAATAGGGGAAGAAACTCCTGGGGGTCCAAGAAATGAGAGACTTACATTTCCTTTACTGCTAGACTTTCTGCGATTGCGATGTTAACCATGCTTAACTGGGCGACTCTCTTCCTCTCCATGCCAGTGCCGACTGGCTCCCTGCTAAACATCCCTCTCGGGGATGGACAATTCCAGCATGTTCCACAGATGTTCACCTCAGGGTCAGGTTTTGATGTGGGAAGCATGGAGAGCAGACTCTTAAAACCAAGCATCTATGTTTCACTGCATCCGACAAACCTGCTGAAAATCATAGATAGGCGTCTCATCTCTCCTGGATACTCCCAAAGAATTATAGCACCCCCGAGAAAAGAATGATGAAAGAATGATGAAATAATATCCACTCTATACGTGAGTACAGACACAAGCTGGAGTGATGCAGAAAGTGAGATCAACTGTGTGGTCATGAATTCCCCAGTGATCTGAGTAAAGGAGACTTTTATTTTTTTTAGCACAATGTATGATGAGTCTATGAGTCAGAGCCTTCCAGTGTGCTGAATCCTGGGAGGTTATCATGGATGGCAATTCGGGAGTTAAGTATGAGGAAAATATGGCAAGGTTGGAAGCATTATGATCTTAGCAGGGATAAAACAGTGCTAAAAGTTGGAACAGATTTATGGGAGTGGGTGTAGGAATCATAGAGTGGTGTAGGTGTAGGACCTCCTCCAGGCGTGACGCTTACACGAGACTTCATAATATACTTTATTTACTCAAGCTATTTAAAGGTATCATTACAATTTCTCTGAGAAAAGTAGGACAAAGACAACAAGCGGAGCCCCACTGGGTCGTTTCCACAAAATTTTTTGCTACTACAGTAAATAAATATTGAAAGTATATTTAATTTTTCCCCTGAGTCTCATGACTGGCTTGTTTACAGACTGCTGGGTGAACGTGAAAGGAACAGTCAGCGGGGCTGTCCATGCACACAGATCCCTAGATGACCAGCGATGGCAACTGATCAGGGTTCAGAGGCAGGTCATTAAGAGGTGATGCTGTGTAAGGTCTGTTTTCAGAGCAGTAGGTGTTCCTGAAGATTTAAGAGAGCGTGTCTCCTCATATACTTCTAAACGCAAAGCTGGTAGGTCCTGCCCATCTTCAGGGATTCCTCAGGTCAGCCACACGAGACATAGTGTGTGAGGCTGCTCAAACAAATGGGGATCAAAGCAAAGTAACAATGTCAATTGTTCTTCCATTCCATGGAGCCTGTAGAACTATAGAGTTTGTACACTGGCTGCAGGAGGATTGCCAGACTGCATTACCTGATGTCACAGCTGTGGACACTACAGAGCTTAAGGACTCATTTAAGTGGGAGTGGCGAGCATTTTAATCAGGAACATCTTTACTGAGTAATGGTTGGGTGTCAGAGATAAGGGTTTCACTTTCACTGGCGTGATCTCCTCCAGCTCCGAACTGCGACGCCACAGTGGGCTCGAGCTGCTGAGCTTAACAGCATATGGCAGTGAGCCAGTACCATCCTGGCAGTTTGCCTTGAGCTCATGGATGGATCCAGGCACACCCACAGACTTGGACCCGATGAGGAGCAGGTGGAATTTTCCGGAAAGATGGAAATGGGGCCCCGGCCGCTCTCATGCTCTCCCAGCGCTGGTCATCCATGTCCTCCGAGCTGTAGTGTGGCCTCTCCTCTGTAGAAAGACAGACTTGGGGATCGGAGTAGATATGGGGATGAGACACGCGTGAGATCCCATAGGCACATCAAAGCTTTACACGCTAATTAAGTGGAACCAGCAGAGTTTGCCTGGGCAAGATCACAGGGGAAACTATATGTAATAGCTTCAAGGGAAGCAATAGTGAGGCCATTAGGAAACAGCAGGGGGTACTATGGAGCCCAGTGTGGGGAAGGTGGGAAAGTCCGTGACCTCAGATGCTCCTGACTGGATGGCGGTGGGATGCTATGTGGCCAGCCCCTAAGTCTCGTCTCTGTGCCTTACAGAGCAGCCATGACCCTTAAGGCACGTAGAGCAAATGCGCTCACCTATGTCGCATTTGCTGTCCCGCCCATGCGCGTGGGAATGCAGCAGGTGATCCGTGCTTGGTTCAGTGGTAAGGCTCTGCTGATTACCAGAAGTGGACCTGAGGCAAAGTCTGTTACCCTCACCCCAACCTCTGTCTCTCTCTCTTACCCCCCCGCCCCATTGTCGGGGCCCGCCTCTCCTGCCCTCTCAGACCCCTGACATCAAAGCCGCTTCACTTACAAGTGTGGGGGGGGGGGGGGGGGCTGCCGCACAGCTTCTGAGTCGTCTCAGAGTTTCTCCTGTAATGATCTGTGGAATTTCATAGCTGCCTCCCCTTTGCTGTCACTCACATCAGCTACGATCTCTTCCTCCCTCTTCTTTGTCTGCCTCCGAGTTTCCCACCAGCCTTCTTTGAAAGCGAGACCCCCCTCCCTCCCCATTTCCTCTCCTAAGTTAGCCTGATCCAGTTCAGGCTCCGCCTGTCGGGTATCGGATTGCAGCTGACGCAGGCTCTTCCGATTCACGCCCGTTGTGGCTCCGCTCCCTGCTAGCGCTGCGGGACTGCTGAGCGCCGATTGGATGGACTCCAGACGGACAATGTCCCTGGCTGTCAAGTTCCCAGGCACAAATGGTGAATGACGCAAAAAAAAAAAAAGATGGTATCTCCTGGTGCCATGGTCTGACCCAGCAACCCAGGAGGCCCCTTAAGCACTGCAGTCAAATCCCGATCCCAGGGGACCTACTGTTGTACCATAAAAAAGAGGCACTTACCATAAAAAAGAGGCAATTATATCCAGGACCATAAAACAATTTTAAAAAGGATATTGCTGGAAAGAGACCTAAAAGACCAAGAGGAACTGATTTAATCATTTAGTGTGTATGAAGTTCTCCCAGAAGTTACCGTTGATATTCCTGGTGATGCCTTTATCATGGATTCAGTGTACAGAAGAGTCTGGAAAAGGCACGATAAGGTCAGGTAGAGTGTGGATGTTGATACTACAGCACAAGAGATTGCCAGGTGCCTCAGAGGAGGCTCAGAGGAGGCTCAGAGGAGGCTCAGAGGAGCACGCTACCTACACGACGGCAAACTGCACGTCTAGAGAGCTGAAACGTGATAGGAATCCTAAATCGAAGGCTGCGCTCTTATCTCAGTAAGTTCAGGTGTGACCTGCACCTATAAACCTTTAACCTGTAGCCTTTGGTTGCAGGCTGAGTCCTCCCTGCATCATCTGTCAACTTTATTTCTGCTGTAGCATGCAGGAAGGCACCTGAAGGTCCTCCTCTGCTTCCCAGCAGTGTCAAAATGTCAAGTTTGGTTCTGCGTGATGGAAATTAGCAAGAAAACAACGCCAGATCATTTACCCTCATTACTCCAAAAAGGGGAGGCGGGGGTTCCCGTTAACCACCTGGTGTCATGAGCTTAATGACACAATAATACCCCTTAATTCTAGATTTTTTTTAAAATTTGAGATAATAGAGGGATTATTGCCACTTCTTAGAACTGGTATAGACTGAGATCATTTTCCTGGGATTACTGTAGCTAACACTCAACAATCAAGTGTGAATCACCGCTTGGAGTCAGTCAGAAGGCTAATGAGTTCACCTGGGTGGGACGTAGGGATACTGGGACTCACCCATGTTGGCTCTGCGGTCACGGTGGGAATCAGTGATAGTGGAGAGAATGGTCAGATCAACACGCAGCAGAGTGGACCATCACTATGTCATCGATGAGATGGAGGTGCTGAGAGCTTTATGGAGCAGAGTGATGTGGAAGGTTCCAGAGCAGCTGTGGGATCTGGCACGGTGCCTGCGGTCAGGCTGGGAATGTAACTGTCCACATGAAGGACGAGCCACCCATCAGCATGGCTGTGAATGCAACGAGCTGATTGGCTGAGCATGAGAAGGGCACGGTCAGGTGACCAATGAAAACATGGGAAATGTCCCTGTTCTGATTTCCACAGTGTAAGCATGGGTCAGCTGGTTCGAGGTGGGATAGGTGGGAGTCAGTGCGTATCTGGAGTCTCCTGTTTTTTGAGGCCACCCCCAAACAATTCTGAGAAAATAAACACCCAACATTCTTCGTACCCAAATTCATTTAAGCTGAAGGATGACTGACAAATCCATGCTCCAGGTCCAAGAAAATCCGTTGGGAGTCACTGCACTTCCCAGTTAATCAGAGCCAGCAAACATGTCCATGCTTACAGTGAAACATGCCTCACATAGAATTTCAGGTGACTCTTTCTGGGGAAAAATCACAGCTGCGTAAAAGTGAAGATTCCACATGATTTTGCAAATGCGGGGGAGTGCATGGGTGCTTGCGTGCGTACTGCATAAATGTCGTGTTTGAGTGTGTGTGTGGGGGTGGGGGGGAGGGGGGGGGCAGGAGACTGACATTACACCGTATAAGCTCAATAACCCTCAGCCTCTCGGCAACTGAAACATTGCTTAGATCAGCGGACGGGAGGACAAGACTTTATGTTATTCTTCAATTAAGTCAATGTCCCAAAGCGAGAGGAGGATCCTTCATGGGGTACCATCGTGGCCCTGAGACCTTTTCTCCTTCCCTATCAGCCAGTCTGTCATCTGCCAGCAGAATGCGCTGCCCTCCCAGCTCCAGGGCCTTCCCCAGGAAGCATGTGAGAGGTCTTAAAGGCAATCCAGGGATAGAACGGGGCAGAACGGGTTGTTCCGCAGGCATCAAACATCCATCAGAAGCAAACAAGCCAGTCATCCTTACGGCCGAGCAGGAACCACAAGGCTAGTCTGCAGATAAACCACAAGGCTAGTCTGGCATGAGGTCTCAAAGATAGTTAGCACTAGTTAAGACACTGCTGACTAGTGTCGACCACTAATGGGTGTATCTGATAGATAAAGGCTGTCTTTATTGGGTTGGTCAGTCAGTCATTTGTTTTAACAATCAGGAAACACAATACTTTTATTAAACGTGAACCGATTCCAGGGGAAAATGCATGTAAAAAGACCTAAAGAAATATAAAGACATGAGACTGACTGGGCAAGACTCATCCAGGGAAAGACACAACAGAGAGAGGCAGGACACCTAGCAATAGTTACTGATAACCAGCGAGAGGCCTTGAGGAGGGTACAGCATGTCTACTCACAGCGGAAGCAAAGTTATATCTCTTAAAAATGGAGTTTCACTACCCTCTGCGCTTATGGATATAGTAATTTAAATTGCCTATTACCTATAATATAAACATTATGCATATCGTGTTAAATATATTACTTATATTTTCAACTATGGCTTTTCCTTCAAAATTCTTCAAATGACAACAAGTGTCTTTGCAGCGCCCCCTTGAGGGTCCAAAAAAATTACACTCATTTTACGTCTGCCCGGGCTCCCCAGGCTGCGCGTGATTAAAAGCCGGAGCATCGCACGTGACGTTAGACTTTGTGGAGCTGTGAGCATTATACTCAGACCATTCGTGTAAATAAAGAATGATATCACTTCCCTGAAATGTCAGAGTGATACTTAAAAGCAGTAAGAAGTTGAGCACTGCGTATACTATGAAACACACTGAGCCGTATATTTTAAAAGCAAAATACATTCGGGGGTGAAAATAGTTACTGACATGGTTGAAACCGGTATCTTACACGCGGTCATGTGCAGTCACGCCACACACAGAATTTACAAACACAGACACAATCACGTAGATGCAGAGAGATGCACGCTCACGCAGTAAAAGTTACAATCGCACACACAAAGAAACACAGGCAGTCAGATTCACAGTCAGATTGGCGCACACACACACAAAGCAGCGGGCTGCGTCTCCGCATGGTGGAAAGACGAAGAAAAGGCAGTCTGGAGAAAACCATGGTAACGGAGCAGAGTGCCGGGGGGGCCATGAGAGTGCGTGCTGACCTGTCCCACGGCTGAGTGGAGGGTCCATGTGGGAGAGACGGGTCCGGGGTGGGGGTAGGGGAGGCAAAGGGTTTGTAATAGGGCGGGAGTGCGGCCGTCCCACGTCTAGCAGTACCACCTTGCACTTGCCGTTTCATTACAGGGTATGTTGATTAATTTAAAAATCATTTTCATTCAAAAACACCATTGAAATTAAGAGACGGGCTGAGGAGCTGTGTGTGAAGTGGCCAGTCAGCCCTTCAAAGGGCACGTCATGTGTCTGACAGATTTATCTCCCCATACCGAGTGGCCGCCGTAGAACCACTGAAGGCAAAGTTCATCAATCAGGACAGCGTCTGCGAGGTTGTGCAGCCAGAATTAAATTCTCTGTTTTATAATTTATTACATTTATAACTGGGGAAAAATACCACTAGAGGAAAACGTTGCACTTAAGTTCTTGAGGATAAACGACTGCATTGTTTCTAAAGCACTAAAGAGATCGGTCTGTGTTATATCAATGTGATTTGTTGCTGTCTGTTCCTCAGTCAGGTCCAAATCCGCCTCTCCAAGACTGTCTTCTCAACCTTTAAAGTACTTAATTTCCACCCGGTCGTTTGTTTGCTTTTCATTAACCGGATTACAGTCGAATGAGGAACCCGTATTACTTTAAAAAGACAAAAGACATACCGAAATTACGTTAATGCACAGCCACACAAAAGGTTTCATCAGCAAATGATGATCGGAAAGACCCCCCCCATCATTACATGCTCTTGATATATATACACGTATATATTTCCATTAGCCTAAATTGTACATATTCATACACGATGAGGAAAAAAGCAGTGAATCAGGTGCGCGATTGGCTTGGCTTTACACGCATCGTTAGTCAGCGTCAGGTGTCCTCGGGTATTCCAGTATACGGCTGAGGACCCGAGTTCGTTTTGCCCCCAGTCTCAGTGCCTACGTGACAAGTGCAGTTGCCTGGTTGGTGGAAGCTGCTCTTGCGGCCGCACCTTTGCGTTCACACAGAACGGCGAATTGCTGGCCATTGTGCGCTCCCCGACAGCCCCCAGAGCCCCGCCGGCTTCTGCCGTCTAAGGAGGTCCGCAGGAAAGTCTGGAATTCCGTGCAGATCGGAAGCACTAATTCTCCATCTGTCACGCGGAGGTATGCTTAGGATCACGTACGCAAACGGGTATAGGGTGCAGTTTCGTGGAGTTAAACCACACTTCACAGAGAAGATGCACAGGGCAAAAGTGGCACTTTATTTATAACACAGCTCGTAATTTTGGATCGGTACAGATAAAGGCACCGCGCCGAGGTATCTCACACGTTCCCGGCACGGTTATCGGTTTCGGGTCAAGGTCCGGAACTGGCACTGGGAAGACTAGGGTCCGTGAGAGCGCTTAATAAGCGACATCATCGCTGGCATCGGACGCGCTCTGGCCCACCTTGGACCCGGCCAATCAGCGATCGCCCGCGGCTGCAGGGTGTGAGGCTACATTTAACCCTACAGCAGATCCGAGGTGGAGCTGGAGGAGACGGCACGGTTCAGTGTACTGTCGGTTAGGGGAAAGGGCCACAATAGAGGAATTATGTGCAGGTAACGGGGACCATCGCTGGCATGTCCTACAGCAGAGTCGGACGAACGATTACGATTTTATCGATTTCACAAGTGGTTTCGTTTTGGTTTCTCGGCTGTGATAATTTAAGTCTGCGCGTTGCCGCTACCTTTCCGCCGCTCAAAGTTGTCTTTAGGAGTCTGAGTTTTTTTTCCTCTCTCTCACTCTCTCCAGTTTTGCTTGACGATCAGCCTTTCTCCAGAAGGACTGATACATGAAATGTGGGATTTTTACTGTCATGCGGATTTCGGCGCTCTGAAGAGGAGAGGATTTTGACGAGGATTAAAAAGTGACGCACAGTTCGGATCCCCCCTCCCCGTTATTGGACGACTTGATCTGTATAAGGAGCAGTTGGAGGAACGCAAGTGAAACACTTTCTCCAACGATACCCCTTCTCCCGGTGCGGGGCGAAATGGAGTTTATGTAGCTGCGGATATTCCTCAACGCCCCTTGAGAAACCTACAATATAGCGCGAATTGTATTGCTTGACAGAGACAGATTTGCCGGATCGACCTTCGCCTTTGGAGTAATAATCATGAACTTAGTTGTGAATTTGATACTGGAACTGTTTCTGGCGGCGCTTCACTTGTCTTTCCTGAAGGTAGGTCTGCACTTGAGCCTGATCCGGTGAGTGAAAGTGAGTCGTGCTGCGTCCGTGCGTGTGTGCGTGTCGCTCGTCATTGCGGTTAACATGCCAGGTCGCTTCTCACCGCGCTGGAGGCTCGTTGCTGGGAGCTGTAGTTTGCTTCTTTATCATCCTAAATTGAATTATATGGTGAAGTTCAGGTCAGGGACCGATCGGGTCTGAGCTCCGTGCTTTAAGTGCGAGTGTGGAAACGTGTTTGGCCGTAACAAGTAACACCGTTCCCACTGAAATCTAAGTTCCGCTGTCAACGTTCTGGAAAGAGCGCACGCTGTCTTTGTTCCTTGATTGTTTAGGATTTTAATTGTTTGTTTCCCTCTTTTTGCAGTAACAGTAGCAGAACGACAATAAGAACAACAATACAAACACCCATATTAATCATTATTATAATTATTATCATTATTATTATTAATAATATCCTAACAACAGTGACTACGTGTTATTTATATGACAATAAACTATAATAAATATAATTATTTATTTAATCATTTAAAGTAATATTAATAACCAAATTACAAAGATTACGAAAGATGACGGAAAACCTGTAATTTATGTGAAAACAGCCGCCTTGATTGTCCTGTAACAGAGTGACCTGCGTGCAAGTGCGAGATCACGTGCTTTTTGAATGATGAAACACTGAATTCGGGGGTTGAAACGTAATGCAACCTACACCCCCCCCCCCATCACGTCCTTTCATTGTCGATTTATTCGGTACCAGTCGGCGAAACATGCCTACTATAAAATTGAACATTTAATCAGTTATATTAAAGATCTTAATGTGCTGTTCATACGCGCTGATGGGGCCCGGTCGACTGTAAAGGGCTGTAATCGGGGGGAAGCCGGCTTTACGGGCCTGCATCCGCGATTGTTAAACGAGTGATGTATAATTCACGAGTTACTATACCATAGGATCATAAAAGGCTGTAAGATTTATCTTAAGTCGCTTAAAAGAGTTATTAACTCACGATTATTTGAATTACGTGGCCGTATTGATATTTAAAAATGTGCTTGATATTAGAATACTGTGACTATTTGGTGTGCGATAGCATTTAGTTTGTCACTATTTGATGTTTTAACACTTAATTATAAATAGAATTATTAACTGTTGTGGAAGAAAGAAAGGCGTTAAAACAGATTTCTTTATTATGGATTTTGCATTCAACGATTTTTCATAGTGTGTAGGCCTACTTACATAAACCATGCCGTGCAAGGTATTTTTACAGGCATAAATGATCATTGAAACTTTTTTTGTTTAACGACCAAGCTTGTACCTAAAGTTTCTCATTTTTAAAGGTATTATTATATTTTATAGTGACTAACACGAAGAGGTCGGACTAAATGAAATTAGAAACAAAAAGGATGTGCGGTGTTTTGGAGGAATTAATTTGGACATGTGCCGTTTCTGTCCATCGCAGGCTGCCCACATACCAAAGGACAGAGAGAAGAGCAAAAATGAAGGTACGTTCGCCTTGTGTGAGACTGAAGGTGTTAGGACTTTGTCGAAGGGTTTCCCTTTAGTAACGCCGTTACACTGGTCTGCTGACCTCTAGTGGCCAGAAATAGTTTTGCTTCGCCAGACCACCTAGATTTCCATCCATTTTCATGTAGCAAAAATCAGCCATCTGAAGAATATTATGGGAAGTAGACTTAGGGGAGGCACATCTAGGCTGAGGCATCACTGCATTTTTGGACACCCACTTCTATTCTGCCAGACGGTTACACAGTGGGACCAGTTTAGAATCTCCAGCCGACCTCAGCTGCCTGTTTTCGGACTATTCGAGGAGGGAGGCCCCAGAAATACCTTAAGAGCCCGTCATTGATCTTTGAACCACAAACATTGAAGGTGGTGTCGGTCATTGGGGTCACTTGTCCATCCTTGGGTGAGGATCAGGGCCACTGTGATGCTACCCTGTCGGATTGCTTGTCAAGCCAAGTGAAAAGAACAACCTTGATCACAGGGTTTAGAAAGGAACTAGGACAGGACTCAGCTGGCCGGCAGAGTTCCGCTAGGAAGCTTAACCATGACAAAATCCGAAGTTATTTAAATATTATGAGAAATATGGCTGTAACTCATTAGGTGATGATGGGATTTTTCACAAGAGTGATTCTAATGGTGGTGGTAGTGATGATGATGGCGGTTAATGGATATTAACCTAACCTTTCTGTTCTCCTGCAGTTGTTCCTTTCATGGATGTATTCAATAAAAGTCTGTGTCAACCGAGGGAAGTGTTGGTGGACATCTTCTTAGAGTACCCAGATGAGACGGAGGTCACGTACATCCCATCCTGCGTTGCCCTCAAGCGATGTGGGGGCTGCTGCAACGATGAGGCGATGGAGTGCGTTCCCACGGAAACTTACAACACGACCATGGAGGTGAGGCATTAGAAAGCGAGGGAGCGAGTGATCATTCAGGGGAATGAGCCTGGAAGAGGCTAAGGAACAGGGGCAGACGAGGGCCAAGCTCACCCATCTTTGTCTCCTCCTTCCTCTTTGTCTAGTACTTATGCATGTGAGACCATGTGGTTAATCTCCATACACAAACCAAGGACGTTATAGTGGTACCGCAATGAGCAGAACCCTCTTCTAGTCAGTGATTGGTAGTTACCTGTCTGTAGTCAGAATAAAGCTCTGTGGTAAATAAGGAAGAGTTAGTCAGCAGTTTGAGGTGGCGTTTGCATGTCCGTGTCTTTGACCCACCCCGTGTGTCGCAACAGGTCATCAGAATAAAGCAGCGGGTGCAACAGCAGAAGTACCTGAGAAGTTTCACGCAACACCAAAAGTGTGAGTGCAGGTGAGTACCGCCCACGTCAGGCCCCGCCCCCCCACAGCCCGCCACTTTCTCACGCATAGTGACTCAGTCTGTCTACCCTGGCTAATTTCAGGCTTTCTCCTTTATCCTTTCAGACCAAAGACTGATGTGAAAGAGAACAAGGAAAAGTAAGTATTAAATCTTGTTTTGATTGAAGGTTTTGTGCTCTAATCTATGTGTTATGTCAGAGGGACAATCACACTGGGGCCATGCAGTCTGTCTGGGGCCGGGTGTAGGGGAGCCAGGGCCCTGTGCGGTTTTGAAACATTGTATTAGCGCAGTTTAGCATATTAGCTGTTCTCGACTTGTTAAGCTCCAACCTTTCATGGGCTGTTAAGGAATTCTGTTGGCCTTTAATACAACAGGTGTGATGAGGCTTTGCTGGGTGCCAGGGGTGGGGGCATATTCACTGCATGCATGCAGTTGTCAGACACTCTCCGGAAGGTGTGCGGAACGGTCTGTTGGAATGATAAGCGTCGCAGGAAGCCTCTGTCGCTGGGCATCGAGGCCTTATTCTCTCGCCACCCGGTTTTCCGGTGGGTCAGCCTGCAGGTTATTGGTTCACCGTTTCCTTTTCCTGAGTCAGCGGAGAGCTGATTTTAGGCAGCAGCTGCATTGGGCTCCGTCTCTCGGGAGACGGAAGGTTGTTTTCCTCCCAGCTCCTGCTCCCTGTGGTTCCTGTCCTCTTTTCATCTAGTGATGAACATGCTTTGGAGGAACCAGTAAGGAGCAGGCAGTACCGCTGTCGACCAGCCACATTGAGGTCCAGGCTGTCTGGATGTGGTGTTTTTCAGGGGACAACATAGCAAACCGGTTGCATTTTCTCATGTCGCCTTAAAGGGCTGAACGTCTTAGACCGGCTCACTGCGTCGGGCTGGTCACATGGCCGAAGTGGACCAGGTGTCCCGTCCCTGGCTGCGTAACCCCGTCTGGCAGCTGTGCCTGTACACCCAAGGGCCCCCCAGGGTCTGTCTGTGACAGATTTTGGTGTGAGGGAATATCCTGATAAAATCATGTTTACAGTGAAGTATACAGTCTTCGCATTGAGAACACTCAGCTGGGCACAGGTCTAATGATCCCTGGGAATACCCACCCCCCCCATGTAGAAAGTAGAGAGCTAGTGTGCACTGAACCAGAGGGGGCGTTAGTGATGGCCAGTGTGTGGGCAGCAGTTGGGGAGACTGTGTGGTGTCTGTGGCCGTGCTTTGTGTGTGTGAGCATGAGATTAGATAGGCGGTGTGTGTTTGTGTGACAGCTCCTCTACTCTAACACTGACCCGCTTTCTTCCTCTGCGATACTAACCTCACTTCAACGTTGTGTGCGGGTGTTTTGGCTAACCACTCCAATGGAGGCCGCAGTGCCCCTGGCCCCCTGCTCCTCCTCTCAAGTTCTCCTGCTTAGACTCTCTCTCTCTCTCTCTCTCTCTCTCTCTCCCCCTTTTTTTGCCTTTTTGCAGCCACTGTGCCCCTTGCTCAGAGAAAAGGAGGCGCTTTGTGCAGGACCCCCTCACCTGTCAGTGTTCCTGCAAAAACTCAGAGTTAGACTGCAAGGCCAGGAGTCTTGAGTTAAACCAAAGAACGTGCAGGTTTGTTCCTGGAAACGCTCCTTTAAGCATGTAACTTATGCTTTGGGTGTCATTTCTGCTTAATGTGACGTGCTGTGTGATCGGAGGCGCCCGTGACTGCGTGCCGTCTGGTCCCTCGTCTTTCGGGGGCGTGAGCGGCGACCCTTGTTGCTTATTATTTAGTTTGTAAGCACTGTTGAATATTTCCTGTCCCAGGCTGTAAAAGCACTGGGGTCCTGCTCCAAGTAGAAATTAAAAAAACAAACAAAAAAGTAACAGACAGTAGGGGTGTGAGTGGGGAATTCTGAAGTCCCTCGTCGCTATAGGTCCAAACGTACACATTTTACCGTGCAGTAAATGCGGAGTCACCAAATATCTTTCTGGAGGGGGCCTGACACAGCCCATCGCACTCTCCACTGGGCACACACCTCTGGACAGATGTGCTTGCTTCTGTCTGTCTTGAGCTTCCTGTGTGTCAGTGAGCCTTTGCCGCACAGCATTATGGGAGAGCTGTTTTTATTTTGCTGGTCTGTGCTGGGGTGTGAGCATTCTGTCCTGTCGTGTGTGTGTGTGTGTGTGTGTGTGTGTGTGTATGTATGTATGTGTTTTTATTCAGGAGAATAAATCCTGGTACTCCACAGTAATGAGTGTCGTTAAAATTTTTTTTTATGTTAACTACCTTAAAGTTTGATGTGTGTCACCATTTATCAGTGACACTTTACACCAGTGATTCTCAACCCAGTCGTCAAAGACCACAAGCCGGACCACGTTTTTGCAACTCCCTGCCAGACAGTCCACTTTTTTGCTCCCCCCCTCCAGCTCCCGGGAGCAAAAACGTGGACTGCCTGCGTGTCCCCAAGGACCTGGTTGGAAAACACTGCATTACATTGCTAGTCCCCCAAGTTCGGTCAGAACCGTTTGGTGGTCGTTGAAGGATACGCAGAACATGCCGGCTCTTGATGAGTATCTGTGTGTGTGTTTGCTGTGCCGTGGTGGGCTATATGTTTTGTCTGCTGCATGTCCCTGTGAATGGATCCTGTGTGTGGTGTTTTGTCTGGCGTGAACTGGCGTGTGTTTCTGTCGAGTGCGTACTGTCAGTGCTGAACCTTTCGAGCATTAGAGTGCATTCCCGGACTTTTTTCTGGGTGTGATTGTTGACTCAGAGTCACAGACTATGTTCAAGTTATCAAGTCAGGTCAAGTCTGCTTCAGCAGTCCAGTTAACCCCTTTTTCACCATGGGAATGGTACCCCTTACAGTCATGGTGATCTTCACTTCTGGACTTGTGGTTCCTCACTCACTCCAAAAGAGAGTTCAGTCTTGTGTTCAGGGGGTGGAGATTTGATTGGTGGAGAGGCTCACTTGGAGCAGGATTTTGACTGGTGGATTATTTATGGGTGATTTGACCGAGGAATTCAGTAAAGTAGAATTTTTATTAATGGCCTCACTGGGGAAGGGTTTTGATTGGTGGAGAGGCTCACTGGAGCTGGGCTTTGATTGGTGGCGATGTTCTAATCTGCTTTTGTCCTGTTTCAGATGTGAGAAACCTAGGAGATGAAAGTGGACGAAGAGGATACAAAAATGAAGGAATTTTCTATACAGCACTTTTGATGTAAGAACTAAACATTTTTGGCTGTGGATGGATGGACTCCCAACGTGAAAAATGAGAGCCCATCGTGTCTGTGCGTGTGTGTGTACAAAACACTTTCACACACGTGTACAAGAGACATTGAATCGCTGCTATGAACTGCATGAACGCAGACCAGCTCCCAGCCCTGCAGCTGACCAGTGGTTGGCAGTCCTGAAATGTGTTTAATGCACCACTCCACTGGATATGGACCTGGGCAGTTTGGCAAGCTGACCAGAGGCGGTCGGGGGATTGGGGGGGGGTTGGCGTAGGAAGGGGCGCCGAGTGCCCTTGTGGCCGCACAGATGTTCACAGCAGAGGACCAGGAAGGCAAAGCTCCCAGGATATCTGACGGTGTGAAGAGAAGCGGGATATACACACTAACAGACAGTAGGACGCTGTTCTAACTCAAGAGGAACACTCTGTAGATACTGACACAAAGAGCTGACAGTAGATGCCGACTTTCATCTGAGAAACATAGAATCTGCTTATTAAGTTATTTTTCCAAAGATCCATGCACTTACTGCTCTAAAGAGTACCAGAAGCTCTGAGTACAGACAGATCTACTATCCCCTTTTTGTAGTGCAGTACCTTTAATTTATAAATAATATTAGAGTATTTTCAATATTCCGTTTATTTAATATGATGTATTTATATGCAGTGTTATTTTAATGTTATTTTACTTTATCTTGTCAATGTGGTTTTGCCCTGAAAAAAAATAATTGTAGAGGTTTTTTTTTTTATATATATATATAGACATATATAACGAAAGATGCTCTCACATTCCACAGTGCTTGTTTTGAGCTTTTAATTCATGCAGCCTGTGTTGACCCTCCGACGACGGCTCTGGGGGCTGGGCAGCGGGGCAGTCAGCAGAGCATTTAGAGGGCCGGTCTGCCCTTGGTTCCGCCTGATACAGAAACATCGCGTCACATTAGACCTAGGGCGGTCACTAGCGATTACATCAATAATCGATTAATCTGACAATTCATCAATTAATCATTTATATATAATATAATGTAATACAACATCATATAATATGATTTAATAAATTATAATTAGCGTGAAGCAGGAATCAACCAACCACTGCAGGGCGTACGCTTGGCGACACATGGTCACTAGTTCATTTAAATTGCATGTTTTTGGACAGTGAAAGGAAATCAGCGGATCCGCAGGAAAGCCGCCACGCAGGGTGAACATGCAAACTCCACACGCGCAAGGCAGCGCCGTTCTGCTGCCCTGACAGGCTTGCATGATATGTGCATTTCATGCACATGCACTGTCACATCGCGAGGACCACCATAGTCTGCTGGGGTTCAAGCTTAAATGGAGAAATGTTAAATGGAGATCATGCCAAACATCCTAGGAGACCAGATCCCAGGCAGTTTATGCTGCCCTGCTGCCCTCTCAGCACTGAGGCTAAAGTGCAGCCCCTGCTGTTACTGGGTGTGGGGGGGGGGGGGGCGTGGCTGATGATGACCCTGTGTGCAACATTCGCTCTTCTTGGCCTCAGAACTGTATTACAGGAACTACAGCGACTGTCTTGTAAAATCACATTTTTCACATTAATATATTTATTTCTTGTAAATGTATTTTAAAATGTTAACATCTTTTTTGTTAGATTACGTAGTACAACTATTTATTTTGGAATCATACTGTTTTATATTAAAAGTAAAATAGACTTGCGTCTGGATCTCCTCCTCCTTTGCTCGTTTGTGTCACCGAGATTGGGGAGCCATTTGGAGTGATGGTCTGACTGACACCGGAATCTGCTGAAGGCATGACCCGCCCCCCAGACCACGCCAGTGCATGTCCCATGACCCTGCAATCTGTGACATTTACGATTTCAGCTCACGGACCAATGATGGCACCGCTAATTTTTTTATAACATTGAAAAAGCTTAGTAGACTTTTTGAAGCATCTTCATAATATCATATAGATTTAAGTACTGCACCATCCATCCATCCATCCATCGATAGTCTACTTACCCAGAAGAGGGTCATGGAGATTCACAGATTGGAGACCAGTGGCACCATTCACACACACTCACTCACTCACTCACTTACTCACACACACTCACACATTGTATTTAGTTCTTAGAATGTAATATATACATTCCCACATACTGTAAGGGTCAATCCCTCAGTCCTAGGGGGTGTGAGGCCACGCTGTCTTCCATCAGTCTCTTCATTGCTACCCACACACCACGAGTGCAAGGCAGTCCAGAACGGGAGCAGTGACCAGAGGTGTTTATCGCACATTCCTGTCGGGTTTCAGGCATCCCATCATGATTCTCTATGGGGACAATGATGAGCAGCAAATGCTGCTGTATGTTCCATTTGCACAAGTCCTCTCACAGCTGAGAAAGTTTGGGGTCTGATTTCAGGAAGTTGAGGTCTAAGCCGTGAAACAGTGTAGGGGCCCCTAAGTCATCCACCTCTGTGGGGGGGGGGCAGTTGGTGATAGTTAAAATTGTCGCCCCTGGGGGGGCTGTTTTTGAGGCTCCTTTGTAGCGGAGGCCCCTGGGTATGCCTGGGTAAGCCCGTGCATTAAAGCCCCCCCCTTGAATATGCTTTAAATTGTTACCGGATGTTTAAATGCTCGTGTGCCATGATGCTGAGTGTGGCTGTGGGGGACCCCAACATGCTTAACTATGCTACTGGTGTTAATGGTGCTAATGGTGTTCCTCTAACACTTTCAGCGCACGTTTTTCTGCCCTCGATCGCTGACACGGTTTCGAAATCATTGGGGCAGTGAGCGAACATCTCGAAACCCACCCTGGCACGGTCCACCTGGCACTGGCGTTTAATGGTTTGGCTGAATGGGCGGAGCCACGAGAGAGGGTTATAGAAACCAGCCGTATTATCTAGTTTAATTTGCTTATGGAAAAGGAAAACATTTCAGTTTTATTTGCTTCAAATGAAGGAACAACTTGTTTTAGCAGCTTAAAAATGTTACTTCAACTCTCAGGGCTACATATAAACTAGTAATAGGAGAAACACCACAACAATTTGCAATAAAGATTAGTCCCAAATGGATCGGCACTCTTTGAAGGGTTTGATCAAAAGCACCATCGTTTTGTACTGTGGTTTCACGGCCCGCATCACTTTGAGGTGAGTTGTATGTGCCTCACTGGAGAACCTGTCCACTGATGATGAAGCAAACGAGCTTGGGCTCACACACTAACGCACCAACACACACACATGCACAAGCACTTTGCCTAACCTCTAGGTACCTACAAAGGCTACACAGGCACAGTGTACAGCCAAAAGCATGCAGACACCCCCTATTACTCAGAGTAGTGGTAAGCAGGGTGTCCCTTGTGAGGTACCAGCAGGATGCCGGGAGCCAAATGAGAATATCCTGTAACTCTATTTAGAAATAGGACCAATTATGTTCATTTGTTTATGTTTTTTTTTTTTTTTTTTTTTTAAACTTTGCTCATACTTAGCCAGCCAGTTCCACTTCGTCTTGGATGGTGAATTCCGCACTTTCACAACATACAGTCCAAGACAGTGAAATAACATGTTTAAGTCAGTGCCAGTACAGAACAGCTACATGATGTACGATGCTCCCAATGGCCAGAGGCGGACATTTCAGGTCCAGAAAGTAAAAATCCAAACCAGGATTTTGTTTCAACCAACCAGTTGAGTACTCGCTGAACGTGACTCTTTATGCTCAACTGGTTGGTTGAAACAAAATCCTGGTTTGGATTTTTACTTTCTGGACCTGAAATGTCCGCCTCTGCCAATGGCCATGCTGCAGAGTGGACATGAAAGGTGAATTGAATCCTTTCATCATCAATGTCAACCCCCCCCCCCCACACACACACACCCCTGGGTGGCAGCCTTTATCATCACTAGCTATAGTTCATGTAGCACCCCATGTTATTTTCTTCGTAGAAGTAGCTCGCACTGTAAATAACATCGGAGACCCCAGAATTACAGTGATCGGCTATTGAAGCCACAATAAGTGTGGATTGTGTGGCAGTGAGCTGGGAGGGAGCAAAAACGGGGACTGTATGTGGGTCCCAGAAGACTGGGTTGGGAAACATTGATCCAGCGTTATAGCAACAAATGGTGACCAACTTCATTTGGTAGCGCTTTACTTGAGGGGATATGAATAATGTAGCAGTACATGCTTACTTATTGCATTAATTCATCAGTAACTAAGTATTTGTTATGTAGTGATTCCATGTTCATTCATCATTAATCGATCATGACAGTTTATATATTTCATGGGGAAATCCACAATTTGTTCTTGAGTAGTAAATGAGTTAATAACTCATTTTTGCCCCCTCAAGTGGTCTTACCATTATTAATTAGTTACCTATTAACCCTCTGGGGTCTAGGGGTAGGGAACACACTTTCACTGACTTGGGCATGGTCACATTTAATTCAATATCATAAACTTAATTCATGGCAAATAAATTATGTCATATATTGTTATATTTGTTTTGGCATGTTAATCTTAGTGAACTTTATAAATATGTCAGATTTATGTGAAGTTTGTAATTTGACATCAAAGTTTAGACAAGTCTGGAAGTTGATCCCAAATATCTGATAACCAAAGTCTGGCTACATGACTAAATGGTGTAGTTGCAAGATTCAGTTGGATAAATAAATAAGAAAAACCTAACTCATGTCACTATTTCTGGCTCCTTTCATTGAATATGCAGGAGCTCTCATGTGTATGCATGCACCATTTACACCTGGGCACACCCCCCCCCCCCCCCCCCCCCCCCTTTATGGCTCTGACGGGGACGTATCTGGATCGCGTTTCACCGTTGCGTTGTTCATCAAATTACCATGTGAATGCGATTTGAATACGCACTAATGCAGCTATTTAGAATGTGAATCTTCAGGTGAGGGCAGCACTACACGGCCCCGTTGCAGGTAAAGCAAAGTAAGGTGACATGGTTTACTTTTTTGCCTATTTAACCTAATTTTAAATACTTCTGACAATGGACGTTTTGAAAAGAAGACAGATTACGGATTTAATCACCGTTTTTTTTTCATGTTTCTACAAAAAGATTTCAGTGAGTTGTGAACTGAAATACACGAGAAAGACACACGGCATCGCCAACAATGCCGTCGACCCCAGAGGGTTAACTGATGCATTGCCCAAATGGAATACATGAACTGTCATGCTTGATTAATGATGAACAAGCATGGGATCAGTGCATAACAAACACTTAGTTACTGGTTAATTAATGCATTAAGTAAGCATGTATTTATCATATTAATACAATTAATTTTGGAATTAGATGTTGGCCAAGCAGGTGTCTATATACTTTTGACCACAGAGTGTATGAGCACACACCTTGTAGTGGTGATGGGGGGGGGGGGGGGATTTAACAGTGGGTCTCAGTTGAAATACTATCGGGCAATTTCAGACTGGAATTATTATTGTTCCTGAAGGTATATGTGTGTTTGTGAGAGCATACTGATTCTGAGGGTGTTTACATGTGTGTGAAAGGCAGACATATTCAGATATTCCTGTATTTTCATGAAACAGAGAGGATGGACACTATTATAGGGTTTGTACAAAATATCATGTCCTCACAAGAGGCAAAGAAGACTGACATGATCCAAAATAAATCTTGATAAGTCAGCCCAGTGGACTGCTTTAAATTTAGTCCAGATTCAAGAATTCGAGGCCGAAAAAGGAAAGCATTCAGCAGCCATTTCAAAAGAAAGAAAAAAAGACATTTATTTACAAAGCGGGGATTGGAATATGCTTCCCAATGTTGTAGTTGGGAACAGTTATTGTTATAATGCCAGTTATAAAAGTTATGATGTCCACAGAAGAAAACATTTTACGAAGGATTTTGTTATTTCTATTATGGTAAGAAATATAATTTCTCCACTGTTAGCAAAGACTGAAAAAAGCAAAAAACTTAGTATCTACATAATGGGCATCTTGTGTGAAGCTCTTTACTTTTTTTGAATTCCACTTCAGTCAAAAAAAAGTTTGGTCATGATTGATTTAGCATCCGGATGGGTAAACAAACAGTGAAGTAGCACCAGCGGCCGGGCTTGACTGCAGCTCAGTCACGGCTCACTTGGGCAGATGCTGAAGCGTAGGGGTTGGGCTCAGAGGACTGACAGTGCCGAGCACAGACAGGGTGCTGACATTGTGATGTTCGTGTTTGGCTGCTGAATCACTGGTGCCTTGATCTCACGGATGAGTTTAGGGATTGCATGCCGGTTAACCACCGGCCCTGAATCTACAGGTAATCGAATTAATGAACCACAGCTGGCCTCAGTGCCGGTCGAAACCCATGTGGTAACCCCCCACTTGGAAAGCTTCACTGCTGGAGACATTCCCCCCCACCGCCAAACTTCACTGCCAGCAGTACCACCACAGACAGCACGACAAACAAGTAGACTGTCTGAGACAAAGTGAAATAGCAAAATTTTTTAATTCAATCATTCTCTTTTTTGTCGTTTTTGAGATGAGACCGCCAATGACGTAAAGTCAGGCTTACCTTCGGGAACCGATATTCCTCAGTCCTCGAGGACTCCAACAAATTTCATAAAATTTGCCAAGCTCACTACGTCCACTGAAATTCCATCAAAAGTGTGTCCTGTGGACTGAATTTTGGAAATTTTCTCTTCATGTGGCTTGTGCAGTTGGTGCCCCCCCTCGGAAGATGGTGCCCTAGGTGGCTGCGTTTGTCACTTAATTTGTTGACCGGCAAATTGGCCGGAGGAGATTTGTGGAGGCAGAGAAGGAGTGTCCTCATCCCCTGATGCTTTTCAATGAAACATTTTGCCTTTGTGTGATTGGACTGGCCTGGGGCCTGTTCAACCCTGCTCCCCAGGTCCTTCATGATAGTCCTCAGGCCCACAAACTGCCCCAAGATGTTTACTCAACTCTCTACTAATGGCAGTCGAAAGAACCAAAGTAACTTGTGTAAATGGTCATTTGGGATAGCCTTTCCAAGGGGCTACAGTAATGTGTAATTTGTCTGACATAATAACAGTCTGCCGTGGCTCGTGCTATATGCTGAGGAGCAGGGTGCTTTCGCCATCTCTGGCCCTTACTCTAGCCTTACTCTGCCATGGCTGCATCTGCATTGTGCTGCTCTGTTTTCCACATCAGGCAGATGTGCAACAGCTTTCATGTTTATAGCTCGAATTATTCAGGTCAGCTGGCTGTTGCAGTCTGATGTTCATAATTAGTTTCTTGTTTTTTTTTTTTTTTTTTTAAACGAAAACTGTACACAGTGTTACAGGATGTGAGTCACTTAAAAAAAAGAATGCATCAGAAACACATTTGCGGGTGGTAGAAAGTGAAGATTAGACGGGTTTTGGGAGATCACATGTGGTTGAGGTGAAAACAGGTCATCGCACCAGATTGTTAACAGCCTTGCGTTGTGACATCCGTCAGAGCACACCGCTTAGCGATTTACATTTCGCCTTTGTCCACTGTTGTTTTCCGCATTCGTTTGACTGCTTTTTCCCGGTAACAGAGGGGAAAGTGTCTTCCCCAAGCTGGGCAGAGCCGGCTGTCGGCATTGTCTTTGCAAACAATGGCATTCATTCCAGGAGAAAAGGAGCTGCTCGAACGATGAGGCGGCATTCCGAAACACGTGTTTTTTTTCAGACTCGGTCTCAACCACCTGCTGTTGTTCGCTGATTGGAATTATATGCCGTAACTGAATTGTTTCAGAATTCCGGCGTTTCTTTCACATGTTTGCACCTGTTTCGTTTTACTTAAAGAGTAAAACAGTGGAAACTTTGAATAAACTTTGCCGGTTTATGTGTTGCGACGTGTTATGTTGTAAGAGCTTTAGTGACGGCCCGTATCAAAAGCAGAATGTAGGAAACAGCACTTGGTGCTCTTGGAACAAATTCTGAGCTCTTGTGTTGTCAGACTCTTGTGCCGTTTGATCAACTGATTTGATTTTGAAACATGTGTTTGTCATTTTGAAAATCTTACAGCATTTCGCGGTTGAATTGTGTTTTGAGAATTTTTTTTTGATGTTTGTGTTAAGTTAGGAAAACGGGAACATTGTTTTGGACACTGTTCTTGATTTTGAGACACGTGTTGATTATTTTTTGTTTGTTTTAGGGCACTTTTTGAGCAAAGGATGCAGGATTTTGACAGCTGCGCAAGGAGTTTAAAAAAATATGGAACTTATGAAAACCCCTCATGTTTCAGCCAGCAATAGGGCCTGAAACTCCTCTCCTGTGTAATACTTGTTTATGAAAGTTCTTAAAAGAAAATGTGTGTATATTCATATTGCAGCACCTAAAACTAGAAATGGAGGATTATATTTATATTAGATTGTAGGGAACAAATGTCCCGTTATTTTGACGTTGTGGGGACAATTTTCAGGACCCCACAAAGATTTGTGAATGCAATCAAAAAACTAAAAATGCCTAACGCCTTGTATTATATTTGGTTACTTATGGTTAAGCTTAGAGCTGGGTAGGTGTTAAGATTGTCATGATGGGACTAGAGTTTTCACCAGAGAAATGAATGGAGTGTCCCCACAAAGATATAATTACAAACCTGTGTGTGTGTGCGTGTGTATGTGTGTGAAAATGACTCCATATGTCTGTTCACGGCCACCTGGCGCAAACTGTGTGACACAATGACATGTCTGTGGGCGCATTTGAAAAGGCTGAAATCAAGATGAAAGCTCTGAAGTATCAGCTTAATAAACACTTTAATAAACAGGGAACACTTTTTTTTTAATATAAATTCTATTACTTCAAAGCAGAATGGCCGACGATACAGCCAAGGGCTTAATTAAGCCACAATCTACTTTTAATTGATGCATTTGAAGGGGCAGTAAAATACAGCTACGCCCACTATTCCCAGGAACTCTTCAGTGTCGGGAGGCTAAACGTGGGAGATGCTCCTGAAATAAGCTGCCCCTGTCGCTCAGTTTACATGTCGGCACAGAAGACATAAATAACCAGATTTTCCATCCAGTTTCTCAGTACCAAAGACTCAGTTCTCCCACCACTACGAAGCTCCTCTGACATCTTTACATGTGACCAAGTCACACCTGTCTGTCATTCTTTACCGTTTCTCACATGAGCATGGAAGGTCCTGGTGACGTCTCAATTAGTGACTGTCACCTCTTTAAACTGCATGACAACAGTTTCCGGGAAGTTGGCATACTCTGAGGTTGAGCACGTGTACGCAGACACCGGTGAGAGTTCCCTCTTCGAAGTTGAGGTGACCTCATATCTGCTGGAAGGAATTCCATCATTCCCAAACCCAGCTGGGAACCACTACCTACACTTCATTCAACAGCATGAGAGACTTCCAGAATCACCATGTGAATCCCTACGCGGAGAAGCATAATTGACTAAAATTAGTTCTTAAGGTCATAATTCCCAGAGGGGAAAACCAAAATTAATGAAATTAGGAAAATGAATTCTTCAGACCCTGAGATGAGTGGCTCTGTCCTATTGGCTGTCCCATATGAAGTTCAGTGACTGAACACAAATCTTATGACATTTACATTCACCTATTTGGCGGGTGCTGTCTGATGTGGATTACACTTGAAGGGCACAAAAAAGCTTTGTTGGTAGGTTGACATACCAGTAATTGACAAACTGGTACTTTCCACGTCGCAGGCGAGACTACTAACACAGAATGAAGTTACTTTTTTCAAAATCATAAAAAAGAGGGATAAGATGTGACAGCGAGACCTCGTGTGTGTGTGTGGACTGACACGGAGACTGCAGGTGTGTGCATGCATGTGTGTGTGTAGACTGACACAGAGACTGCAGGTGTGTGCATGCATGTGTGTGTCAGGGGTCTGTGTTCGCGTGCGCTGCAGAGAAAGACCTTGTAGTAGTGAATTCCTGGGGAAGAGAGCGATAGAGAGCTCAGTTCAGGCTTGTCGCATTCCAGATCCGATCAGTGGGAAGCAATGTTTTTTGTGCATCTTCGGGGATTTCCAAGAGGTTGAAGAGGAAGCTGGATGTGCAGAATCGCGCAGTAAGGGGGTCTTAAACCAGCAGCCGTGGGGTCACAAGTTGCCCCATCAAGTTTTTTCCCCATGCAGCCCTGTGCCGTAACGTGCATGCTTTCTCCTGATGAGATCTGGAAGGCATTCTCCGTCTCGGTCTGCTGTTGCGTAAGCTGCGCTTTGCCCATAATGACGCTCTCACACATGCTCTTCTCATTATTCCTCTGGGATGAACCTAGTGAACCACTAGTAAATATTAAAGGTATTTACTGGTGCAATTAAGGAATGTCATCTGACCAAAGGTAACTGGTTCCTTCTTGCACCCGCTCCGTTCCACACCTCCGCGTCATATTATATAATAACATACAATCTCACGCAGAGGATCTGGGGCATAATCAGCGAGCCAAAGGCTGAAACTAGTCCAAAAGGGGGGGGTGTGGGGGTAGGAGAGAGAGAGAGAGAGAGAGAGAGATGACCCACAACCACTGATATTTAACCCATTCATATGATCTGATACTCCTTCTGAACTGGACATCATCAGTGTGGCTTTTGAACCAGCACCAGCATGGTCCAAATTCCTGCTTTAATGAATGGGCCACGCCCCCAATCAACCACCATCTCCCACACCTTACCTGATCAACAACTGCAGTACATAGAAAAACTGAGGAGGCCTCTGACCAGGTTGTTTCATGTGTTTCTCGTCAGATGACCGGTAGGTGGTGAAAAGTGGTGGGCACCTGGAAGCCCAGGACACTGCAAAGACCTGAGGACAGCAGGAAGGTGGTAGGATGGGCCACTGTAAGGAGCTGAGCATAACTGCAGGGCTCTCCAGTCAGAAACTGCAAGGACCTGAGGACAGCAGGAAGGTGGTACGATGCAAGGACATTGTAACAGTTGAAAGGTGATCCAGAAGGATCCTGAAAGGAACTGAACACAGCTGGTTGGATGTCCAGTAGGTCACAGCAGGGGAATGGTTCAGGGACATACTTCAAGCACCTGAGCACTGTTAGAAGGTTATCCAGTTCAAGACCCTGAGCCTAGCTGGAGGGTGGTCAAGTGGAACAAAGGAGGGAGTAGTCCAGTAGTAACCACCCTGTTTTGGAGTAACATTACTCCACATTATTCCTCTTTCAGAGTAACATGACTCTGTGAAGGTCACAGCAGAGCTGGATGGGCTTTTTTGTCATGTCAGGGACTGTCTGCTGAGCCAGACATTACAGGAAGATTTTTCTGTCCTGCTTAACAATAAAAACCCCTTATTAAAATAAGTATGGTAGCTGTGTCTCATTTTTTCCAGTTCTGCCAGATTGTTGATGCCAACTCCCTGCCTGTAAGGCAGCGTAGGACTATTCACACGTGCTCTTCCTTTTTGATTTCCTGTAACATGGCCTCATTCTGGATGCTAATCACCATTTCCCCATGCAATGGAGCCAAGTACCACAACAAACGGAGAGAAACCGACTTGACCCTCGACTGAGCTTCAGGATCAAGGATAAAAACAAGGGTGGCATCAGTGTCCCTGCGTGGGTTGGCACCAGAACGATCTTCCTCTTGGCCAGAGAATGTGGAGGAGCGGGTAGTATTTATACCGTTCAAGTTTCTGTTTATGAATCACTGGAATGATGTAGGAGGGGCTGGGAACGAAAAAGAAAAATAAAGGAAGATCAGGGGTCAGAAACCATAGGGAACCTCCATAGAACCTTCTGTGATCATCCAGAGAACGTCCAGTGAAGCCCAGGAGAACATCCACAGAATGTTCTGTGATCATTCAGAGAACATCCAGTGAATCCCGAGAGAATGCCCAGAGAACCTGCCAGTGGAGTGAAAGCCAAAGACACAAAACCAGGCTGCATCTGCACCCGAGCACCTCTCACGGTCCCTGGATCTCCCCTGGACAGCTGTCGCAATCCAAATGGATAAGATGCTACTGCACCAAGAGCAGGCACACCTCCCTCACGTACTGCTGATTCTCTCCACTGCATACTGCCACTAACCTTGTATTTTTCACCCTCTAAACTGTGGCACCTTTCCCCACCGCTGTTGACACACTATCTAATGGATTTGTTTAGAAGCCTCTATCCAGTCATCTGAAGCATCATAGTTACTGAGTAACCGGTTAAGGCTTGCTGAATCCCTCCCCCCCTCCCCAAGGTGCACTGAATAAACCATTATGTAGCTGAACAGCACCCACCAGGCGGGTACCTCATGCAGTCCTCTTGTCAGGCCCGGCTGATCGGAAATGCTGTGCTTATCTGGTACCAAGGTCACCAACACGGCTCAGCCTAGCTACAGATAGGGACGATTACAGATGGTTACAAGTCACATGAGCGGCGTCTCTTTGGGCAGCAGATGAGGGTGCCATGTCCCGCGATACTGTCATTCCTGAGAAACTGTGCTTCCCTGTCACAGCTCAATCTGCGAGAGACATCAGATCCCAGCCTACCTGAAGGTCGGTGAAGTGCATTCACACCATGCTGCAGTGCTATCTCTACTGTTTACAAAGAAACATGTAGACACAAAAACTCACGCTGGGAATAACATGGGAACGTGAAACGATGAGGCGTATGGGATCCTACGAGGGGATCTTGTCGCCTATAAAGTTTCAGCCCTTTTTTTTTTTTCTATGGGGGGGGGGGAGGTCATCACAAAAGGAAGCAGTATTTCAGTTAAGCTCAGCTGCTGGTTACCGTGCACTTGATGCAGCACGTGTTCTATACAGAGACCTTTATTTACATAACGCCTTATTTGTTTAGCAGAGACTTTTATCCAAAGTGATGTACATTTGTGAGAGGAAGCAGGGTCACATGGTCTCCGGAGCATCTGGAAGTCAAGGGCCTTGCTCAGGGGCCCAATGGGGAAACTGACTCTGGGATGTGAACTGGCAACCTCCCGATCAGAGGTGCAGTGTCCAAACCTGCTGAGCCACACACAAATCAGGGAAACGTGGCTCCGTGTGGCGGGGGGGGGGGGAGCCAACCCTCTTCAAGCGTGAGATGTTTGATGGGGAAACGTTTCCCGTGAAGTTCAGAAGATGGGCGTGGGTGGTTTCACACACTGTAGGGGGGGGGGGGGGTGAACTTGGCACATTCCATTTTGAAGGGGAGGGGGGTGGGAAGGTGCAGTGTGTCCTCACTGAAATCATAGGTTTATTGCGGGGGCAGGTCTCATGCCTTTCAGGTGCCACGTCCTCGTTGTGGACGGCACGCCCTCTGTAGAGAGCCTCCTGCCAGCTCGCCATCGTGGCATGAATGGATGGCACTGCAGACAGGCTTCCCCTTCCTTTTGTGCTCTTTTCTTAATTCTGTGCTTGGACCAACACGTCTGTGACTCATATAATTATATCCCGTTTCCCACACTGCTCACCCAGACCTTTTGAAGACCCGGCCAAAGCTCTGTCACGGCCATCAGCGTGCCTCAGGGGGTGGCGGGCTCCACGGGGAGGGCGGGCTCTTTTAGGAACATCTCATCCCGGGGGCCCCGCCTCATCCCGGGGGCCCCGCCTCACCCTCCAATC
The DNA here is from genome assembly GCF_048594095.1 of Paramormyrops kingsleyae. NCBI lineage: Eukaryota > Metazoa > Chordata > Actinopteri > Osteoglossiformes > Mormyridae > Paramormyrops > Paramormyrops kingsleyae. Next base: position 7,660,002 of record NC_132805.1, read on the forward strand.
CGCTGCCTCAGATGTCATCAGGCAGCTCTGCCGATCCAGCGTCAGCTGTTTTGTGAATCCTCTGCAGAATCCGGGTCTCCCAAAACACACAGAGCAGCTGCGGTGAGGTGATGGTGCTCCATGGCATCCATCCAGCAGGTGGCGTGGCAGTTAAGGACGCGCCCTGCTTGGTTTACTTGACCTGTAATCATTTCTGTGAAATATCTAGCTATATAAACCATTGAGAAACTGTATGTTGCTCTTCTTAAAAACGTCAGCTGCGATACGTAAATATCTGGACAGCAAAAGGCAAACATAAGGAGAAAATTCCAGATGCTTCCTCTACACAACCAAATAAATGTTATTACAACTCAGCCCCCCCCCCCAGTGCTGGCACTGATAACTGTAACCACAACAATAATATTTATAAGGCATTCTAACTGTAAATGACCATAGATGAAGTCCAGGCGTCATCAATCATGTCCCCACCCAAACAAGGACCCTTTTCTGACTCTTCTGCTCTCCCGAGTGCCACAGTGGGGCAATGGACTCCAGGTTCCACCGTGTTCTCAGTATCCCAGCCAGGTCGATGGGTAACCACATGCGAGCCACAGAACCTGCAGCGTGAAGGGCTGTTCCAGCTGGTAATGGATCAGAACCACATGTCTGAAAGGCCCTCTTCTGCCTTTTACAGTCCAATAAACATTTTTGCTCTTGATCAAACTTGCTCAGGATATTAACAGTTTTGAGGCTGCCATTTTTTCAGCTCTGGACCTGTGTGTGTGTGTGTGTGTTTGTTTGGGAATCTGTATATTACATTGTGGGGAAATTTTTTGGGGAAACTCAGTTTAATTAAAATAAAAAAAATAAGTGCCAAAAATATAAAAATGCCAAAAGTTTTGTATTTTGTTTGGTTACTTATGGTTAAGATTAGGGCTGGGTAAGGGTTGTCATAGTTCAGATTCTGGTTTTTCCCATAGAAATGAATGGAGAGTCCACACAAAGATGTACATACCTAATGTGAGTGTGCGTGTATGCATGTGTGTACGTGTGTGTGCGTGCGTGTGTATGCATGCACGTGTCCCTGCTTGTGTTCCTTAAGCCTCAATTACCAGAGTGCACAGCTGCAGAGACGGCAGTCATTGGATTCCCCGTGTCGGTGCTGACCGCGACAGCTGCGTCGTCCTGTGAGGCCGGAGACATTGCTTGGCGTCACCCAGCCGGCGAGGACGGCCACGTGGTCCCGCCTCTGCCTCCTGCTGGCCAGGAGGTGCCACTTCCTGTGTTCAGTACAGTCTGGGTAGCCAGGAAGGAGCTATAATGAAAGATAGATTGGAGAAGCAGACAGGGCATACAGAAAACAGGGTCGTCTTGTCCCATAAGATCCCTTTTTAATGTAAATCTCATTCAATCCTCCCATCTTCTCTTACTCATAAAGCCTCCCGCCCATTCAACTGCAGTTTTTCATTAAAATTTCATCATCTTATTTGAAACTAAGCCAGAGGCCACAGACGTGGAATTAACTCCCCAAGCATTTAATAGCCACTTTATAGTATAGTTTTGTAACAAGCTGTTAACTGAAGATCAGAATCAGACATTTAAAAAAATGTTTTAAAAAAAGCTATAACTGCATCTAAACACTAAATACATGGAGTCATTAACTCAAATTAACGTGTAATTAGTATACAAATAATTAATCATACTACTGCATGAAAATTCTCCTATGCATTGAGCTAAAAGCAATGTATCATGGGAGAAATGGTCCACTGTGATTGGTGGGGCTCCTCGATTATGTCATCACGATGGAGTAGGTAGACCAACATGAATTCCCACGGAGTCTGTGCCTCTACACAGTGAAAGCTGGCATCATCCCAAACCATGACTTCAACTGTTTGAGGTTTTTAAACGATGTGTGTTCCATCTCACACAAATGTTTATAGGTACAGTTTATAGGCAGTACTGAAGGCAAGCTATGTAACTGACCTGGAATCAGTGAGTTGTGTGTGTTATTTATGGATGAAGATATGGGGTGCCATTTTAAAGGCTCTCCAGTCATGGACATCGTAGTCGTCACACCTCAACCCTGACTCATCAGGATTTTGAGGAAACATCTGACTTGGAGACACCTGTGCCCCCCACATTGCCCTGAATGTGGATGATATGAGTCTACGTGCTTTATGGCATAGCACCATAAACCAGACTGGCCTAGTGCCTCAAACTACCGAAAGCTGCATCTGAACAGACTTTGTCTTCTGCAGCCTATTCCCAGTACTGATATCTTTATGGTTCTGGATCAGCATGAATGTCCTGTCCCTTCCTGAAATATACAGATAACCCTCAGGTTTGGCTGGACCACAGTACTTGTGTAACACCACCAACAATAGCTGTACAGATCATACAGGTTGCAGATCTTCCATTCTATACACTTCACCTCATTCTTCTTGATTTCCTTCTGTCAGCATTGTCTTTGTCGTCCACCTCTGCCGCTCTCTTTGCTTGACCCGGCGTCACCCCCTATGTTGGCAGTGCTCAGACATCAGTTTACAAGGCTATTAATTAGGTGCTGAAGGGCCGGTGGGTGTGAAGTTGATTATCAATAATGAGTCTTTACCCTCAGAAAATATGTCCAGCTGGAAGCATTTCCAAAGACGCAGAAATGCACAAAAGCATAATAAACTCAGAGGAGAGTTGCTAATCCTTCACTTTGAGTTTCTTTGCAGTCCAATGAGAATCTGTTTGTTCTGAAGAACATGCATATGTGTGACTGAGGTTGGTTTACCATCTCCAGTGTCCTGAGGCTATGGAACTCCATTTTCATGTGGGAAAATAACCAAATCCCTTGCTCTGTGTCACAGTGCTGACCTCCTTCATTCCTGGGGAGTGTTCGGCTTACCGTCTGTTTCCAGGCTGAAATCTCGGGGGTCCGTTGGCTGGTTTTCTACTAGGAAAGTGGATGTGATGGGGATATACAAATACAGTGATGCTGGGGGGGGGGTACAGGATTTAGTTGGATATGTAGATTAAGGGGGGCAGCATGATGGTGCAGTGGTCAGCACTCTTGCCTCACACCGGGTTTCGAGGCTCCCCTATGGCTCCATATGTGTGGAGTTTGCATGTTCTCCCTGTGTCATTGTGCGGCTTCCTCTGGGTTCTCCGATTTTCCCCCAGTCCAAAAACACGCTGTGGTTAATTAGAGTTACCATTTCCCCATCTTGGGTTATTCCCTGCCTTGAGCCCCTAGCATTTGAGATCCAGACCCCCCTTGACCCTACAAAGAACAAGTGGTTACAGAAAATGGATGGATGTAAAGGGTGGTGACTGACACAGGACACCGCAAGCTTCAAAACTGGACTCAGGCCTACAATCCTGATGGTTTGAGGGTCACCACGGCTGCCTGGAGTCACATGTCCTGCGGCAGGGTCACCTCATGATCCTGCTTTCCATTACAGGTGTTTACTAAATGCTCCAATTCATTCCACAGCAGAACTACACAACCTGAGAAGCGGAAAATAATGGCACAGGCTGAACTTCTCTGCTGTTGAATTTTGCCCCAGTGATTTTTCTTTGGCATTCGCATGCCGTGACGAGCGGGCAGAACTGCTCCAGGCCATTTCTGCTTCTTGTGTGTAAACACCCGCGGTAGTGGCATCGCGATCAGATCAATATGCTGATACCCGTAGGGGTGACACACGCATACGGGCCGACTCGCACACGTGGTAACACTTCTGCTCCCTCCAGTCCCCCAGATTCAGCTGCGACCCAGGCCGGCCTGAGAGGAACAAGCGCGGCTTGTCGTGAATGTCGCGCATGGCGCCGAGGAACACGGCAACCGCCCAGGCTAAAGGTTGTTCTATTATCAGCGATCTGGCATAACATAAGGAAAGGGGTGGAAATGCAGGAGTGTTTGTTCCTCTGGTGCTTCCAGGTCAGGTGACATGCTGAGGGCTGCAAGCTTCCAATTATAGCTCCTCTGAAGGTTGGGAGGTGCTTATTGGAGGGAAGCTAATATGGTGACAACTTGGATGGAAAGTGGGGTAGAAATCCAGGGAACGTGTTGCTGGACTGAGCTGCAGTGATCTTCCTGACCTAAGGAAACATGGTCACAGCACCTCTGTTCCTCTCTCTCTTTCTCTATGATGTGATATCATTCCTTCTTCCCTGAAGTATGTCAACTGCAAATGCGTGCCAGTAGCATGACCATAAAGACCTGCATGTCATGCATGCATCACCATTGGCTGCTGCTGTCGACCGTAAAGTGGCACGGACACCTGCTGCCTACTGCACCATGGCTGAAGCCCCAGATATCTGCACGGCTTGGTCTCCAGTTGTATGTGGAGAATCTTGATCTTGTGGCCCTGGTCTCAAGATCTCAGGTCGACATGGTCTTCTCTAGGGTCATGGTGGTGATGCTTGAAGTTGGTCTGGGTCCAATTTCAGCCTCTTCTCTGTGCTTCTCATTAAAGGGGTTAATCACCATCACTAATCTGCAATGCCACCCCAAAATTCTGCACTGACTAGAAGAGACTATTCCATTTAAGGGGGGTTAATTTTATCCAACGCTGTTTTGGGGTGGTTCACATAATTACTTCACATGAAGTATCTTCAACATCGTGCATATTTCCCATCAACCTCAGTAAAAACTGAGCGCAAAGTATAGACTCAAGGGTAATGTAGGTGACATTCACGATATTCACTCCATAACAGGAATCTCTCTGTGCCCTTCACTCAGCATTTGTGGGTATGTGCTTACGCATCCGTAATCTCCATGCTAATAATGTACTGCCTGCGCCAGTCTGACCCTCAGCTACACATGAAACGGACACGGCGTCCTACTGGATAACGTGCCCCAATGCCGAGTCACAGTACTTTTCCAGAACCTTCCACTGCCAAAACATAAACAATCATCCAATGACTCTGAGTCATGTAAATCCTGTCACCGGTGCTTCTGACCGGGGGACGATGGCCTTTCTGTCCACAGTTGGCACGTGCTCCCACAATACTAGAGGGGGGAGGGGGGAGCCATCATGAGGAAGGTAGGAAGATGGGAGTGACCAGGGGTGACGCACAGGCTTGTGTTGACATGGCAACGGTATCCCAAATGAACTCGACGGCATGCACCTGTGGGGGTCAATGACAGCCATGTCTCCTTCTCCTCGTGTTGCAGAATATTAAGTACTACACTGGTTTCTCTAAATCGGTGACAGGAATTCCATGACACATGAGAAATCTGTCAGGATGACACGTGTCGTATGTGGTACGTGTTTACTTCCGTGTTGTGCTAGTCCCGTGTCTAGAAAGATAACATTTACCCAAATAGATCCCGTCAGGGGCTGGAGCATGAGGAACTACTTAAAGTTGTTTGCAGTAACTTCCATTCAAAACTGGAACTATCACACAGCTGCTGCACGTGTCACAGAACGGAGATTTATTTGAGCTTCAGTGATCTGCAGAATGCGCCAAAGACCTCGCGGAGTGGGAATACAGTGTCTCTTCCTCAGGCTGTTATTGGCAAACAGTGTCTCCCAGCTGGGGCATATTGGTCCGCAGGCACTATATGGTGACGTGTTGAGCATGAGGGCCAGCATCTCCACCACAGAGAGAGGGAGGAAAAGGGAAACGTCAAAGAGATTCATCAAGGGCCTTTTGAAAGGTCAAGGAGCAGAGCACTAATATGTGGAAGTAAGTGTCGTTCTGAAGGATTCTCTTTTACGCCGGATGCCAAATCAGTTCATGCAGTGCTGTGACGTTTACTGGCTGGCCTAACCGCTCCTACTTTGGATTTCAGAGGGCTTGGGGTTGATGCAAGTTCTGTCCAACACAAGCTCATATTTCGGGGAGGGGGCGAGACGGAGTTTATCCTGGTCAAGAAGAAGCGGACCGGTCAGAGTGCTAGAGGAGATGCCCCCCATTCAGCAAGGGGGCAGTCATACCAACTGTGCCACTATCAGCTTTCAGGGGGACCTCCACCACAGCCCAGTAAGGACTCGTAACACTACCATTATTTCTAGTTTTCCAGATGATCTGGACTCCATCATCATTCGATCCCAAACAAGAAATCTACATAATCTATACAGCAATGCAGGATAAACGTCACCCTCCATGCTGCATTCCCAATTGCCCGGATGTCTTGGAAATCCAGTTCTCCATTCTCTAGCTCCCTCCATGTTTTCTCTTTCTCCATCCCCCCTGCTGAATTCTGCTTGCCATGCTCCACGGCTGTAGTCGAATACTGAGAGGGCATCCTTGACACCACGGAGAAGGGGTGTGCAGATGATGAGAATAACTGTACTGAATCTGTCATGACGAGTGCCAGGGAGAATGTACCTGTGATGCGAGAGAAATTACGTGATCAAACAGAGATAGGGTGGAGGGTACCATGCATTAAAACTACATTTCTCTACTTCCCTACATTTTCTCCACTGTAATGCTACTTTTTAAAACCTTTTTTGTGGAAAACTTATATTTGTTGAACCTACATTTACCAAAGAAAGACAGAACGGCATACACACAGAATCCTGTTATCAGCGCAGAGTGAAAAACAAAGTTGTGGGTGACACAGTGAATGTAGCCGTCATTTTGGAGACAGTCTTTCCTTTAGAGGAGAGTGAACTTGGTGTTGATAATAGTGTTTAAAATGGGAGATGTTTTTCACAGTGACTGCGTGGTTTCGAAAAACACACTATGGCATTTCAGAGCACGAGATCTGACAGAGCTGCTGATACAGACTGTTACAATGGCAAAATTTCCAGAGACGGTGTGTGGCTCAGCAGGTCCGTGATCGGAAGGTCACCGGTCCATATCCTGGGGACAGCAGACTGATGCCACCATTGGGCCCTTGACTAGTTGCTCCAGGAGAGATGTACCCTGTCTGACTCTGAGCTGTGACCCCCCAAGCTTGCTGTCACCTACATATGTGTCTGCGTGTCAGAGTAAGATCAGACATGCGAAGACAGAATTTCCCCCAGGGATCAATATAATACAGTATCAGTATTCTATTCTAGATCTAGCTGTAAGATGGTGTCCAAGAAGACAGCCAGGGAATCAAGTGAGCTTTATCTCTGCAGCAGCATCCAGGACACTTAGTGACCAATAGCAAACAACAGATGTGCGTTACCTGGGAGACGGGAGAACGATGGAGGCTCTCCCCTTTATTACAGGAGTCTTATTTACTTATAAAACCAACATCGCACACAAAGTGTACAAAGCCGTGAAGCAACAGATGGGCTCTGGGGAGCAGCGAAAGGGCAGCAGAGGGGGGGAATGGAAGGAACCTGGACTGATGGAGTTCTGGTGACTCTCAGTCCCCTTAATGTGCATGAAAGCCTGGTCACAGCCTGCTTTCCTGGGCTAAAGTGCCGGACACTAGTGAAGAGGGGGAAGGTGTTGGTGATGAAGAAGCCAACAGTAAAATCAGGTCTCATTCCAGGGACGTGACCTTTCAGCCTCTTCACAGCATGCAGTGCAGTCACTCACATTTATTGCCATGCGAATTGAGCGACAAATCATAACAACTCTAAATGTGTGTGTGTGTGGTCTTGTAATCCGGTGCTCTTCATCTGATCTTATCTGTCCACCACTCTTGCTAAACAAGCACACAAGTATGGATATATTTGTGTTCGCGCTCCACGTGAGAGTGTAAATCTGAGAAGAACCTCCCATTCCATAGGCTCTTTCTGAAATAGCGTGCAAGACAGGTGCACCCCCTACAGGTAACTACAGGCAATACAGGCTCACCCCAATTCTGTCCTGGCGGTTTGTATCCAGGGAAGCGCTTTTGGGATTGGATCCATTCTGCTCCTGTTTGCATGTAATGCTTGTGGCTTCATGACTACGTCATGATTCAAATGGATTCTGCATGGTCAATGACAGAACTCAGTTGTGGTGGTTTACTGAGAAGATCTGGACCCCTCGACACGGGCATTAATATTTAGATAAATGTTACACACTCATGTAATTGGATACCGTGTTAAGAGGGTCTGTGGGCGGCCGCGTCCGTCACCCATCTACGCAAGTTGCACCGCCTGAAGTCCCTGTGATCTAATGTTACCCGTCACACCAAACTCGGCCTCATGTCGCAATCACGCGCCCACTGCAGACACTGAAACATGGCCCCTGATGGCACAGCAGCTGTCCATGTCCGTCCTCTGGGTTTGGGGGCACTGCTGGGTCCTCCAATAGGAGGCGGGCATCTGCTGGGATGCCTATTCACCGGACCAATCAGAGTGGTTCTCCCAGTTACCTTGGAGAAGTCGCTACCAATTACCACATGAACACATAACTGACACTATTACTGACATATGGTAATAACACAAAATGCAGGCACCCATCACCTACGTACAATCACAGCGCAAAATGCACTCTTCAAAGTAACACGTCTGTTCACCATCATGACCGCAGTGCTCCTCAATTCTTGCTAATATTATAAGTTTTACTAGTTGTGTTTTTTTAAATGTTGCTTTTGCAAAACGATTAACACAATCATAACATTCAGTTCATGTTTTCATAATGAAAACTCTTACGTTACGCACCGTCAGTGGTCACATTATTAGCTACACCTACTTGCTAATTATAGCAAGCGACCTGCTCGAATCACACGGCCGCAAACGGATGCACACAGCCAGCCGACAAGGTTAACGGGATCACTCATCCGAACAGCTATGATGCATGATATACGTGTGATTGTTGCCGCCAGACGAGCCGGTTCCGGCATCTTAGAAGCAGCCGGCCTCTTGGGATTCTCGCACGCTGCAGTGTCTAGAGTTTGTAGAAAATAGTGCGGCAAACAAACAACATTCAATGGCAGTTGGCAAAAAATACCTTATTCATGAGTGAGGTCAGAGGAGAATGGCCAGACTCGTTAAGGCTAATGGGACCAGCCACAAGTGCTAAAATAACAGCTCAGTACAACGGCAGGGTGCAGAAAGGTTCCCCTGAACATTTATGGACCCTGGAAGTGGTTCTGGTAATGAAAAGGGGATCCACCCTAGTACTATGTGGAGGTGCCTTATAAAGTGAACATTGAGTGTCTATTACATGTTTACACCAAGGGTGTGTTTCTCAGATCTGTTATATTTTGCTCTTTGTCTGTTTTCCCACACGGGGATACTTGGGGGCGGGGGGGGGGGTGGGGCAGCCCGCTACACCTCAGCCGGCTTTGGGACGTCATTCGGACGTGATTCAGGGGCACCCAGTGTCTCTCGCCCGGCTTGGTGGTAGCTGCTCCTGGTGATGACTGTCATTTACTTTTGGTAGCGCTGCACCCCTGCTGCTCAGTTACCTGCTGGAGCAGAGTGGTGAAGCTCACGTCTCCCCGGACCTTCGCGCCGAGCGTGTCCCTCTCCTGGGGTCGTGCTGAGCTGCACCGCTCTCCTTCTCCCTCTTTCATGCCAGCGCCAGGCAGAGATAGCTTTGGATATCAGGGCAGTCATGCTTGTGAATTCATTCAATGATCAAGGGCATATATATGGGTCACAGGGGCACTGACCCCAGCTGAAAGCTGATTGGCCCCCAGATTCCCCAACTCCCTGTCACTCACTGATTCAAAACATATCATTGGCTAATGAAAAGGTTGGCCCCTTTGTATGAATTATGACCCCTCTTATGTCCTTTTCCTTAAAAAAACCCAAAGAATAACCCCTGGTTTAAATGATGCACAATAGGTACAAAACAATAGTTAGGACCAGTTCATCTGCACCACTGTACTGTATGAATTTCTACTCAAGAAATCAGAAATTGTGATGTCATTTAAATGTCACTTGGATTACGGGTGTGAGCGGAACATAGACATGCATCACAGACACAAGATGTTTTCATGTAACTAGGACAGCAGGCGTTTTGGATACACATGCTACGTGCAGATTTCACCAAATAAATACACAGAGATGAAATGGCCGTTTTATTTAACCCAATCAACTTGTGTCACATTCAGGGAAATACAGAAGTAACCTGATCAGCAATTCCCAATCCCTGGAAGCTCTCGCATTATGTTATAGTTGAATCTGCAGAAGTTAACCTGCTTAAAGCTGAGATTCCAGACAAGGGTCAGCAGGTCTTGCCAATCACCAGGCGGAAACAGTATGAGGAAAAACTATTTTACAAACCAGATTTCATTCACATCCATCACAAATACATGTAATGAAACTGAGGCTCAGATGAGAATTTTTTAGAGTGAGAATCAGGCAGTACATTGGACATCATGTTGACATAAGTTATTCTTAGAGACAGGGACCAGCACACTATGAATCTCAGAAAACACAGGTAGTGAGATAGTTCCTCTGATTGCCAGACCGGAACAGTACCCAGGTCTGGAAAATCAGGACTTGACTTCCTTGGTAGTGGTATAAACAATCATTAAGGCCAAAATTTCTCACCCTTTGTAAAAATATTTTTCTACTGCGATGATCTTTTCTTTCCCAAAGGAAGGAAACCAGTTAGTCCAGATCTGCCATCAGACAAATACTCACAGATATTAGAACAAGAATATCAGGGAAGGCAGCAGTCGTGAAAAGATTATTGTGTCCTACCAGCAAGTATTTGAAACTGGAATGCAGGAGGAAGTTCCGCATGATAACTGACTTTGAATGGACAGAGTCCAATTTCCTATATGTTTCTATAAACATAAAGCTTGAAATAGAATGAACACAGGGAACCAAACAAGCTAAAGGTTGGTTGTATGGATAAAGACTGTACTTTTAAATTATAAGCTTCTTATGGGATTAATGTAATGAACAATCAGTAGATGTTATAGTGATGTAGCAGGACTCTGTATTATCAGTGTCGACCATCAACTATTAATATGGTGATAAAAGGGTTGAAAAACCTGAAGATTCAATAACATCACTCCTACAGTCATCTTGGCTTCTCATGAAACTATTGTATGCAAATGATTATGCAATGAGTTAATGCTGTTTCCAGGACATTCTAACACATAGTTATTTTATCAGGCTCAATTGTTATCTTTTTTCCAGACAAAAATGTGAGTGGTTACTCTCCATGTGAATGACACATTTTCCAAATTGTTTGCCTAAATCAGCCTTACCACAAGATTACACTAAATCACCTTTTATGTTTCCAAATGATCCTTCCTGTTTAATTTCTGTATCTATGCATGTTCCGCTCCCATTGAATTGAATGTCCTTTAATTTTATGACCAGCTCTCGAAAATGTTATCAAATGGCTAATGGAAATCCAAACAAAGCAAGTCTGCAGTTCTTCAAGCTGAACTTTGGGAAGGATCCTGTTTCTGTCCCTTCTGCTGGGAGCGCGGTCTTAATTCCCACTGGTAGGAACACTGACGTGAGCCAGGATGAGCCAGCGATGGGATTGGCAGGGAGAAATGTGACGTCAATGTGCTTGGTCATGTGACCATAGCCCCCATGGATTCCACACATGTATGTCCTGCGTCGTCTCCCTTCATACCAGACCTTCCCAACACCTCGTCACGTCACAGCCACTGTTTTCTATCCATGGTGATGCCTGAGGTCTTAGACTGTGTTGCAGTTCCAGTATTTGTTGAATCTGACCTCTGGCCCACCTTGTTTGGCTCATCAACACCCTGTGAAGTTAATCCATTGATTAAGTGAGCTGGTTGTAAAATTTAACCAATACCCCCTAATGTCAGGACACATGCCCCCCAGGACGTGTTTGGAAATCGTGGTGGGGTTCCATCCAAGAAAATATCACTAACTTTTTGGAAAACACAAGAAATTCTTGTCATTATTTTATCGTATTACTGTTTATTTGTGTATATTCTAATGAATTTTTCTAAGCAGATACACTTACTGACCAGATAAATAGCTTCAAACCTCAATTTCTTTGGCAGTCTAAGGATTTTTGCATAGTACTGTAGATGTATAATGAAGCTTGTTTTGGGTGCATTTCGAGGCAAGTTCATATTTTCTTTATTTTTCCTTCCAGAGTACAGAGCCCCATGTGATTTATCAGCGAGGCTGAAGGCTCACCGTAGATTTATATATTTTTAGCTTGGCAGTAAAATTAGATCAAAGTCACATGTGTCAATCTGCTCACGGAAAAGCAAACAAGTGGAAAGTAACCAGATGAGTTTGTAATCCACGCTGGCTTTTCCGTGTGTGCCCGCTCGCACGGACGCAAGCCGCCAGCGAGCAGCCAGCGCAATACCCGAACTGACCACCGAGCGGCGTTTTGCTCCAGACTCCGTGTCATTTGCAAGGCTCTGAGCATGTGATGGGGGCCACAGCAGAACTGGCTCGAATCCACTCGCCTGTGAATGTCAGCTGCCTGTCAATGGGCTATTTTTAATGCTGTTCATCTCAGTCACTATTCCTGTCCCCATTTGGAAAGCCCTCATTAACACGTAGGCATGATCCCGGGCCTGTTGTGTACACATCGCCCCCCACTCCCCACCCCTCACATGCTGACTGGCCAATCAGGCGGCCTGCTTGGGTCGTCCAGGTCATCCAGAGAAAGTCAAAAAACATGAATTTGTTTCTATGCATGAGTTGCATTCTATGCATGAAGTTTAAATAGAATTAATTAATGGGAATGCAGTGGAAACAGACACCTACACATATCCCCATTATTGTTTAATTACATTTTCTTTAATTTCTGAATTGAACGAGGCCCTCGTCTGCTGATGGCAGTCAACCAGGGGCAGTTCTTGGGGGGGGGGGGGGGGGGGAGAACAGTGCATGGCCCCCTTGTGGCCACACTAAATAGGTATGCTACTTGGGTCTCAAAATAAATGTATTACTATTATTACTATTATTATTATTTGCATTTATATATATGGGCTAACATTTTGTGCGCTGGGAACAGGCGAAACACAAACGTGAGCACATTTTCTTGACAGACTGGAGTTCCGGGGGGTCGAGTCGCTTCAGTTGGTGAAAAGCGAAGTTAACGACAGAAAAAATAATCAAGCCCGTGGAAGCAAGGCAGTGTAAACAAGAAATCGGAGTGAGTTACATATTTGCACAAACTGTAAAATGTGACTGCAAAGCATTGCATAAATAACTTATCAGTTTTCAAAATTCTTTTGCTTCTTAATGCTGGCAGTCCAGTGTAAGTAATACTTGGAGGACATTAAGGTCAAATGCATCTGGCCCCCCTAACAGAACAACTGGCCCCATTCTACCCCCCAGTTGAAACGTTCTAGAACCACCACTGCAGTCATCAGGGAAAAGTGATTGGCCAATAATATAAAATCACATTTATTTGTGCACGGATTAGCTAAGAGATGCTTTGATGGATAAAGTACAGCTTCTGTAGGCACAAATCTAACAGGTCATGTAAATGTAGCCATTAACAGTGTTAATGTTAACCGGTTCCCTACTGTTAACAGCCAACACACTGTGATAATTTAACAGCTTACACACGGTAACAATGTAAGCCCAGTCAATGTTAACATTAACCAGTGTAGATAGTGATAACAGCACACAGTCCTAATTTAAGCCTAGTCACCTTTTTAGTTTAAGTGTAATCATAGTACTAATGTCAGCCAGTTAAGAGACAGGCCAGACAAGGACCATTATCACGCAGTGATGTATTCAGCCCTGAAAGACTAACCTTCCTGATGGAGCACATGAAGAACAAGGCTGTGTTTCGAACCTAAGCGTCATTCCCCTGATGGATGGATGTCAGCACACTTAGGGTGACATATTTCATAGCGACTGAGCCTGGGCACCCGACAATCTGCAGGACCGACGCTGTGACCTCTTCTCTGTCTCCCTCTGGTCACCTCATAAACATTAACATGGTGACAGCTGCCTTTATCTCAGGGCCTGCGCTTATAGAGCGAGAAGTGTCGATGCTACACTGAAGCTGTGTTTTTCTGCAATGCCTGACTCTGACCGCAGCCTCATCCGGCCTTTGGAGGACGTCCAGACATGCCTGCACACAGCCTCCACCAATCCCTGACCTTTAACTGTCACTCAGGGATGAGCGGTTCATTAAAAACAAACCTTTCTCAGGCTGATAACCTTCCAGAGTCCCAGCTGGAATCCACTCCAAGTTGCGTGCTTGAAGTATATTTTTTGGGGTGGGAAGGTCCCATTTAATTGACACTTGGCAATATTTGGGTTTGCTGGAGGCCGAGAAGAGTTTAGAACGGGAGAAAAACTAAAGATTGGTAAAGGAAGAAGGTCCCCTTTAGGATTTATACAGTTAGGACTAGATAGATCCAGTACGTGTCATCATACACACCTTCTTCTCAGGTGCCTGTGAGGTTCCTCTGGGGTGAATCCGTGATTCGTAAAGCCAGTACAAGGTTACTTATACTGACCATGAACACATGGCTCTTGGGAGTTTTACTTCTTTGCATGTTCTAAGGGCAGAAGGAAAAATGATTGGTTAAGAGAGATAACCAATCAGATTGTACAGGAGGTGGGTCCAAGCAACTAGAGGAGGCTGGTCCAAGACATCTGATTGGTTGGTCCCGCCTCCCGTAGTTGCTTGGACTCATCACCCCTCTGAACCGATCGCTGCTCTCAGAACATTTGTGTGTAAGTAAAATTCCCATGAGCGGACACATGGCCCAGCGACATATAACACACCACACGTCCCTCATTACTGCATATACAGTGTCTCAGGACCTTCAAGAAGATGTCAGCCTGAGGAGCATTTGTAGGGTCTTGGAGGACGAAGCGGGGACGTGTGGTCCTGACATGCGTGTGACGGCTGACTGTGAGGCCCAGCTCTTGTCTCATCTCTTCTGATAAAAACACCGAGTGCAGAGAAACTTTAGCAATTCCTCAGATGTCTTGCATCAGAGAACGCTCCGTTATTATTGAATTCCCTACCGGTCCCGCGTTCTACGCAAGGCTTTCAGCACGTTTAACTGAAAGTCCCCCGGCACCCAGCTCTCGTACATCAGCCTGACCGTGGCAGACGTTTGGTGTGGAAAACTCTGGGCGACAGTGAGACACCACCCTGCTGATACAGTTATGGCTGGCACTGCTGATGCTGTAGTAATAGAGCTGCAGTTGGAACTGATCAGAAATTCACATTAGAAATACAGGCAGGGTGTCTCCTGTTGAATGCAGTCAAAGTAAGAGGAAACCCGAGCCGTAACTCTCAGATTATTACAGTAATGCGGCCCGGGACTCTTTGACTATCCACACAAGCGTTCCTGGATTCCGCTAGAGAAGACACGTGCGAGACAGCAATCCCAGTCTCTGTACTGGCCCCTTTCCATCAGCTTTCAGGTTAATTTAAAGCTGAATATAAAATGATTCCCGCCGGCGCTGGTTATTATACCAAGAGACACGAAGGACGAGAAGATGAGGAGGGCAGTAGATTCAGGAACAATCTCGAGCTGTATCTGCGCACGTCGGCCCGGAGCTGTACCATGAGTCAGGCATATAAATACACACACTTATAAGACAAGCTAGACACACACTTTTCAAAATAACTCCCACCCACTACATTTTTTTAAAATCTGTATTTACTAAGCCCTGCAATCGCCCACAGCAGGAACTGTGCTATAGTTATGATTCGAGTGAAATGGGGGGTGTCCAGCCGATAACCGAATTTCCATGCGGTCCTGCCAAGCTCAGGCTGGCTGATACATATTAAGTACTGGACAGACTCAGATACCTGCTCTGGTGTCCATCGGCGGTATGGATGAAGTTCGGTGTCTGTGGATAAACTAGGCTTGGGTAGCATCTCATTTTTTAGAATGTCACCCCATGCAGACATTATACCTCAGTTCGCACAAAAGTACCGGCAACAGTATTTTCAAAAGTGCCGCTGTTCTGGTATTGCTGTTAAATGCAGTCCAGCGGGGGTGGGGGGGATCAGTAATAAAATTCACTGAGCAAAGGGGACAATTTCATTGTGCTGCCTTTCTCTAGTCATTTTGTTGCCAAGATTTCAAAGTACAGTGGTATACCCAATTATATTAGCATAGGCTGGGCGATAGGCTGTTCAGAACCTAGTTATAAAGCGATATGGGGTCATTCCCGATCATTGCCTCACTCTGGTTCATTTCAGAATATTTAATGCCCTACCCAATGTACGTCTCTATCCAGCCATGCACCAAACGCTACTGAGCACAGCAGGACATGATGGGTATGTTCATTGGGCCTGTGTATGTGGCAGCAGTCGGGTTCTCAGCTGTGGATTTGCATCAGAGGAACTATCATTTGGGGGTGGTCTGGGGGGTTGACAATCTGGCAGGGGGAGGAGGCTCTGTTTTGCAAAAACACTTGTTGTCATATCCAAAATGTCCTCAAATATTTGCCATATTGTTCACTGCCTGGCAATAACCGCATTAAATGTTCATGGGAGACCTGCATGAGTTCTCTAACTCAAACTGCAAGTCATGTTCCCTGAATTCAGTGTCTCACACTGCTTACTATGGTATACCACAGTCCACCTCATCATATCTACTAAACCTCATTATAATTTCATCTGCCATTAGTAAAATGACCCATACACACTTTATAAGGTGACCCCCTCTGTCTCCACTACATCATTCCTCACCTCCAACAGTATAACGATGAAGAATTACTTCCTAACCTTCTCCCAGGTGCTCTAAGTGTCCATGGCTCTGATCGTCTGCCTGGGAATGCATGAGAGTTAAAGTTAAAGGTTGGGAGCAGTTTATCTGTGTGTGTGTGTGTGTGTGGTCGGTCTCATCTGTGGCTCTCGTGGTCTGTGAACCCCCCCCCCCCCCACCCCCCACCCCAGCAGTAGTCCTTCCAGTCACAGTCTTTTCTCGACATTCTGGGTGACAATGCAAGGCCATTTTCCTGTGCGGCACGATTACTCAGCGCATCACTGTGCATTTGTGCGTCAGAGGCACTCAACATGACTAAGCATCAGAGTGTGTCATCGCCACCATGTGTCCTTGTGGGTGTTTGTGAGTATTTACGGGTTTCAGACTTATCTCTAGATGCCCCGGCAACTCTGACTAGGGATAAGTTGTTACAAGATGGATGGATGGATGGACAGATCTCTGGACATCAGGAAACACTGTAATACATTTATATTTCACACATTTAACAGAACCTTTTGTCCAAAGCGATGTACACGAGAGAAGCATTGAAGCAGTAACGGGAAAACCTTTTAAACTGTTATTTACTGTACAGCATTTTCACACCAAGTATTTTTACTAGGGTAACCAGATGTCCTGGTTTGACCAGAATGGTGCCAATTTCAGGCTATGCGTCTGGGTGTCTGAGAAATAGCTGAAATATTACAATTTGTCTTGTTTAGAAGCGTTGCATGTCTAAAACATTTTAATGAGCAGCACGCATAACCACACACCTGGCCCAGTTTAGCACTGCTCACCCAATGATGTCTGATAGTGGACCGTACCGGAACTGAGTCCTGTTCTGAGGAGTTTCACCTGTAACTTTATGGTTATTCGAGTTCCAGCTGCTCGTGTTCAGATTGATCCATCGACGTCACAGAGATATCTGCAGCTGCTTTCCGGAAAGATTCACATGTTCCCAGAGAAGCCTACACATTCACACCAGCCGCAGGAGAGGATTACGCTGATCATTCATGCCTTGAACCCAAAGCAGAGGAAGTTGCGTTGAGGCTGTAGGATGCACTGCTCTAACATGCATGGCCTAATTTTCTCGTTTGTCATATTTCTTATGCTCTGTGACAGTGCTGGGCATACCCTTCCGTTCTGGTCCTCAGCCTGTTGCTGTGGAGGCATGTCTGATGGGTTCTGGCTGATAGACAGGCCTTGACCTCTGCTCACCCCCTGCTAACGCTGACAAAGTCATGGGAAAGAGTAGGTCTAATGTAGCAATGGTGAAACCTTGACACTGCTCAAGGCCACTGCTGAAATGTTCCCATTCCTAAACGAATACATAATATTAAATACACGCAGCATTTATTCTCATTTACGTCGACGTAAAGCATGATGCATCATAAGTGTAGAATGTGCGCTTTATTTATGCACGTGACGCTTACAAAACTGTGAATTTGCGGTATTTACTGCCATCTAGTGGTGAAGTTGTAAAATGACGAAACTGGGTGCTCTCCATTTCAAACTTAACTCGGCGAAGCAGCAAACGATTTAAAACCTGCGCCAAGAAGTATAATTAAGTTTAAGGATCCATAAAAGCGTTTAAACTCGTGAATTATGCTCACACACAAATCCTAGCCAGGCCTGGTGTCACAGAAATAAAATGTGGTTAAAATGTATTTTATGATTCCATACAATATAACGTCCTCACCTGCTCAGCAGTAAGGCGGCTGCGGGGAATGACTGGAGAATCCCGTTCAAAGGTTGGCGCTCTGCGCGCTGCCGCTCCGCGCAAACACGCGCACAGCCCGCGCACTGTCACCGGAAGTGGTTGAGAAGTAGGAAGTGGAAGATGGAGGCCGCCGTGTTCATCTTCTCCCTGATAGACTGCTGCGCTTTGATTTTTCTCTCCGTCTACTTCGAATCCTTTTACGGGTGTCTGTTAAATTAAACATTGGGTATGTCCTTGCAACTAATGCGGTCTCCGGTTTTGAGAGATCCAATACACTTAGTAGAGCTGGAAATGGATCTGGGTAACTAGCTGTCACGTTAGTTAAATGGAGTCTCAATGTCTCTACCTTTTCTTGGATTTTTACTGTTGGGTTTGTTGTTGTCTAGCTATTGATCGTCAATCGTGGCGTATTTAATCATCTTAATGGTACTAGGTAAAGGTTGCAAGTTGAACGCGATTCTTAGGATCCTCGTGGATGTCTATAATTGTGTTGTCTGTGTGCTTTAGTACCTTCCAAAATCTTTAACCACCGTTTCAGATCATCACTCTGTCTGATCTAGAGTGTGATTATATCAATGCGCGGGCCTGCTGCTCCAAGTTAAACAAAGTAAGTGCCAGTCTCACCGCCTTTGCACAATCTGTGCACTCTGTCCCTGTGCTGTGTTGTCCTGGCCCTTTTCTCCGTTCTTCCCCTGTTCTCTCTGCTTGACTGTCCACATGTAGTGGGTACTGCCAGAGTTGGTGTGCCAGGGCCTGGCTACAGTCCTCATGCTGGTCTCCATGCACTGGTTCATTTTTCTCCTCAACCTGCCTGTGGCATCCTGGAACCTATACCGGTGAGTGTCCCTGGAAAAATCCATCCCAGTTACATCTGTATTTCCAGGGATCCCACTACCTGTTACATTCATAGTCATACTCTCTATATTGGCATATTCATTAATAATTGAATTTATGATGATCATATTCCACTTGTGATTGGCATCTCATTGGTGTTATGCTTGTCAGTCGCTGTACATTGTACAAGTATTTATTTTCTGGGATTGTTCTTTGTTGGCGCTGTGTCTGACACCATCCATTATGGTTCTGATGGGGCTCATCATGTTGACATGCTGGTGCTGTTTCATCTGAATTGTTACATGATCTTTTGTTTAAATAATAAATTAACTCTTTGACCTAGTGAGCCTAGTGACCTAGTGAAATAAGTTTGTATAATTGTTAAAACATTGTAGCAGCGGTGCTAAGTGGCAGCAAAGGATGGAAACAGCACCTGATCTAATGAACACAGTAACTCAAAAAGTATTTGATGGATTTTTTTCAAACTTCCCAGGAACATTTAATAGGTGATGATCTTGGGGCAAATTGCACCAAAATTGAAGCAGTGGCACATGAAGGGACAGTCACAGGTGCAGATCTGATTACGTTGAGACAAGTCACACAAAGTTGGGCTTTTACTAATGATGTTTTGAGGAAGTGAGGATAGTGTGTAGGGGGCTTAGAGATAGTGGAGGTTGGGGGTGTGGGGGTAGTTGGGATTAGATGGAGGTGAGGCAGTAATGGGGCCAACAACATCTTGTTATAAAGCTTTTCAAAGTTTAAATTCATGAGTTTTTTTTTCCCGCGTTGAAGCAGAAAAGATGCATGTCCTGGTTGTCCTTATTTAATGCATCCGCGCATCTGTGTGTGTGTGTGTGGACATGTGTGATTATGAGGGGGGTATGTGTGTCTGTTGTTAACATACATGCTCAGGCTGCCATGTGCTTTGAAGGTACCTCAAGGTCCCCATGGGTAACATGGGCGTGTTTGACCCCACTGAGATCCACAACCGGGGACAGCTAAAGTCCCACATGAAGGAGGCCATGATCAAGCTAGGCTTCCACCTGCTCTGCTTCTTCATCTACCTGTACAGGTGAGATGCTACACACACACACACACGTGCACACACATGCCTGTAGCTGTACTTGTGTGATTGTGGTCACCTGCCGTCACATAAATTGTCTCTGTTTTATCTGTGAAAATAAACTGTCCTTTTCAGCATACTGACTGGTCCTGATTTTATGCTGGTAATAGTACTGTAATGTGAATACCGTTTAGGTCGTTCTCTCTCCCACTTGTATGACTTCCTGTACTGGTATTGTCTGTTTCTCCTAATAACTGTCATTATTATGCAGTAAGTCAGGAGTGACTTGTGAGGCAGGCTGTTGGGCCAGTATGACCAGTCTAATCGCTCTGTCCCTCCACCCCAGGCGTGCCTCACATGTGTTTACATGCATTCATGCAGAATGTTGGAATCTCAGGCTCCAAATGAGCCAGTGCGTGGCTGGAGAGAGCCAGTATAGGTGTATAACAATTAGCAACCAGTACTCATCAGACAGTTTCTCAGTGACACTGCAGACCGTGTGTGAGATGGGGTGTGTCACGTGGTGCTTGGGGGGGATGGTGTGTGGCTTAGCACGTTAGAACACTACCTCTGATCAGAAGGTCATTGGTTCAATTCCCACTGTTGGCAGAGTGATTTTATTGTTGGTCCCTTTTAATCCCCAATTGCCTCAGGGACTGTCTGACCTTGCTTTCTCTAAAAAATACGTACTTCACTTTGGATAAAAGCACCTGCTATATAAATAAACACAATGAACATGTTTTTTGCAAATATTCTGGTAAAATGAGCTCATAGTTGTGGTCCTCAGATTTGTTGAGTAGGAAGAACCTTTGAAGCTGTTTGCTGGCATCTCCATCCATTTTAGTCAACAGAAAGCAGATGTAAAGTGTCATGACAGCCAGTGAGGGCTGACCAGTCTAAAGCTGCATCTGAAGCTAAATCTGGGCCCAGGCCGTGGGTCCGAAGCTAAATCTGGGCCCAGGCCGTGGGTCCGAAGCTGAATTTGGGGTCAGGCCGTGGGTCCGAAGCTGAATTTGGGGTCAGGCCGTGGGTCCGAAGCTGAATTTGGGGTCAGGCCGTGGGTCTGAAGCTGAATTTGGGGTCAGGCCGTGGGTCTGAAGCTGAATTTGGGGTCAGGCTGTGGGTCTTCTAGCCGATGGTGCAAATTACCATCTTTTTGGAGGGTAAGACATAACGTTATTTATAGCGGGAGGTACGACCTGTGAGATTAGAGTCTTTTAAACACCATGAAGCTAGTGTGGGCAGATTAATCTAACACCATCTCACATGTGCACACTGTACTTTGACTGGTACCAGGTTCAAATCCCAGTATTCTGTTTTGGCTGCCCTTTGCCAAAAACTGGTGACAATTTCAGGGTCTTGGTTACAGCACTGAATATGTCATTAGTGCATCTCTTCACCTGACAGGTTTAGGTGTGTTAATCACAAACTTTGGATTAATAAACCAGGTAGCCTGTTAATAACTGTGACCTGGGGAGAATGACCTCACCAGATAACCCTTAACAGTGTAATACGTTTCTTCCATTGAATTGTCATTAATCACAGATGTAACCTGCCTATTAACTCCCACCTACTTCCTGTTTTCCACAGTATGATCCTGGCTCTGATCAACGATTGATGCTTCCTGGTGACAGTCACACTCCAGCGGCCCAATCAGAAATCAGGAATTGCCCTCGGTCCTTTCATCATAACCCCACCCATTCCATCAACCTGCTCTATAACTATGACCTGTCAAACACTAGATCACTCCCAGTCTAACCATTGTGGAGATCTACATATGGATGAAATAAGATTTACAAAGGTGGTGTGTGTGTGTGTGTGTGTGTGTGAGTGTGTGAGAGAGAGAGAGAAATTGACCATTATACTGAGTGTTGGTGTGTAGGAGACTGATCTTTATGTGTGCGAGTGATGGGTCTGTGTGTGTGTGTGTGTGTGTGTGAGAGAGAGAGAGAGAGAGAAATTGACCATTATACTGAGTGTTGGTGTGTAGGAGACTGATCTTTATGTGTGCGAGTGATGGGTCTGTGTGTGTCTGTCTGTCTTTGTGTGTGTGTGTGTGCGTGCGTGCGTGTGTGTGTGTGTGTGTGTTTTTGACATCCTGAGGCTACAGTATTAATCCTTGGACATGGGGGAAGACTCTTAGATTATACAGTAATTAGATAATGATTCAATCAATGGCCCAAATTAAACGATAGTACTCAAATAAAAACCACAAAGCCACGTTACGTACAAAAAAGTGAGCGTGTGTGTGTGTTTGCTTGAGCCTCCCACGTGTCACATCAGAGTGACGCTGTCTGACTGTGGGACGTTCACTCTTAACTTCCACGTGGATGTCCAGTGACAGCAGCGTTTGCCTGAATGGAGCAACTTCAGGTTTTCTCGTTCACGGAGAAACACGAACTCCATTCAGTGCGTCATGGCTGTCCACTCACCTGGGCCGTATTTCCGCTTCAGCACGTTCCAGGGCTGCCGGGGGGGGGGGCTAATTTTATACAGTTTATTAGATGATTAGATGGGTAGTGATGAAATCGATGTGATTAAGAACTTGCGACTGATTCTTAAAGCCAGCCAAAAAAACAGGTTTACAAGTCTGAATTGTTTGTCAGGGTTCTCACTTCCTATGGACCTCGGTTCTCCACTTCTGCCTGAAAGACACAAAGTTCTCGACTGACCAAAATCATAGTGCTCAATATTTCCGTCATGCTTAGGATAACCATTCCCAAAGATCACCCTGAACCTCCTCTCGTGTTCTTTGTAGACGTGCTAATGCACCCGGCGACAATCAGATATCAAATCTTTAAGTCGGCGATTAGCTGAGCCATGTGTGCTGGAGCTACCACGTGTAAGATGATGTGGGGGGGGCGGGTCTTCAGGGGGGAACTTTGAGGTCTCCTGACCCAGACTGATGGGACTGTGAGGTCTCCTGACTCAGACTGATGGGACTGTGAGTTGTGGGTCAGATTTGTTGTAGGTGATCTTATCATGCCGCACTGGGTTTAACTCTGCAGATAAAAGCAACTCAATGGGAGTTGCTTCCAGCCTTGTTCATTATTAAGTGTTTTTCCATATTCTTGTAAGTGATGTAAACTGTTCGGTAATACAAACAATTGTTTTTTCATACTTTTGTCTGGTGAATTATGTTCCAGATCAACTCAAAAGCCAGATTTGGACCTTGGAAGGTTCTGGTTTAAGTAGGTTGGATTCAAGATGCCATCGAGTTGAACGTTGTCACATGACTGATTTATCGCTTTGATTACTGGGGAAGATGGTTTGCTTTAGAGGTATGCTGTTAGCTGTTTGTTCTGGAAGTTCGTGCCATATTTCAGTGCTGCCTTTAGAAATTCACCTGTATACTGGGTTTTGCTTTCCCAAATCTGCAGGGGTTATGTCTGCAATGTAAGTATGGATTTTAATAAGTCACAGGTTTGCCTGTGTTTACAAAATATCAGTAGCAAACTAGTACACATCATTGTTTAAAAGCTGAATGTCATTTTGGCTAAATCCTGGCACTCTGGTGTAATAATTGGTTGACAGTAATTAACACTGTATTACGAATGTTAATTTGAAAATAAGTGCAAAACTGAAGAAATGTTTACTCCCCGTTTCAGTATGTATAAATAAACCTATGACCAGAAATCAGTCTTTCTTTTCCTGAGAAAATGGTTGCCATTTTGAAAAGGCCCCTATGTGGAGACAATGGGCAAATGGCCATACAGCACAGACACGAGTACAGGTAGAATGTTCCGGCATTTGAACAGTAAGTCTCTAGTGACCACGGACTCTCCCTCTCCTGCTTAACGGCTATACGTTGTGTTTCCTGCTCTGCATCTCCATGACAGAGTTGTCTTTGTGAATCTTGTCCATCGTTTTCTTATGGTTTGTCTGATTCAGGTTTGTTTGCATTGGAAGCTGGTGATTGATTCTGCTGTTTAGACCACTGCAAAGGTGGATAATCCATGTCTAGGCCCAGGGGGTTGGAACAAGATTTTATTTTAACCAACCAGTTTAGTATAAAGAGTCACAGTGAGAGAGTACTCAACTGGTTGGTTGAAACATAATCTTGGTCTGGATTTTTACTATCTAGACCTAAGCTATCCACCTCTGACTGTGGGGCATGGAATTTGAACCCAGAGCCATTTGAGTGAATGCAGTGGCTCTGTGTATAGCACTCCTGCCTCGAACCCTGGGCCGTGTGCGGCTGTTCTGTGAATGCAGTAGAAAAAGGAGTCGGAGTCGGGCTTCACCGTAAATCCCTGATGGCTTTATTTAAAACACACACACACGTTTCTCCTACGTCACATAACATTACAGCCACTTCTGCAATAATGACCATAGCCTGTAGTGATGCGCCGCATTGGCTGCCAGCCCCCCTGCGCCGCCCGAGACGCATTACATGCGGCAAGATGGAGACGAGCGAAACGGACATGCGTGAACAGCGACGGTCTTCCATCGCTCACGCCAGGCGGGCAGCGGGCAGGACCACGCATGCACTACCCCGTCCCGGGGCCGTCGCGGCCCCCCGGGTCCCGAGAAGCGTGTTGCCGTGGCGATTAACCCGGCCAGATCAGCGGTGCAGGTTTTTAGGGACACACAGGGGGAGCCGGTGTAAAAAATGCACAGCCAGAGGCTAAATGCATATATTAATAGCATCTCACAAGAAAAACTGCAACCTACAGAAATAACATGAACACAACTAAAGTAATAAGAGTTCAGCCTGTCAATCCACTGTCAGTCATCCTCAGAAAAACTGAAAGCAAGTCGGGAGTAAGATTGGATACCGGGATGAGTGAGGGGGGGTGAGCATATGGGGGGGAAACAGCCAAAAGGGGGCGCCATGCTTGGATATGGTTGGCAGAGGGTGGACGAGGCTTATTGTCTGAGCTGGGAACCAGTACGGGGGGGCAAATTGCTATGGGGGGGAGGGGGGGGGCGCTAGAGAGCTGTTCAGGAACACGTGGCAAAAGGGTCATGTGACAACCAGTGAGAGCTGCCACCCCCCCCCGCAAAGGTGAGTGCAAAGTGGCCACTTACAATCATCACTGGGTCACTGTTACATGTGACACACACGCATCCCTTCCACTAGTGCTTCTCCAGAGTGCATCTGAGCTGCTTGAGAATTCTCTCCTTTACATGTCGCGCTCTGCTAAATCATCCTCTGTGAGTGTGCAGTACTGCTGGCTTTCCTGAAGGTTCAGGGGTTTGAAGTCTCAGACAAATGTAGCCCACAGCTGCCAGTGGGAAAAGGCGGAGTTGCCCTAGATCGGAAGGCTTGAGGGCACGTTCCGGCTGGGTTCGGTGAGAACATTTCTTCATTCTCCTCTGGAAAGAGACCCAACGCGATCATCCTGCTGTCCTACAGGACACACCCTTGTTAAGGTCACCCCCTCCTGTCACTGCATACCCCTGTCCACCAGTTTCCCAGCAGTACTGGCACCAAATCTGCCTCACTGAGCTCCTCCAATCAGGTAGCATCAGCTCAGTGGCCTCCTTAATATCCCTTAAACCCCCCCGCCGCCCCCCACCCAAATCATTTGTCCTTCACGCATAACCACTGAACTTTAGAAATATTGGAGTCTGCCCCCAGCTCAAATCAATAATAAAAGTGATTCCAAAACAAACCCAAACATCCGAAAATTTAAAATGTTCTCGAAACGTACGTGTGAAAATAAGCACAAATCGCTGCTGGTGAGTGAACAGGACCTAAGGGACGCAGGCATTCTCAAAAAAGGGGTTTGTGTATAAATAGTTCTGTGAGTCATTTACAGGTAATATAAATAATTCAGGGGGGGGGGATGAGTTGCCTTCTCGTCCCTCCCCTGCGCCCCACAAACACAAACAGCCTCTCATTCAGCAGTTTCCTCGGGATAAAGAGCTTGGTCAGAGAGTGACTCGCTTATGTTTGGTTTGTCCGTTTTAAACAGAAAAAAATCAGATGACCTATATTTCTCTATCCGTCCACCTCTGGTGGCACCCAAGCCAACATTTTCACTATATCGTTCTGGAGTTTTGATGCTACATGTGGAACGACCACAACAAGGAACAAAGGGAATGCCAGTGGCGGTCTCGCCAGCTGGGGGCGCTGTGGGATGGGGGTGGTGGTGGTGGGGGTGGTGGGGGGGGTCAGGCGTGTGGAGGAGCGCCGTGTGAGACCATGCCAAACACGTCAGAGGTCACAGCTGGCCTCTTGTGTGTGAAATGTGTTTATCTCCCTGACTCCGCCCCCCGTCTAAATTCATTTTCTAGAGACGTCTTCTTTCTTCGAGTCATCAACTATCCATGCTATGGCAGCCCTCTGGGGAGAGAAATATGACGATGGTGAGATTTCCTGTCCACTTTCCCAGCCCCTTGTCACGCTATAAAGATGGACATCATATCTGGGGACAGCATATGGCTCAGCGGGCTCAACCTCTGTGTCTGGTCGCTGGTTCGAGCCTTAACCCTTAACCCTTAACCCTTAACCCTTAACCCCCAGCTCCACGGACATCACTGCAGGTGGCTGCCCTTCGTAGGCAGTTTGCTCTCACCTACATGTGTGTCTAGGTGTCAGGGAGAACATAATGGGTAGATGAAAAAGAGAATTTCCCCACAGGGGTCAATAAAATGTCAATAAATTAATTATCCCAGCACTGTTCCAATCGGTCCCAATGTGAAACTGGGATATCTACCACCACCAGCTGCCTATCTACACTAGGCCAGTTCTTCGCCATTACCAGCCAAAATCACAGGCTGGGATACGGTTCCTCCTAAACACTCAAGAGTCCATCAGCTGATGTTGGTGATGTCCACCTTCGAGTCTGGCTAATCTAACAATGCAGTCTTCCATTATTAACGTGGTCTTGGCTCATGAAGCCTTCAGCTCGGGTAAATGGGCCTGTGTAAAGCGCCAATACGGACATCATCCATGACATGGGGTTAGCGTCAGGCTAAATGTGGACCATCGGCAACTATTACAATCCAATATCCGTCCAGAAATAGGCCAGTAACAAAGCAAGTGTGGCATCCATTTTGAGATTATTGCTAACTGACCCTAATGTTCTGCTAGCCAATGATGTGTAATTATTGGCAGACCAGTCACTTACCACCGAGGTCCTCGCTGTCCTGGGGATCGGGGGAGGGACCCCAGATACGCACGGTGCCGTCGTCGGAGGCACTGGCCATGAGCCCTGGGTATACAGGGTTCCAGCTCACGCAGTTCACCGTCCGCGTGTGCCCGCTCAGGTCGGCAATGGGCAGCTCGCTGCGCTTGTGCCAGATGTAGACCTTGTGGTCTACAGGGAGGGTGCAAGACAGTGTCAAGACAGCAGGTGGCGCAGCGGTCAAGGAGCTGCACTAATCTCGTACACCTTGGGGCTTAATCTCCACTAACCCACACATCGGGGATGTGGATCAGGGGCCTAATAGTGGAATAACTCTGCTGGCCCTGGGATGTGTACTGGTGGCCCTGGGATGTGTACTGGTGGCCCTGGGATGTGTACCGCCATCCTCAGATCACAGGTACGGCATTCTAACTCATTGAGCCTGTCGGGGAATCGAACCCCAGTCTCCTGCTTGCCTGGCGGGGACACTCACCACGAAATGAAAGGAGAATAAAAACACGGGTGCTGAGGTTGCAGCTGGATAAAGAGGGTGCAGGATTTACTGTCTGCTGTCAATCAACACTTGCATTAACTGAAGTGGGAGCCAATGAAGTGAACGAGGGAAGTGGATGAAATCGGGGGCGTGGCAGACAGGGTGACCCCCCACCGCCGTGGGCCGGCAGGCTTGCCTTCGCTTCCGCTGGCGATGAAGTCTTCATTGAGGCCCCCGAAGCAGGAGTGGATGGTGTAAAAGCCCTGTGTCACGCCCTGGTACTTCCTCACCAGCGTCCGGTCCTGCAAGTCCCACAGGTGGACTCCCTGTAGGGGGCGACATCTCACTGACCCTCAAATGCTCCGCGGTCAAACCCGAGAGAAATCCCTCTGGGCACACAGGAACACAGAAACCCCCCCCCCTCACCTGAGTTGCCACATTCAGCAAAGCTAATCTTCCATTTTTAGAAACCGTGAAGGACATTATGGGATGGTCCTCCTGCACACTGTGGAAAGAAAGCGGATTGTGACGTGAGCATTTGAGAGGGATGGCCGTCGGAAGCCGAGTCGCAGCTAGGGGGCGCCCTCCCGTCGAGGCTGAAGTGGACGCTCACATGTTCCTGTCCGTCAAGTCCTCGAAGTTGTAACCACGGATACGCTGATGCGTATCCGACGCCAGCACCGTCCGGCCGTCGCCCAAGCACCACACACACTGGACCCGCACACCCTCCCACGAGTCCAGCAGGTTCCCATCCAGGTCCTACAATGCGGGGGGGGGGGGGGGGGATGGGCACAAGTTCATCTCACATGTAACAAGTTCCTTCACTGACACCATTACTCTTTTGTAGCCCCACAACCAGAGGTGGAATGTTCAGCTTCAGAAAGTACAAATCCAGACCGGGATTTTGCTTCAGCCAGCTGAGCATAAAGAACCACACTCACAGAGTATACAACTAGTTGGTTGGAACAAAACCTTGGTCTGGATTTGTACTTTCTGGACCTGGATTTTCCACCTCTGCCCACAACGAGCACAAGAAGGCTTTACTGGACAGCAGAGACCTGCTCCTATTGGACGGACAGATGGATGCACTCACACACTGGTAGAACTGGCCCCGCTGTCCGCCTGTTACAAACCGCTTCCCGTCTGGGTTCCAGGCCACGCTGGTGAGGCTGTCCTCATGCGATTGGCTCATTTTTGTCCGCAGCACTCCCGTCTGTGCCCAGGTTACAAACGGATAAACAGAATCGATGGACCATCTACCTGCCGACTCTGACTGTCGCGAGTGTGTGAGTGACAGAGGTATGAACAATGAGTTACCTGTACGTTCCAAAGCCACACCTCGGAGCAGTCATCGGGGCCACAGGCCACCAGGTATGTGTCGTCGGGGCTCCAGGCCAGGTAGGAGACTCCGTAGGCATGACCCTCCAGAGTGCGCAGTGCCCTGAGCTGGTGGGAGTCCTGACAAACACACTGCAGTCAGTGACACGACTTCACATCTGCTCAAAGTGTGTGTCCATAAATGACAAGAAACCGCATGGAAAATTGATGATCAAGTCAATCTTTAAATCTGCCACTCCTTTTCTTCTCATACGTTTCCAGGCTTGGCCTGCTGGGATCTGCCTAACCCAGTGCTTAACAGCACGCAAACCCAGCTGGGACCAGTTTATCACCAGCACCAATTAACTCCTTGACGGGTATAAGGTCACGGATGGACCCCGTTTACGCACAGAGAGAACAAACACTCACAGGGTCCACCTGCCATATGATGACGGTGGCGTCTTTGGAGCCCGTGGCCAACTTGGTACCGTCGTTGGAGAACCTGCAGAACCACACCTCATTGCAGTGCTCTGTGAGAACCTGCTGGGTGGTGCAGGGGAACTGTCTCCTAGGTGGAAGGCACAGTGCGCGTTACCTTAGCTGTACTATGCGTCAGCGTGCGAGCGAGCGGAAGGAAGCGGACGAGCGGGGCACACGGAGAGACACACCGGCTGCACACGTGGTCCAGGAGCAAGGACACGGAGTCCAGGCTGCTGTCCAGCTGCGTGTTGTGGTAGAGGCAGCGATCCCGCTGCAGCTCCACCGCTTGGCGCAGGAGAGAATGCAACCTGCGGGGCGGCAGCATCACCGAGGGCGGCAGGTACGCTGTGGGGGGGGGGGGAGGGGGGGGGGTCATTTAGGGTGACTCCTGCAAAATGCTACTGTGGAGATCGCGCATCTGGGGTCCGGAGACATTCACGCCCGAACTGTCCAGCGCTCCTGTGAGATAATCCCAAGCCTGGCTGTCGCTAGATTTATTAGTTTATTCCAAATTCCATCTTCTCTTTGAGTAAAGGAATCTTTTTTTCTTTCTTTTTGATCTTAATTGGTTCTTTTGTGGTTTTCAATCAATGCTGGCATTTTATATATATACTGTACCAGTCAAAAATCTGAAAATCTGATCCAGCTCATCCCAAACCAGCTCTAAAGGGTTTCAGCCAGGGGGGGGGGGGATTGTGGGGGCAGGTCATTTGTCACAGCACACCGTCTCCTTACTTACACAGTACTTACACAGCCTTGAGGTGCGCTTAGGGTCATTATCTTGCTGAGAAACAAATTATTTTCAGTAGGTGTGTCTAGACTGTATTAGAGGGCTGGAGTGATATGGTGTAGGCACTGGTAGATCGTGAGTGTGTGTGTGTGTGTGTGTGTGTGCAGATAGGCATGTCCTCACTCTGCAATTTGTCCAGCAGCTTGGTGCGAGAAGCTGCCCCCTTCCCCTCCCACTCTGCCTTTGCCCTCAGGTCTTCCGCGTGGCTGCACATCAGATAGCTGGGCACACACAGGGGAGTCACAGAAACGACGTCACCAACAGCCAATCAGAAAGCAGAGCCACTAAGCAAAATGGTTACATCAGTCCATAATAAGCTCGTGACACAGAAGGTGAGCTGATGTTTCTGGTCTCTGTGTCACAGACAGGGGTTCTGTCTTGTGATGAGACGGAAGCCATACCCGCTGAGCACGTGGATGCGGTCGGTGTTGTACTTGAGCGGCGTGAGCTCCGCCCGCAGCACCTGAAGGGCCTCCAGCACCTTCCCATCCTCCAGGTACTCCAGGTACTTCTGCTGCAGCAGCAGGAACCTCATCCGCTGGCACCAGGGCGACACAAAACGAGGTAACACACGGGCACAGACACACGCGTGTGCAATTTCCCAACATGCCACAGCTGCTACGATCAAGGGTGATGCCATGGTGATCGGTGCAGTCACCCTGATCCTCTTGAGAAGCATCCATTCACACACCCCACAATCTTGAGAACACCTTTACCTACTGTGGTTTAGTACTGCAGAGAATACTCGAGACATTCAAAAAATGTTAATATAGAAAAAAATTCTTATGAAAAATCAGGCTTGGCCTGCTGTAGTCTGCCTAACCCAACACCCTAACAGCTTTTTATAAATACAGAGAACTACTCATAGGCTTCACCAGCCACTGCATTGAAATTGGTTAATAACCAAACTTCACGTGCAGTTCATATTCTGGCCATAGCATGGTGCCTGTGCAACCCTTCCCACATGTACCTCGCACATAATCCACGAGTAAGTAAACCAGGCAAGTCCAGACGGTCCTCCAAGCACTGCTCGAGAGCGCTTGAAAATCTGGGAGCATTTTCAGAACATCGGTAGCAAAAACCAAATATGCTAGAAAAAAATTCAGCTGAATATTCCAATATGAAAATATTCAATGGCTGCAGCCGTACTACGGCTGGGCTCAGCTTGGACCTCCCCCTTCGGCTGACACTACGCCCTGTGTTGACTCACCACCACAGCGCTGGGCGACCGCATGAGGGCCTTCAGCTCGTTCAGGTCGCTCTCAGCCTGCGTCACGAAAACAAACAAGTCAGACAAGCGGCCGGGTCAGAACTAGAAAGGAAATTTCTGGCTGACACCAATAGGTGATTATATTTTGAAAACTGACACGACACCAATTGTTTGGGAGGTTCTGCTTAAATAACTTTAAAGAAACACTCCACCCAAATAAATTAAAAAATAAATTTAATTACATTCCAAAAATATGAAGTATTTTTTAATATATTTTTTGATTTAAAAAAAAAAAAAACACCAACTATGGCATACAACAATCCCAGAGCACTATATAACTGTACACATCTTAAATATTCATAATATTTACAGCAGAGAAGGGCTGATCATCAAGTATGATAAACTCATTTTCCAAGTAAAATCTTTCGATTTCACACTCTTGGCACTGAATATCCTTTTGCTATCAAACACTCGCATTACGGAAGGATTACCGTTATTCGGCAGTATTGCAGCCTTCTGTATTGGAACATACTTATTTTTCGGGAACTCAAACTCTTCATTGTCTCGCCTTCAGGTGTGCAATCAGATTTGTTGTGTTGAAATGTTTATTAATAGATCCTCCTCGAGAAAATTTAGCAGAGCATGCAGAATGCATTTCTAATGCAGTTTTTTCGTTAATAGGAAATTGCCTGCTATGTGGAATTATTTTAATAACTGTTTAGTACATGGGTGTGCAAAGCATTATGGGCCACCGTTTTAGGTGGAATTATCAGCAGTACATAATCGGCTCATTTTTAACCTTCGGCAGATGGCCGATTGCTCCTGTATTGGCCGATGCCGATAGTTGGCCAATACGATCGCTGCATCTCTAGTTAGATCATGTGACCTTGTAAGGCTGGGCTCACTTGAAGCCGGCGTGTGTGGTGCTTACATAAGGTACACTGTCAATCTTGGCACTGGGCATCCTACCTTGGTCCATTCTCCTTCCATTACATGGTTGCGGAACTTGGTAGCGGCAGGGTGCTCCAGTCTACAGCCGGACTCCTGCATTAAGAGATCCACCGTCTGGCTGTGGAGGGAATGCAGGTCCTCAGTGGGAAGAACCATCATGACATCAGTTCTGCACCAGACCCTGTACCAGACAGTGTCCATTCAAAACTGAACCCCCAAGCCTGAAAAGATCCCAGAGGTAATTCTAGGATTTTTTGTAAGTTGGGAGGGGGGTATAGAAGAGGCCATAATACATCCAAAGGGGCCAACTGTATCATTAGCCAATGATATGTTCGGAATCTATGAGTGACAGAGGAGGGGGCCAATCAGCCTTCTGCTGGGAGGAATGCCCCCAGGACCCCGCCCTTGTATACGCCCCAAGGTGGGTCCTCTTATCTGCCTGAAGGCAATTCTTTAATGTGAGCTCCAATGAATGAAGACACTCGAAAATCCTGTGCTTCTATTAAAGCTCGTATGGCCCACAGAGACAAGAGGGCCTCAGCTGTGTGGCAGCAATATCGGGCCATAGGGTGTGACTCTGCGTTTCTTAGGGGCATTGGGGACTAAAACCACAGAGACTGCAAAATGCGGCAGGAGAAACATCACCGGCCTGTGGGGCGGAGCAACAGGCAGACAGAGGACCTGTAAGCTGACGAAGGCGACACAGGGTAAGGCGGGGCAGCCGGCAAGGAAATCAGCAACAACATCCTAGCAATCGGTACAAAGTGAAGCAGTCAGGGTCATTTACGGGGCTGGGATACTTCAGACGCAGATTCTATGCAAAAATCATTCATAACATTTGCTGGTCCATAACAAAAGAGTGCAACTGGTTGCTTGATACATTGCTAGTCTGATAAGAAATTATACATTTTAAAAATGGCCTTAGATCAGCTCAATCTGTCAATATTTCAGAACACATACTGACACTTCACATTGCATCTAATACATCCTGACAGCCCATAAACACATGCCCTGAAATGCCTTAATTTATCCTGACATCACATAACGATGGGTCCAAACAGCACACAATAACACATCCTGACATATCCTGATATATCCTGACAGCAGACAGTAACACATCCTGAAATATCCAGGCAGCAGACAGTAACAAATCCTGACATATCCAGGCAGCAGACAGTAACAAATCCTGACATATCCTGACATATCCTGACAGCAGACAGTAACACATCCTGACATATCCAGACAGCAGACAGTAACAAATCCTGACATATCCAGGCAGCAGACAGTAACAAATCCTGACATATCCAGACAGCAGACAGTAACAAATCCTGACATATCCTGACAGCAGACAGTAACACATCCTGACATATCCAGACAGCAGACAGTAACAAATCCTGACATATCCAGACAGCAGACAGTAACAAATCCTGACATATCCTGACAGCAGACAGTAACACATCCTGACATATCCAGACAGCAGACAGTAACACATCCTGACATATCCAGGCAGCAGACAGTAACAAATCCTGACATATCCAGGCAGCAGACAGTAACAAATCCTGACATATCCTGACATATCCAGGCAGCAGACAGTAACAAATCCTGACATATCCTGACATATCCAGACAGCACAGTAACACATCCTGACATATCCAGACAGCAGACAGTAACACATCCTGACATATCCTGACATATCCAGGCAGCAGACAGTAACACATCCTGACATATCCAGACAGCAGACAGTAACACATCCTGACATATCCAGACAGCACACAGTAACACATCCTGACATATCCTGACAGCAGACAGTAACAAATCCTGACATATCCTGACATATCCAGGCAGCAGACAGTAACACATCCTGACATATCCTGACATATCCAGGCAGCAGACAGTAACACATCCTGACATATCCAGGCAGCAGACAGTAACAAATCCTGACATATCCTGACATATCCAGGCAGCAGACAGTAACACATCCTGACATATCCTGACATATCCTGACAGCAGACAGTAACACATCCTGACATATCCAGACAGCACAGTAACACATCCTGACATATCCAGACAGCACAGTAACACATCCTGACATATCCTGAGAGCAGACAGTAACAAATCCTGACATATCCAGACAGCACAGTAACACATCCTGACATATCCAGACAGCACACAGTAACACATCCTGACATATCCAGACAGCACAGTAACACATCCTGACATATCCTGAGAGCAGACAGTAACAAATCCTGACATATCCAGGCAGCAGACAGTAACAAATCCTGACATATCTTGATGTATCCTGACAGCACACAGTAACACATCCTGATATATCCTGACAGCAGACGGTAACACATCCTGACATATCCAGACAGCACAGTAACACATCCTGACATATCCTGAGAGCAGACAGTAACAAATCCTGACATATCCAGGCAGCAGACAGTAACAAATCCTGACATATCCAGGCAGCAGACAGTAACAAATCCTGACATATCTTGATGTATCCTGACAGCAGACAGTAATACATCCTGATATATCCTGACAGCAGACGGTAACACATCCTAACATATCCAGACAGCAGACAGTAACACATCCTTACTTGTCCTAACAAAACAATTACATATTTTCACATATCCTGCTGTCAGAGAATAGCCTTACAGAGAGTCATTTTTGGCTGGAAGTGTATCATCCAATTAAAATATCAATCAAAATATGTAATTGCATTTATTATTCACACTCGGGCACCAATTTATAATTTAAAAAAATCATATATGCTGACATCTTTTAATAAAATCCAGCCCCCTGTATCAGGCTCCTTTCCAGTGCAGTGTCTGGAAACTGATCACCACAGTCACCAAATGTCCACCAGCAGCAAGTGTGCTCCATGAGTCATGTGTTTATAAACAAGCTCCTGTCCAGAGGTGTCACTCCAGGAGACAGGAAGTCAGTTTCATCACTTCCTGTCTTGGATTTGAGTCTTATGTTTATTATTCTTATAATTAATAATAATGATGTTATTACGAATTATTATTATTTTTCTATCGCAACTTGTTTACTTGTAAACACATATCAGTAATGCTGGACTGAACTGAAACAATGAACCATACTAAATAAAATGTTATTCAGGGGGAAAAAACAAAATATGCAATGAGGGTAATAAGATTTAAAAAGCGAAGACCTTCAACGCGGCTTTAAATGCTTTCAGGGACAACTCGCCGTTTGCCCGTAAGCTGATTCCGCTTAGCAGGTTCAGCAATGCCCAAATGAGTCTTTGTACGGCGGCTACCGGGATGTTTACAGGCTTAATATATGACAAAATCAAATAACTGGGTATTCCGAGACAGCTTTTCATAACAACATCATTGACAATAATATATGTTGTTTTATTCTGTAATGTTATGTTTGAGTTTTTTTAGGATCTCTATTTATGGCCGGTTATATGTGCTGCCCACCCCAGATATAATAATAATGAGGAGGCCGATGACGGACGGACGGACACGGGCGCTGCGGCTCGGCTTGCGGACTTACTTCAGACCTAGACCGTGCAGATGCTGCCCTATGAGTCGGACGAGGTCTTCATCCCACTGAGTGAGACGCTTCTTCTTCTTTATCGACCCCGATCCTGGGGGGGCGGGGGTGGCCGAACCTCCGGTGCCTGTCCCGGGGGAAAGCCCATCTCCGTCAGCGGCAGCGCCGGAGAGCAGCCCGTTGGAGCGCAGCGGCTCGCCGCCCGGCGTCCCCGCATCGCGTCCTGGGTCGTCTGCGCCGTTCGCCTGCATGCCGGCGTCAACCAGAGAAACCTGGTCCGTGGTTAAGGAGAAACGGCCGCGGGGACGGTACGAGAGGCCCGCCGTGAGTGCGAACGCCCCAGACCGTCCGTCGCTGCTTCTTGAGCCAGAGCTCGAGCCTCTGCGCCGCACTGGCCTCGGAGCTCGCAGAGGGGCTGTCAGATCGCCCAGCCCGGAGCTCGCAAGCCCATGCACAAAGCGTCCTGCTCGCCCCACCCCCCCTCTCTGCCCGTCGATAACAGCTGCAAACTCCACGAAAAATGGTGTCCAAGCACCGTGACATCACAGGAAATTCCAGTAGTGCCCTGGTTCCGGGGAATAAATATCACTGTAAATAGTCCGCATATGGTGCCGGTAGTGCTAGTCGCTGCAATTGTGCATGTGAAATATACCAAAGTGTAAAGTCTCGGTCTGTTTCGCAGTGCAAAATGATCGGAATATTATTCTGTTTATTGTTATTGCGCACGGCAGGTAATTGGGGGGGGGGGATGTGCGCCACGGAGACCCCTGCTGTTGTTTCTGTTGCCGATGTTGTTGTCGTTCTGAACAACTGTGTCCTATGCAGAAGAAAAGGGAACGATCGGTCGATAATGCAGTTGATAATACGTCTTACAATCGCGTGTAATGCTTAGCTTATCGAGGCCGATTGATAATGTCCGAAAGAAATTACTGTTTGCGCTGTGGAGGGACATGTCCTGCAACTGATCCCATTGTTCCTATTTTTTAATGGAACTGAAATATGAACGAAAACTATGCACTGATTTTCTGTATGCTTACTAGTGTCAGCACAAACCACATATATTTCATATTATTTTCATAGTATTCTGTCTGTGCATGTTTCACTCACTCATAGGGATGTATATACACTGTCAGAAAAAGTACCAGTTTGTACCTTTGAGGATTACTTGTCACTGGGTCTGTAGCCTCAGGGGTCTGCCAATTGTACCTTATAGCTGTAGGTAAACATACCTCTTAAGGTACAGAAGTTGACTCTGAGGAACATTTGTACTGTTGGGGGTACATTAATGTTGTTTGCACCTTGTGGTACAAAACAGTACCTGAGTTGTACCCATTTTTCTGACACGATACTCACCTTTTCCATATCTGTGGTACTATGAAACGAGGAATTCAGCTAAAGGGTAATACTGCCATCTTAGATTCTAAAGTGCAAAATATGAAACAGGCATACAAACTGAGTGAACCTTTCTAATTGTATTCCTTATATAAATTAAAGTATGTAAAAAAATATCATAAAGACATCAGTCATAATTTGACTCCAAGGTACTGGCTTCCAAGGAACAAAAAAAATCCAATGTTCTTGTTAAACAGGTTTCAAAATCTCTGGTGGGAATACTGATGTTGCCCTCAGAAACAAAAGCTATTATTAGTTAGCAAACCTGCTGGGTTATTTTTGTGAAAGGACACCAGCTTTATTCAGCTCATAAGGCTGTCACATATGGGCTACACTAGGAACTGAAAAGAGATAGAATGCTGATCATTTTGCATAGTTCATATGGGTCTGAATGCATCTTTCTGTTGTGTAGGAAAACTTTATTAGGTTTTTCTAATTATTGTCATGCACCAGGAAAATAATTCAGCAACACAAAATTACTTAAACAGATCTGTCCACACACCTTGTATATTTGAAGGTTCATTGAGCAACTGCATCTCTTATGAGGACAATACAATTTTGAGGATAAATATGCAACAGTATCCCAAATTAATGTGATTTTTCTAATTGAAAATTTAATATAAAAATCCCTCAGACAGCAAATGTAAGAGATTTGGATTC
This sequence comes from Paramormyrops kingsleyae, assembly GCF_048594095.1. Classification (NCBI taxonomy): domain Eukaryota; kingdom Metazoa; phylum Chordata; class Actinopteri; order Osteoglossiformes; family Mormyridae; genus Paramormyrops; species Paramormyrops kingsleyae. Next base: position 7,697,969 of record NC_132805.1, read on the forward strand.
TGAAATCAATGTTCACATGACTGAACAGTTACAACCAAAGAGTCAAAGTAGCCAGAGTAGCAAATGTGGCCTGTCTCTCACTTTTATATAACAGAATCTATACTACAGGTTATTTATAAGATATTGACGAGGGTAATATAAGGTATCACAATGAGCAAGCACGTATTTTGAAAACATACATATATACATTGGTGTGGCGGCGTGGAATTATCAGCAAAAAGCACTTATGAACAGCAGATATGTCATGACGTTGTGGAAAAACCGTTGTATTGCCTACTTATGGACAACAGGTGGCAGTATATGACAACATTCGGATAATACCAGGGCGCTCAAGCAAAAAGTCAATGTGCTGCGCACTCCCAACAGCAGGTGGCAGCATGCACACTGTCATTCTGAAAACAAAAATAAAAAAACACAAAGGAAGAAGAAAACTGCAAAGATGGCGTCGTTGTTGGAATCAACACATGTGAGCTTGGAAGAACATAGCGGTAATATTTTTCATTTTTCAACCAAAAACGAGGCAGCTTATATAATAAAAAATATCTTAATTTGAATTTTTTAAGCAAATCTGTAGTTTATTTTTGATTTTATTATTACAGGATTTAATATTGTTAGACATTGCAGCCTGGCTAAAAGCTGTAATTTACTTAGCATACTTCCGGTGGTGCCTGTGTATATTTTTGAAACGTGGTTTAGGGGCTGACGTACCGCTGTTGTGTGTGAGTATGTGTTTCTGATCCTGTAACCATTTTCTCAAACGTCGCCATTCAGACGCCCGAGACAGCACAGGAGACTCCGACGATGAGAGTAATGATGGGGCGAGCGAAAGCGAGCAGGCTGAGGACTCGGAGAAAACCAATCCTAATGCGGGATGGGCGGACGCCATGGCTAAAATTCTTAGCAAGAAAACTTTAGAGGACAAACCGAGTATCTTAGCGAAAAATAAAGACTTGGATAAAGTGAAGGAGAAGGAAAAGAAGGAGCGACTGGAAAGGAAGAAGCAGGTACTGTCAGGCAAAGGGTCAATGGAAGAGGGTTTTTATAACATGTTGCAGGTGATTGGGAGGGGGCATAACAGGGTCTGTATGAACATTTTGGCCGCATTCATTTGTGTTCCCCTGCAATTTGCAGCTGGATAAGAAGAGGGCCTGGGAGATGCTCTGCCGGGAGAAACCGGATGTGGTGCGAGACCGAGAAACTGAGAGGAACCTGCAACGGATTGCCACCAGGTGAGAATTTGTACATGGCCGCAACATTGACACACACACACTCCCCACAGGAATTATGGGGACCATGTGGGGGTGTGTGAACCATTTGGCCGCATGTTCATTCCTGTGATCAAACCCGAAACACAGCCAGCGTGTTATGGATCCTTGTTATTCTTGTCATCTTCCTCATCTAGGGTCTGTCATACCTGTTAATGAGGGCAGTGAAACAACGCACACAAGTGTGTCGCGCTATCTCCCTGACCTGCTTAGACTGTCCTGTGGTTTATGGGCTGTTTATCAAGAACGACTCTTGATTTCTTCACCAATCACACCTCTTCACAGGGGTGTGGTCCAACTGTTCAATGCTGTGAGGAAACACCAGAAACACATTGACGACAAAATGACGGAAGTCGGCGGGTCGGAGAGAAAGCGGGCCAAGCTGCTCTCCGCGGTCTCCAAGAAAGACTTTATCGACGTTCTGCGTGGGGCGGAACCTGGCGCTGTTCCTGCATCACAAAAGCAGGTGGTGAGTGTACAGCACCCTCTAGGGACAGCAGGCGGGATAGTCCCAAAGAGTGTTAAGTGAGGCTGTACAATATATTTCCAGTATCAGTTCGACTTATTGCTTGTTCTCTGTCTAACTGCAGGCTGCCGTCAAGCCAGAGGAGAAGCCGTCGTGGAGCATTTTGCGGGACGACTTTATGATGGGGGCATCCATGAAGGACTGGGACAAGGAGAGTGAAGAGGAGGGAGGCAAAGGGGATCAGGAGGGTGTACGGAAAGGCAGTGTGGACTACAACAGCGAATCAGACTGACCCCTCATTTGCATGTGTGTTCCTACGTGGACATTTAAGGTACATAGGCTAGGGCCACATTCCCCTAGACCAGGAATTCCCCTGTACCTACATTTATAGAGAGAAGGAAGCTATGGTCCCTCTTCAGCGTGTCAGATGACTGTGCCTCAGATTTAAATGTTTTTCCTCCACATGTGGCACGTTGCGTAAAATTCCCTTTCTGCTGTCAGCGGTTCAGCAGGAGCCAGTATCATTCAGTAGCATCAAAAAGTATGGAAGGTCAGTTTTTATACTAATCTCCTGGGATGGCAAATACAAAATACACCCCACTGGTAACAAAAATGCACGGGGTGTTGCCTTTGTATGCCTGCTTTGTTTTTGTCCACCCACCTGTACTAGCCCCTTGCCAGCTGCACAGAAACCAAATGATCTTTGTGCTGATTAATTATAAAACATCTCTTGTTCAGTTGCACAGGGACAGTCATTCTGTGAATGGCATGTTGCTGCTTCTTGTTTCTTGTAGATTTCTCCATAAAGACAAAAATAAAATATTTCTAAGGTACCGTGCCTTGCCTGCAGCTTGAGTAGCTGGTGGTTGGCTGGAGTCCCACCTCTAAATTCTGTTTCTTTCCATGTTACTGGTGAATCACACGCAAGGCTGTGATTTTAAAGCACATTTTTTATTTGCGTGTCTTTGGAGCAGTAAGTACAAAATCCTTGGAAAAATTTGAAAAGAATTAACCTGGGCAGCCTTAAAGATAAACGGCCTTAACTTGGTTTAAAAAACAGAGCAGAAATTTCTCACGCGTAGGATCAGTTCAGTTCAGTTCAGTTTACTTTTCGGGGTTCTGCAGGCATCTACACTGGCTCCTGATCACCTCCTTGAAGTCAGCATGTAAATGTTCAAATTGCCCACTTTGTCTTTTGTTGGCACCTAATGCAGATTCAAGAACAGGATTCCTGTGTTACACATGGGCACCCATACACTGTCTCCTTCCTGTCCTTCCACCAAAGGAATTCCACCCAGTGCCCTGCTGCACCGCACTGAATAAGCATTTCAGGAAGACAGATGGATGTGAATAATGGGGAACCTTCCAGATGGATGTGAATAATGGGGAACCTTCCATTAAAAGGATCCTTTTAATATGGGAAATGCCCTGCTAAACATCAATAAAATTGTCACATTCCAAGTTTATGAGTAGTCTGGGTGAACCCACAGAACGAGATACACGGCAAGCAAACGCACCTCCCCCTCACTCAACACCATATGAGTTTCCGAAGCTTGGTTCCTATTCTGCGGCCTCTGATGCACATCCCTTGGTGTGGTGTGAGGTTTTAGAGGCTGGGCGAGGTACTTCCCGGTCGTCTTCATAGCTGCCTGTCTCCTCGAACATGACAAATGAGCCAGATGAACATTGGGATTGGGAATACCGTGGAGCTGCTGATATACCACATTCAGTAAATTATTCACATCTTGCACTACGGGGCAACTTTTACGTACAACTGTCGGCTGTTTTGTTCAGCCTAGAGCTACGCTGCATGTTAGTTCTCACGCTAATCTCACAGGCCAGCCGACGGTACCAGATTTCTTCAGCAGGAAGGGCTTTGGGAAAGAGAGGCAAAACACGAACTTATTCATTCATTTCCGGCACTTAATTCTTGGTCTGTCTTCCGCAAAACAATGCTCTGACGGACAAAAACAGCACTGCTGCAGCAGCTGCCATGGCAACGTTCCAGGACTGAGTAATATTGTGATATTTCTAAAACCAAATAGGCTTTCTTTGCAAGGAGTTTGGGTTCAGCCTTAAAGATAGTATTAGGGGCTCAGACATTCAGGAGGAGCTCAAAGAAGAGCTGGTGCACCTCCGCATCAAAAGGAGCCAGCTGAGGTGGTTGGGTATCTGTCTAGGCTGGGAAGGAGGAGTCTCTGATCAGACTGCTGCCACTATGACTCAGGACCTGGACAAGTAGTGGATAAAGGATGGATGTATGTGTGTGTTTGTGTGTGTGTAATAATATTAATATGTGTTTTAACAGATCCTCTCAAATGCTCGATGATCCAATTCTGAGGAGCCCATGCAACTGGATAAAAAGAATTGTCCAAATCAAGGTTGATGTCCCCCATGGACAGCAGCCCACTTGACCTCCAAACCATAATGAAGACATTGGCTCCCCTCCACTTTCTAAGGGTCATTGTTCCTGTGTCAGGTGACCTGTAATGGAAAGCACCTTGTGTATATGATGGACTCCAGAACATTCCAGACAGTCAAGTTTTCTCTTTCACATGCTAAATACTCATTCACGTAAAAAGGTGGGTGTGTTTATCTTCATAACAATATTCGAGATGAGTATCAAGAGAGGAACAGAGTGTGTCCTGGCAATCTTCTCTTTCAAAAAGGAATAACTGAGACAAAATTTCAGACATGCTTAGAGCCCTGTCTGTATAACTATCAGTGCAGAGATACCTGCTATCAAGGCATCTGCATTTTAAGCATGTTTTTCAGGATGGTAGGAGGGTACACATTCATTCTGGCACAGATAACATTAATTTCTAAAGTCTCATTCACCAGGACAAATCGCCTAAAAACAGTTTTTATCCCACAGCAATCATGGCTTTAAATTCACAATAGAAACTGTTAATTTTTATATCTCATCAGTGCAATTTGTATATTCAGTGCAATTTGCATATTTTTAATATATATTTTTTATTACTCTTATGCCTCACATTAAGTTGATTGCATTTTCAATTTCATTGTTCAAGTGACAATGACAATAAAGATTATCTTTATCTTTATCAGCCAGCCACATTCTTCACGAGAGCTATGTATGAGGGACAGTTTGTGACTCAGTGGGTTATAATGCTGTGCCAGTGATTGGAAGGTTCCGGATTGAAATGGCTTCTCTGTTGGGCCCCTAAGCAAGGCCTTTCACTGCCCCTCCTTAATGTCTCCACTGTCAGCAAAACTGAGCATTTCGTGTTGCAGACAGAGTGCTCCCCCCCAGTACCGCATGGGTTCCAGAGCCACACTTCTTACTTAATATTTACTACTTATACATTCAATATTCTTTGCAAATAAAAAAATAAATGTACTGTATGTTCACCATTTGAGTACCTTTATTAGCAAGAAATTGTCATATCTTTGATTCATTAAAGTAACCTCCTCTAGCAGTTATAGCTGCAGAGAGAATTCAAGGCCTTCTTTCCTACAGGGGACATTACATACTGCTCTGTTTCATGGGACAAAACAGGTAACTGGTGCATTAAAAGTTAAAGGACAGTCATCACCACACAACCAGTTAATAGGATGTCAGACATGCACTGTTACATACTCCTGCTTTGTTATAAAGGAAACTTGTTTTATCTGACATATTTTCATTTATAGTTGTAAGAATAATTAAATATTCTGTGACTGGTTTACTTGCGAATAATACTTTGATAGTGGGAAGATTTTGTTACCAGCAGATGAGAGCATGGCCAATGACTTGAGGAAAAACAATTTCTGTTTCATATTTCTGAACATGGTGTGATGTCAGACACAGAGGGTCATGAAGAGGAGGGGATGAAGGAACCTTAGCCTGCGGAGGAGATCAGAGGGAGTGAAAGGTGTTCAAGGAGACTAACTCAGTGCATCTCTGCTCATCTGTGCTTATTCCAAAGTTCCTTAATTAAGGGTTTTAGTATGTCCTCTAAAGGGAATGTCTTGTTCTACAATCTGATTCAATCCAAAGATACTGTATATTAAAATTCAGCTGAAGTTCAAATGGGCAACTTAACGCACTGTAGCAACCCCACCCTTCATTTCACAACCTACAATTTCCCTCACCGTTCCAGAGCATAATAAGAGCTGGAAATGCTTTAGCAGTAACATAAGACCACTCTGTTCTGAAGTATGATGGATGGAGCTCAATTTCACTGGATGGTAAATGGCAAGGAAATTTGCATGACATCATTAGTGGAGACACACATTCAAAATTCCATTTTGCCAACTTGAAAATTCACTTATAATTTGTGCAAAAAATTCACACTGCTAGTATAAGTGATAGATACCAGTATATATAAAAAACCTGCCTTCAATAAAAGATTAAGTAGCCTAATTTATATTCTTGTCATGCCGCATTTCAAGCATCATATTAAAGAAGCTTTATGTCACTATTGGTAGACAATAAGACTGAATGTCCAGTAAATGGAAAGGATGACATGGTTAAAGGATAGAAAGTTACACACCAACAGGAAGAGAATGCTGACACCTGGAGATACAGTTCCTGTTTTTTTTTTTTTTTGGGAGTTTGTTAGAAATTAAATAATAGACTTTGCTCCTACTTAATGTTGAGGGGTTTATTTTTAAAATGCAGGAGTATAAATAATTACAATGGAAAGACAAAATGTCATAATATTAGATATACATCACTGTTAATATAAAACCATATCAGGGAAGTACAGTTTTTCTTTTTTAAACAGTTGTGGCCAACCGCATAGGGGAAAGCGTCCCTGTGGAGGGGAGGGGGAATTGTCGCTCGGGGATTCCCTAGGAGAGAAAGGAGAATGGTTAGCACAGGAGTGAGAGCTGTACCACCCACAGGGAGGCATCCAACAAGGGCAAGAAAAAGGGGCATTTCCACCCAGAGATACCTTGGGGTTTTTGACAGGAGACCCATTTTGAATCCCGCCGGTGACCCAATTGTGCGTGGGGTTCAAACTGGTTTGGCTTGTCACTACCTGTGTGATCACAGCATTTCCCATTAGCAATCGTGTATTTTCGGCTGAGAAGACTGATCAGCACCATTAGGGGACAACGTTGAGTGACTCAAGCTACATTCACTCAGATGCAGCCTTTTCATTGAGCCGTACCTCTGTCCTACATAACTGACCCACTGATAAAAAGCAAAAGGGTCTGGGAAAGTTTAAAAGAAAACTTAATCAGCAAAGTAATTAGCAAACCAAGGCCGCACGATTAGGAAAAAAATATTGAATGTAATAATATGAATTACTTATATAAAAGCATGTTCAAATGTACTTTTATGATCTGTTTTTCAATACACTGAAAAAAGTGTCACAAGGGTGTAGCTGGTTTGACCTAAAATTTTCATGTAGGGTTGATGTATTATTTTCTGTCATGTGTTCAACTTAAGTTTTTTAGCTGAACAGACTCAATTAGACAAACTGCATCACTAAAGCCGAATGATCCATTGGGTCAAAGCTTAAAATTGCTTGTGTGCTTGGGTCGCGCATGCGCAAGTCCTGTGCATGTCTCCGAGAATAACCGCCACAAAGCCTGCCGTTACTTTAAATGCTGTCCTCAGGTAAGAATGAAAAATGGAACCTGTAAATGTAATTTTTTGTTCTTATATCTTAGTCGAGAACATGATTGCATGTTGACGTTTTAAAGTTAGTATTGGGTAGAACATAGTTATGTAGAACATGTAGAACATCTACCTAGCAAGTTTATTTTACATAGATTGGTCGTCATTAGCCGTTTATTGGGAAATGCTCAATGTGAATATTAGTATTAATATATAGATATTATTTTGTGTTAGCTAGCCATATTAAGTACTAGTTCCTTTTGAATTAATGTCAAGAACCACAGCAAGGGTACAAGGTGCGATTTTTGAGTTAGTTGTTAAGAAAACAGTTCTGTGTCGCGTATAGAGAAACGGGGAAAAGGATTTTTCAACATGTACACGGATGTTTAAAAGACGTTGCTTTTTCATAACCTTTTGGTCTTTCATCCACACGTAAACTGGAGTTTCAGTTCATTGAAACGGAGTTTTTGCAAAACTCGATCCAGGGTGAACATTATCAGAAGCTGGTTTAACATGCTGTGGACAGCCATTTTTTGCGTTTTATGTGGGCACAAATGTTTTAAAGTAGTGTTTGTGTGGACGGGATTATATTGTAATTAGGTGATTGTTTTTCGTAGAGTGCAGAAAGGTGTCATAATTACCCACAAAAATAACAGATCTTCTGCGCAAATAGCTATTAGTGGCTGCACCTTCATTCGCTCACCGCTAATATCCAACTTTTTTTCCCCCTCCCATTCAGCCGTCCTAGAATGGCTATTTCTTCACCCAAATCCACAAAATCCCATCCCATTTCATACTGCACTGTAAAAAATGAAACATTGGATCAACTTAAAAAACTACTTCATTTTTTCACACTTAATTTTTTCAAGTTGGGTTAATACAATTTTTTCAAGTCAGTTCAACTTAAAATAGTCAATCTAATACATTAGATTTTTTTCACTTAGCTAAGTGAAAAAAATCTAATGTATTAGATTGACTATTTTAAGTTGAACTTACTTGAAAAAATTAAGTGTGAAAAAATGAAGTAATTTTTTAAGTTGATCCAATGTTTCATTTTTTACAGTGTATATACCATCATCACTCAGGCAGTAATAGTACAGTAACCATTGTGGCCATATGTGAAGCAAGGAAATTAAAGCATTTAATGTTCTAATTTATCAGTTTTACAGGAAAGGAGTACAGATTACCTTCTCAGAAGCCTTGGGGACAGGATACTTAGGCCGTCGGCCTACAAAACAAAGAACGAACAGCTCTCACTATGAGTAACAAGAAGAGGAGGCCCAAGCATTATGTTAAAAAAGGCTCACGTCTCCGTCTGCAGCAGACGACACAGAGGATGATGAGAACGATGATGATGAGGAGGAGGAGGAAACCGCAGGGGATTCCGATAGCAAGGCCCAGGATGGCCGCCTTGCTCAGTCCCTGGCCTGGAACCGGAAGTGCAAAAGACTTTGGAATAAAGGAAATTCCTCATGTATCATATCATATGAGAATCTGCATTCTCATTCCTGACCATTAACAGATTCAACAGCATCTTGGAAAAATATTTGCTTCTGAACTGGGTGAGGGAGCATGGAGGTGTTTAGGCAGGATAAACACAGAAATGCCTTTATTTACAGGAGCTAAATAAACCTTATTTACTGTGGATACCTGGTTTATAGAAAACCCTTCCCATTAAGGGCTTGTCATTGGCTGAATCACTGTCCTCAAAGTCGGAAAGGCTCACCTGGTCCGACACTGTAGTTCTGTGAAGGCGGCCCGGTGGCACTGCCTGCCAAGGGGACGATCCAGAACCAGTAGTTGGACTTGGGGTCAAGCCCAGAGATCTGCTTGCTCCGGGCGCTGCTTGGCATCACCGCTATGGTTTGGAAACCTCCTGTGTCCTGGTTTGTTCCATTGCTGGGCTGGAGAGCAGGTCCCACCTTTTGGATATTAAAGCCTTTTCACAGAGGATTGGAAACAGTGACTGAGCAATAGAACACACGCCCTGTGCATTTATGACATCGATATTCAAGAAGCCATTTTACACGCAATTAGATTATTAATAATAAAATAATTCTCCCCTTTGTACATATTTTCATCAGTCCCATTTGGTTCTGACATTTCTTCCTGTTGGATTACCTGTGAACACAGAGGTGCTGGGGACATCCCAGGTCAGTGTTACCATGGTACCTGCAGTGTTGGAGATAAGGCTGGAATCTGAGATTGTGGGGCCTGTAGGGAGGAGAGCAGCAGTAAGGAGATGATCCTGCTCCTGGTGCTGGAGGAGGCCCTCAGAGTCATGATGAAAGCTGCATTACGTTTGTTCTATAGATGCTCTTCCTACCTGTCAGCTGAATACTGCTCTGTTGGCGTCCAAGAGGGTTGCCGCCATTGCAGGTGTAGTTGCTGAGGTCAGACACAGTCAGGTTCAACCTGGTGATGTTCAGCTGTGTGGTGTCACTGCTGATCTGATACGGCCCTCCGTTTGACAGGACCTGAGAGCCTTTGGACCAGATGATGTTGGCTGCTGGCACAGACCTGATGGCACAGGTGATGGTGACCACCAGGTTCCCATTGCTCACTGTGCTCGAGACCGTGGGCAAGAAGCCTTGAGGGGCTTCTACAATGACCAGAACATGACTGTGTGTCAAACAGGGAGCAGATATTCTCTGAAATAACAAACCACTAAAAGTATACATATTTACGTCCTTTATCCTTTTACTCTCTTTTGTGGTTCTTTACATCCACAGGGCATTGGCACTGATGTGTTGTGAGCCCGCACCACATTCACTGAAGGTAGGAAGCTTTTTGACATGGTTAAATTACACACGGCTGACTAATGCCAAAAGACTTAAGTGCAAACAATGCAAAGATGAAACTCAATCTGCACTCTTACATACATACTCAACCTGAACTGTACTAATAGCCAAAGGATATCTGCTATCACAGTGGTTTGATAAACAAAACAATCCTGTGTAACCTGCCAAATGACATGGTATGCAAGTCCGGATTTAATAATGGTCAAATTATTAATAATGATAAATACCTCGAGTTTTACTGTGTGTGTTACATGATGAATATGAAGTGACACGTAAAGCTAAATTTGCCTTTGCAGCTGTGCATTTAAAAATGCAAAATGTATGGCTTGGAGTCCATTGACTACACATGTGGCTTACATGTCAGTACCTAAAGATTGGCCTTTGGGCTTAGCGATAGGCAACTTTGAACTAACGGCTGCATTATGGTCTAAGAAATGGGCGGTTTTTGAATTTACAGACAGTGGCTTGGGTCGTATCTAAGGAAAATACGTAATGATTGGGGGAAGAAAGCAATTCTACTAATCAATGTCTTTTACGTCCTTTATCCGTTAATAAACTTGTCTTTAGCAACAAACTTGTAAGCCAAATATGCGGTAACCGTGGTAAAGGCAGGTCCATCCACTGCAAGCCGTGCATTTTACAGTTATAAACACGCTGCTCTTCACCTCCCCAGCTGTGCCTTTAAAAACATACAATGCCAGATTTTCCCCAGATTAACCCTGACTTAACAGAATAGCAGTAACATGAATAGAATATGCTCCAGGCCCAACTGCTACCCTGCCCAGGATCCTACAGGATAGGAAGAGATACGGATGTGTGTGTGAAGTATACTACACGCTTACATTCCTGCCGACCATGCACTTACGAGCTGTCATGCTGCAGCTTTGCGTGATGCTGATCTGATTAGCAATGCAAGAGATTGCCGTTCCACTGAGATTTTGAGCTGGTGGTACTACAAGGCTTAAGCTCCCATTCGTAGAGAAGGTCTTGTTCAGTTGTGAGATGGACAGTATTGAAATGGTGTCTCCTGGCGTCTGACAGGTGTAATTCAGGTTTGTATTTGCGCTCTGAACCGAGCACACAGGTGGGGCTGTAGAGGAAGAAAAAGCAAATCTCAGAAATACTCACTAAAACACAGAGCTATCAGCTCTTATCCAGCCCATTTACTCATGCTTTGATTAGGTGACACTGAATATTTGCTGATGCTCCTCATGGAGTCAAAGGAGTGGCATAAAAAAGAATAAAACTGTGAAAGAAGAGGGATATAAATGTTGGATAGCAAAGTGAAATTAAAAAAAGAATAAGAAAATAAATACTTTTTTTTCTATATGTATGAAGTGTTTTGATAAATGCTATGGACGTCTTGAGAATATGTAACATATTACATGAAATGTGCCAAAGCAACCAAAAAAACTGTAAATGCAAAGATAGGGGCCGGTGGTATGGCACAGTGCAGGAAATAAATATCTGAGACAGGCTGCAGAATTGTCATACTAATAACCAGATATCCTCTTTGTGTCACATACAGCTTACAGAGTCTTATAGATTTCACCTGCCACATCATGGATTTCTTTATCTTTATGTGCATCAGTGAGATTATACCTCTTATTTTAAGTATTTAACTTTGACCATATCTTTCCATGTCTACATTTTGTGCCTAGACTCTAATCTGCCTGGTCCGCTCATTTGACTGATTTACAAAATCCCATATATACAATCAAACACACGTTATAGGTAGAAACATTCAAAAATCAAATACTGAAATCCCTTTTTAACGATGGCTATTTATTGACCAGTTTGCTTGCAATTCAGATTGTCAAGTTCCTTCAGCAATATATAACTAAAACAGGTTAAAGCATCAGTTACTGTGTGCAGTTGGAGACTGAGACTCAAGGTGTCATTGTCTGCTGCTTTTCACCTTCTTAATTCAGACACCCAGCAATTTTTGAAAATTACTAGATACAACCTACTCTGACACTTAAAGGCACAACAACAGCAGCAGAATGAATATAAACATCGTACTTGTAAGAAAAAACTATTTTGCTCACAAATATGCACACAAGCATCAAAAGTCAAGCAACTAATCGGTTAACCTTGGCGTACTTACCAAACACTTGGAGGGTGATGCTGGCGGTCTTCAGTGGAGAACCAACCACCGTGACGGTCACGGTGTAAGTGGCACTGTAGTTCTGCGGCACGTTGCTGAAGACGAGTGAGCCATTGGGCATCAGCGACACGACGCCCGTGTAATTAGGGGCGATGTCTGGGGGACTGGGGCTCCTCCAGGTCACGATGGGCAATGCGCCCACAAACCACTCTATTACGGGACTCTGGGCTCCAGTGAAAGACACATTCAGAGTCACGTTGCTACCAGCCTTGGCAATGACCATAGGGGGGCTCTGGACTGTGAGACTGAGGTCGCAATCTGCAGAAGCTACAGATGATCAATAATTCATTAATTAAAATTAATATTCCTAATAATAAAATACAAAAACTTGGCTCTCTCTCTCTTTCTCTCTCTCTCTCTCTCACACACACACACACAGACACACATTAGTCAATAATATATATTTTTTCGGCAAACAGGTTTTTACCATTCACTGAGTCCCCAGGAGTGCCCCCTTCATGTAACTAGGTAACAATGGTTATGAGCCTCAATAAGGATTTTTACTTACCTGCAACTAGTAAAATAATAAAGACTTCCCAGCAAACATGCTGAAGGGTTTGTCCGTGGTCGACGGGCATCACGCGTTCAAATGCCATGTCTTTCTGAATAATGAAATATCTTCAGTTTATCCGCACCAGAACTACTACCATCTTCATGCATATCTTTGTTACATATGTGTAATCACCTACAGAGTTTCCTTCAAAATACTGTCCCACCTCGCTCCAGCCGGTTGACGCGCATGACCTCTTCTCCACACTATGAAAGGCGCGCAAGGAATTTTCTCAGTGCTGTAAGAGTCACGGAACCAGAGGCATGGAGTCCCTGTTTGTCTGCTCTTATCATGACAGCAATAACATGGGCTGCTTGGACTGTAGTATATGGCACATGAAACTTTCTTCTTTGGCTTAAAAATGAGTGATGCTCTATATTTGTGGCAATAATACTTGTCAAAAGAAGTCAGAGGATGACATGCTGCCAAACCTATAAGATAAAGACATAACTATTATGTCTTTTTGGTCAAGCTACTTAGAATTTTATAATAAATTATATTTCAGTTGCTAGGACTCTTGTTTTCTGTAATGAAAATGGGTGAAGTCCATCCATCCATCCATCCATTGTCCATTTTCCACTGCAGTGGCAGTCTAAGTGGAGATGGCCAGGGCTCCCTCTCCTCAGCCACCACCTCTGGGGGGAAACCAAGGTGTTCTCAGACCAGTCGAGGAATATAATCTCTTCAGCTTGTCCTGGGTCTCCTCCCAGTTGGACATGTCCAGCGCACCTCCCCAAGAAGGCATCCCGGAGGCATCCTAGACAGATGCCCAAACCACCTCAGCCAACCTGCATGGTCGTATCCCTTTTCCCAGTCCACAAAATACAAGTAGACTGGTTGGGCAAACTCCCATGAACTCTCCAGTATCCTTGTGAGGGTAAAGAGTTGATCCAGTGTTCCATGGCCAGGATAGAATCTGCATTTCTGCTCCTGGATCCGAGGTTTGACCAATGGATGGAACCTCCTCTCCAGTACCCTGGTGTAGGTTTTCTCAGGGAGCCTGACAAGTGTGATGCTCCTGAAGTTGCAACACATCCTCTGGTCCCCTCTCTTAAAAATAAGCACCACCACCCCAGTATGTGAATCCAAAGACACTGTCTCCAACCTCCATGCAGTGTTGAAGAGGCATGGCAGCCAAGACAGCCCAACAGCATCAAGAGCCTTCAGGAACTCAGGGCAAATCATGTTATTCACAAAGAAAAAATACATATATTATTGTTACACTGACTTATTGATCATGTTGTGCACTGCGCCACCCAACATCTGCTGTGGTCAGGCCCCACTGGCTCCTGATGTAGATGGTTTATCACCAATATCTCCTTTTTAAAATGATGTTGTAGATTCGTAGTTGCTGCTTTCTTCACTGACACTGTCTCCACATGACTCATGTTCATCTATCCATCCTTCCATCCATCCTTCTATCCATCCTTCCATCCATCCGTCCATCCATCCATTTTCTATACCCGCTTGTCCTATGCAGGGTCAAATGAGTCCAGTGCCTATCCTGGAAGTGATGAGTTCTAAGCAGGGAATAACCCAGGACAGGGCTCCAACCTGTCACAGGGCACACACACACACACACACACCATTCACACACACACACACACACACACACACCTGTATTACCACAACAGTAGTGTATGTTATACTCCACTACCTCAATCAACCCTGCAATGTGATTGTTAGACATAAAATTGTCAGCCCTTAAAAGACCATCCTGTGGTTGACTGGAAGCTGATAGGCTGATGCATGGTACTGAGCAATGTTATTTTTTAATGTTATTTATTTGAAGTTTTTCACTTTCTTATTGTTTTAATTGTATAAGATAATAAGTCAATGTACCGTTGATATTGCCCAGCAGAATATTAAGTACCCAGGCTGCCCGAGGGGGGCAGTTACAATGTTAATGTTTAGTATGATGTTTTCAAATGAAAACACTGCATATTTTATTTTTAGACATTTCCCAGCACTAACTGGTAATGGGATGAAGGAGCACTTAGGAAGCAAGCATCAGTACTCACACCAGGTCTGGAAAAAAACATTATAGTTGTGTCCCTAATTTATTCAATTAAGGATTAAGTAGTTTAAGTTAAATGTATTCCATGCCACTGTCCAAGTGTCACATTAAAGCAGTTTTAGGTGTTCTGGAAAGGATGACATGTTGGAAGTATAAATTTGCACCCAATCAGGAAGGGAACTCTGATACTGGGAGATAGGTTGGATGTTTTCCTGAGGTTTTTTTAAACAAATGAAATAAGACTTTTAAATAAGGTTTATTTTTAAAATGCAGGAATAGTAATAATTACAATAGAAAGAACAACACCATAATACTAGATGTACATCTCTGTCAATATAAAAACATTAATTCTGTGCAAGATAGTACATGTTCCTTCTTTAAACAGTTGTGGCCAACCGCATAGGGGAAAGCGTCCCTGTGGAGGGGTGGGGGAATTGTCGCTCGGGGATTCCCTAGGAGAGAAAGGAGAATGGTTAGCACAGGAGTGAGAGCTGTACCACCCACAGGGAGGCGTCCAACAAGGGCAAGAAAAAGGGGCATTTCCACCCAGAAATACCTTGGGGTTTTTGACAGGAGACCCATTTTGAATCCCTCCAGTGACCTGATTGTGCAGGGTGTTCAGATTGGTTTGGCCTGTCGCTACCTGTGTGATCACAGCATTTCTCGTTAGTGATCCTGCGTTATCGGCTGAACAGACTAATCAGCACCATTAGGGGGCGACGTTGAGTGACTCCAGTGACATTTACTCAGACGCAGCCTTTTCATTGAGCCGTGCCTCTGTTCTATATCATCCTTATAACACACATGAACCCATTAATAAAAAGGCACAGGAGTCATGCGGAGTTTAAAGGAAAACAAATCAAAGAGAGAAAATCAAATAACGTTAAAATAATTAGCATAACAAACCAAAGCTACATTACTGGAAAAAAGTTTAATGTAATAAAATGTATGACTTGCATTGAAAGGTTGATCTGCTTTTGAATAAATACCATTATCACTCAGGCAGTAATAGTACAGTAACCATTGTGGCCATATGTGAAGCAAGAAAAATAAAGCATTTAATGTTCTAATTTATCAGTTTAACGGGAAAGGAGTACAGATTACCTTCTGAGAAGCCCTGGGGGGAGGATACGTTTGCTGTCGGCCTACAAAACAAAGAACGAACAGCTCTCACTATGAGTAACAAGAAGAGGAGGCCCAAGCATTATGTTAAAAAAGGCTCACGTCTCCGTCTGCAGCAGACGACACAGAGGATGATGAGCGCGATGATGATGAGGAGGAGGAGGAAACCGCAGGGGATTCCGATAGCAAGGCCCAGGATGGCCGCCTTGCTCAGTCCCTGGCCTGGAACAGGAAGTGCAAAAGACTTTGGAATAAAGGAAATTCTTTATGTATCATATCATACGAGGATCTGCATCCTGGTTCATGACCACTAACAGGTTCAACAGCATTTTAGAGAAAGATCTGAAATGGGCAGGAGAGCATGGAGGCAAATAGGCAGGATGAGCACAGAAATGCCATAACATACACAAGGTAAATAAGCCTTGTTTACCGTAGACACCTCAGGCCTCATTTGTCAAACGTAGTGTAAACCAGGGTTTCTCAACCCGGTCCTCGGGGACCACCAGACGGTCCACGTTTTTGCTCTCTCCCAATTCCCTGCCAATTGCGAGAGAGCAAAAACGTGGACTGTCTGCTCGTCCCCGAGGACTGGGTTGAGAAACCTTGGTGTAAACTACATGAAAAGAAAAAACTGTATACACAAAAAAATTCAGATTTATCAAACTTGGCATATGCACATATGTAAACAATTTGATAAATACAAATTATTCTGTAAATGTACGTTTACGTTAGTGTACGTTAGTCACGCATCTGGTCCGGTAAAGTTGGATTACTACAGGTACAATATAATAATCTATACAACAAGTGTGTCTGCTGGGGTGTGGCATGAGTAAATGGTGTCCTGTAGTTGTGTTCTGGGCATACAGCAACTCTGGATATAACGGACTGTTTTGCCAGGTCTCTTTAACTCCGTTATAAGTGGATTTTACTGTATTATGCAAATCAAGTGTCGTTATAAAGTCCGACAATAGCGACAGCAAATAAAAAATAAAAAAATAAATAAGAAGAAGAGGAACAGAATGTTTTATGAAACGTGTATTTTGTACAGTTGTTTCTGGCACTTTCTTGCACTTTTATCTTGCACTTTCGGAATAGATGCCAAACTGGATTTTGTTGTCTGACTGCTTGTGCTTTTTGCAATGTTAATAAGGCCGAACCTGCAGGTAATTCCACTCTACAGAACACACAAAACGTAAAATAAAAAAAAGAAATGGCCAGATCTGAAGTTAGAAGGAAAGAACCGACTTGCAGCGCACAAGGCACTGTGACTGTTTCCGCCGGGGGCAAACGCGCATCGCCCCACAACATCAACGTGCGTATGGCATGTATAATAGGAGATGTCTATTACGCGGTGCTGTGTATGACATTCACGTGACTCCAGTGTCACGCCCGGCTCTTACGATCCTTCCGTGTGCCACGCCCCCTCGTTACATCGTGTCAATTCCTGATTGTATTCAGCTGTTTCGTGTTATTTCCGCGTTCAAGTCTGTTTCCTCAGTCCGATCATTGACGTTGTCTACCGTGTGTACCTTGCCTTGTCGTTTTGTCTTAATGAACCCCGTTTCCTGGATTCCCGTACGCTCGATCCTGATTCCCCACTCACTGCTCGCTCGTCCCTGCACACGGGCACAACATATAGACTATTTCTATACGTGGATCCATGCATGCGCATGTCTGACGAATAATTGACATGTAATGCAACTAGTGACAATTACTGTACAAGTATTTTCATGGGAAGAAGTGGCAAGACGTAATATTTGAAACGGCAAATTAGATTATCCAAGAGAAATACGTAGTCTTTACATGAATAAATGTAAAATCAATAAATCCTAGTCTATACTTTTAGATTTACCATTTACTGCATATATTTATGGCTTTTTTTGTTGCTCATTCCTAAATTGAACTGTTTTATCTTGTCTTGTCCTGCATTGCACAATTGTTTGTCCTATCCTGTCCCGTGATGCCCTACCCTGCAATTGTAGAATTAGAATTTCACCGTGTTCATTTGAAACACATGACCATAAAACCTCTCTTTGAAACTGTGTGTGAGTCTGTTGTTCAGTCATCTGCTCAGTTCCTGGCCTGGAACAAGAAGCATTTAAGATTCTGACATAAGGGAAATTCTTCATATATCATATTATACCAAGATTATTAATATTATGGAATAAAGAAAATGAAACTGGATTAAACAGGAAAACTAAACTGAAATTAAACCAACAAATTTGTGGTTTCTATTCTTAATTTTTCTGTTGAAATTCCTTCTTATGGGCAACTAGCTACCAGATGTTCCTCCTCTAAATAATCAATGTTGAACGCAGCCTATGGTGTTTCAAACAGACTGAATTTAAAATTAAAATAAAACTAAATACTAATTCAAAAAATGGAAGTAAAATTACATGTTATCATATAGTGTCTGCATCCTGATTCCTGAGCTCTAGCAGGTTCAATGGAATTTTAGAGAAAGAGTTTCTTCTGAACTGGGTGAGGGAGCATAGCGGTGTTTAGGGAGAATAAACACAAAAATGTCATTATTTACAGGAGCTAAATAAGCCTTATTTACTGTGGATACCTGGTTTACAGAAAACCCTTCCTATTAAGGGCTTGTCATTGGCTGAAACACTGTCCTCAAAGTCGGAAAGGCCCACCTGGTCCAAAAGTGTAGTTCTGTGAAGGCGGCCCGGTGGCACTGCCTGCCAAGGGGACGATCCAGAACCAGTAATTGGACTTGGGGTCAAGCCCAGAGATCTGTTTGCTCCGGGCGCTGCTTGGCATCACCGCTATGGTTTGGTAACCTCCTGTGTCCCGTTTTCTACGCCGGTTCGTTCCATTGCTGGGCTGGAGAGCAGGTCCCACCTTCTGGATATTAAAGCCTTTTCACAGAGGGGTGGAAACAGTGACTGAGCAATAGAACACATGCCCTGTGCATTTATGACATTAATATTCAAGAAGCAATTTTACACCCAACTAGATTGTCATTAATAAAAGAATTCTATCCTTTGCACATATTGCATTAGACCTACATTTTCATGGGTTATTGCCATTTCTTCCTGTTGGATTACCTGTGAGGACAGAGGTGTGGGGGACATCCCAGGTCAGCGTTATTATGGTGCCTGCAGTGTTGGAGATAAGGCTGGAATCTGAGATTGTGGGGCCTGTAGGGAGGAGAGCAGCAGTAAGGAGAAGATCCTGCTCCTGGTGCTGGAGGAGACCCTCAGAGTCATGATGAAAGCTGCATTACGTTTGTGCTATAGATGCTCTTCCTACCTGTCAGCTGAATACTGCTCTGTTGGCGTCCAAGAAGGTTACTGCCGTTACAAGTGTACTTGGTGAGGTCAGACACGGTCAGGGTGAAGCTGGTGATGTTCAGCTGTGTGGTGTCACTGCTGATCTGATACGGCCCTCCGTTTGACAGGACCTGAGAGCCTTTGGACCAGATGATGTTGGCTGCTGGTACAGACCCGATGGCACAGGTGATGGTGACCACCAGGTTCCCATTGCTCACTGTGCTTGAGACCGTAGGCAAGAAGCCTTGAGGGGCTTCTACAATGACCAGAACATGACTCTGTGTCAAACAGGGTGCAGATACTCTCTGAAATAACAAACAACTAAAAGCATACTTATGAACTTCTTTTATCCTTTTACTGTTAAAAATCTGCCTCGTTTGCCCATTCTTATGCACAGACCATCATGATCCTATTGTTTTGTCCAGGATGTTATCAAGCTGAGCCTGAGCTGAAACGCTGACTATCATGAACTAGGCCAAGAAAACCACAAGGGGGGAGGGGGGCTGACACCCAGATGAATGTACTGTATTTTCTCAAATAGTGTCCAGGGCCTTTACTTACCTAAGCTACAGAAGTAACAGGCCTTAATTTGAGGCAGGCTGGTATTAGAGGCAGGCCTTTATTTACCTAAGCCGCAGAAGTAACAGGCCTTAATTTGAGGCAGGCTTGTATTAGAGCCAAGCCTTTATTTACCTAAGCTGCAGAAGTAACAGGCCTTAATTTCAGGCAGGCTGGTATTAGAGGCAGGCCTTTATTTACCTAAGCCGCAGAAGTAACAAGCCTTAATTTGAGGTAGGCTTGTATTCGAGGCAGGCCACCATGTTCACTGAAGCTAAGACGCTTTTCGACACATGGTTAAATTACACACAGCTGACTAACGCTAAAAGACTTAAGTGCAAACAATGCGGGGATGAACTCCATCTTATGTACATCCTCAATCTAAACGTTAATAATACACAAAGGATGAGTGCAGAAATTATCACAGTGGTTTGATAAATAAAATTTTTGCCACAATGGATACAAGGTATTCTTAATAAAACCATCCACTAAACAAATTTAATATAATCAAAGTACACTCTGTGCTTCCCAGAATAATCTCCAGGTCCAACTGCAACCCAGCCCATGAGAAGCTAATGGATGTGTAAGGCATACTCCATGCTTACATTACTGATAAACATGCACTTACGAGCTGTCACGCTGCAGCTTTGCGTGATGTTGATCTGAAAGGCAACACAAGAGATTCCCTTTCCATTGAGATCTTGAGTTGCTGGGACTGAAAGGCTTAAGCTCCCAATTTTAGTGGTATCACTCAGATACGGGAAGGACAGCAGTGAAACATTGTCTCCTGGTGTCTCACAGGTGTACTGCAGATTTGCATTTGCACTCTGAACTGAGCACACAGGTCTGGCTGTAGAGGATGGAAAAGACATCTCTCAGAAATGCTCAGTAAAACACAGGGTTATCAACTCTTATCCAATCCATTTCCTCATGTTTTGATTAGGTGACGCGTTTAAAAAAAAAAAAATTTGATAAAAAAATATTACATGATATCTTGTATTTTCCAGTGCTTCATTTCATATCAGACCAAGAATGATGCGTCACGCTGCCAGCAGAGATTTCTGCACTTTAAATGCGAGACGAGGGCCAGTGGTACAGCGCAGTGTATTAATACTAATAACCAATAAACCTCTCTGTGTCCCAAATAGGCGGTTACAACAAGTCAAGCTCTCCGATAACCATTCTACAGCTGACAGAGTCCTACAGACGTCACCTGCCGCCGCACGTTTGTCTGTAGTTGAACGAACATATTGTCTTTCGAAACATGATATAACAGCATGGCGAAAGCGCTGGCATCGCGCCCACAGTTTACCCCAACCGTGCCCTGTGCTGCCCTCAGACAGGCTTCAACTTAACTTCCTGCTCAACCAGAATTAGCGGGTGGAAGATGAGCATCTCCGTTTTTGGTGGGAAAGTGTGCAGCGTAATTCTTCAGCTAAGAATCGTGCGTGTCTTTATTTTTTTCTGCTTCATTGACTCCCCCCCCCCCCCCCATTTTAAGTCTTTAACTTTGACTGTATCTTTCCCTATTTATACTCAGTGCCTAGACTCTCTTCTGCCTGGTCCAATCATTTGACTTATATATAAAATCCTGTATACGCACACAAGCACATGTTATAGATTGAAACATTTGGAAATCCCTTTTTAACGATGGGAATTTATTGACCAGTTTCCTTGCAGTTTGGATTCTGTGCTGTCAGGTTGCTTCCATCAGTCATATGTAACTGAAACAGGCTAAAAAAGCCGTTTCTCTGGTTACGGTGTACAGCTGGAGACTGAGGCTCGAGGCATCATCTGCTGCTTATCATACTTCTGTTCTCGCAAACTGCTTAATTCAGACACCCAGTGATTTTTCATAATTACTACTGTAGATACAAACTACTCTGACACTTCAAGGCACAACAGCAACAGCGGAATGAATGTAAACTACATGCATACTTAGGAAAAACTATTTTGCTGACATATATGCACACAAGCATCAAAAGTCAAGCAAACAATGGTACTTACCAAACACCCGAAGTGTGACATTGATAACCTTTGGGCAAAAACCGATCTTTGTGATGTTCAAGGTGTAAGTGGCACTGTAGTTCTGCGACACGTTACTGAAGACGAGTGACCCATTGCCCATCAGCGACACTCCCGTGTAATTAGAGGCGATGTCTGGGAGACTGGAGCTCACCGTCCTGTTCACGATAAGCAATTGGCCCACATACCACTGTATTATGGGATTCTGGGCTCCAGTAATCAACACGTTCAGAGTCACGTTGCTACCAGCCTTGGCAATGACTGTGGGGGGGCTGTAGACTGAGAGACTGGAGTTGCACTCTGCAGAACATTAATAACAATTCAAAATAATGTTACTAATAATAAAATGTATTAACTCGGCTTTCATATACACACACACAAACACAGATTAAGTATATCTTTGTGGGGACTCTCCATTCATTCCCCTACCCAGCCCAAATGTTAAGCATAAATAATCAAACAAAATACTGTTGGCTATTCTGATTTTTCAATTGCATTCACAGATTTTTATAAAATTGACTTTTCACTTGTGAGGACTACAAATATTTCAGGTCAAAATAGCAGATTTTTATCACATTATGGGGACATTTGTTCTGTACAAACAAAAACTTAATTGGGAAAATATGGTGAGACTCTATAGAAAACGCGCTGAGGGGGTGTCCAAGGACCACTGACATCACGGTTTTAAATGTCATGTCTCTCTGATTACACTCAGTGTTTCTGCAGCTCAGCTCCCACCAAATTCATGTATATCTTTCTTACATATGTGTTACCGCCTAGGGAATTTCTTTCAGGCATGAGTTTTTAATACCGCTCTGGCAACACGGCTCTCACCTGCTTGGCCACATGACCTCTGTACCCCGATATGAGAGACATGCATGGGATCTACCCAGTGCTGTAAGGATTGCGGAACCAGGGTTATGCTATCCTAGGTGTTTCTGGCTTAGCCTGACAGTAATGATATGGGCTTGATGGATATGGCACAAGATACACTGATCTTTAAATGTATCATCAGTTTATGTAAGTTTTCCAATCTGCATGCACTTCTGCTTTGGTAATATGCAGTAATGCATGTGTCGCACTTAATGTCATGAAGGTGCTTTGCCTTCAATTGTCTTTAAAACTGCATGTGAGTCTGTCAATCAGTCATTCCAGGTAACACAAAAAAATCCAACATTTGTTTAATGTTTGAATGAAGGTCTTTAATATGAGCAAGGCAGCAGAGGATTCCGATACCAAACCCCAGCATGGTTGCCTGCTCTGTCCCTGGCCTAGACAGAAAGCATGTGAGCCTTTGAGATAAAGGAAGATTCCTTATGCATCATATCATACTCGTGTCTGCATCCTGGTTCCTGATCACTAACAGGTTCAACAACGTTACAGAGAAAGGGCTCCTTCTGAACTGGGTGAGGTAGCATGGAGGCGTTTAGGCAGGATAAACACAGAAATGCCTTTATTTACAGGAGCTAAATAAGCCTTATTTACTGTGGATACCTGGTTTACAGAAAACCCTTCCCATTAAGGGCTTGTCATTGGCTGAATCACTGTCCTCAAAGTCGGAAAGGCTCACCTGGTCCGACACTGTAGTTCTGTGAAGGCGGCCCGGTGGCACTGCCTGCCAAGGGGACGATCCAGAACCAGTAGTTGGACTTGGGGTCAAGCCCAGAGATCTGTTTGCTCCGGGCGCTGCTTGACATCACCGCTATGGTTTGGAAACCTCCTGTGTCCTGGTTTGTTCCATTGCTGGGCTGGAGAGCAGGTCCCACCTTTTGGATATTAAAGCCTTTTCACAGAGGAGTGGACATAGTGACTGAGCAATAGAACACACGCCCTGTGCATTTATGACATCGATATTCAAGAAGCCATTTCACACCCAATTAGATTATTAATAATAAAATAATTCTCCCCTTTGTACATATTTTCATCAGTCCCATTTGGTTCTGACATTTCTTCCTGTTGGATTACCTGTGAACACAGAGGTGCTGGGGACATCCCAGGTCAGCGTTACCATGGTGCCTGCAGTGTTGGAGATAAGGCTGGAATTTGAGATTGTGGGACCTGTAGGGAGGAGAGCAGCAGTAAGGAGAAGATCCTGCTCCTGGTGCTGGAGGAGACCCTCAGAGTCATGATGAATCTGCGTTATGTTTGTGCTACAGATCATCTTCCTACCTATCAGCTGAATGCTGTTCTGTAGAGGTCCAAAAGGGTTGCTGAGCTTGCAGGTGTAGTTGCTGAGGTCAGACACAGTCAGGTTCAACCTGGTGATGTTCAGCTGTGTGGTGTCACTGCTGATCTGATACAGCCCTCCGTTTGACAGGACCTGAGAGCCTTTGGACCAGATGATGTTGGCTGCTGGCACAGACCCGATGGCACAGGTGATGGTGACCACCAGGTTCCCATTGCTCACTGTGCTCGAGACCGTGGGCGCAACGCCTTGAGGGGCTTCTACAATGACCAGAACATGACTGTGTGTCAAACAGGATGAAGATACTCTCTGAAATAACAAACCATTAACAGCCTACAGATGTACTTCCTTTATCTCTTTACTGTTAGAAATCTTCCTCCATCACCCATTCTCATGATCCTAATGTTTTGTCCAGGATGTTATCAAGTTGAGGCTGAGCTGAAACGCTGAGCTGATGCTTGACTGTCATGAACTAGGCCAAGAAAACCACAAGGGGGGAGGGGGGCTGACACCCAGATGAATGTATGTATAAAGTCTCCTTTGTGGTTCTTTACATCCACAGGACATTGGCACTGGTGTGTTGTGAGCCGGCACCACATTCACTGAAGGTAGGAAGCTTTTCCACACACATGGTTAAATTACACACAGCTGACTAATGCCAAAAGACTTAAGTGCAAACAATGCAAAGATGAAACTCAATCTGCACTCTTACATACATACTCAACCTGAACTGTACTAATAGCCAAAGGATATCTGCTTAAAAGTGCATGAATAACAGTGGTTTGATAAACAAAACAATCCTGTGTAACCTGCCAAATGACATGGTATGCAAGTCCGGATACCTCGAGTTTTACTGTGTGTGTTACATGATGAATATGAAGTGACACGTAAAGCTAAATTTGCCTTTGCAGCTGTGCATTTAAAAATGCAAAATGTATGGCTTGGAGTCCATTGACTACACATGTGGCTTACATGTCAGTACCTAAAGATTGGCCTTTGGGCTTAGCGATAGGCAACTTTGAACTAACGGCTACATTATGGTCTAAGAAATGGGCGGTTTTTGAATTTACAGACAGTGGCTTGGGTCGTATCTAAGGAAAATACGTAATGATTGGGGGAAGAAAGCAATTCTACTAATAAATGCCTTTTAGGTTAATAAACTTATATAAACTTATATAAACTTAGGATAAACCCTGACTTAATCTGTGCTGCCCAGAATATGCTCCAGGCCGAACTGCTACCCTGCCCTGGATCCTACAGGATAGGAAGAGGTACGGATGTGTGTGTGAAGTATACTACACGCTTACATTCCTGCCGACCATGCACTTACGAGCTGTCATGCTGCAGCTTTGCGTGATGCTGATCTGCTTGGCAACACAAAAGATTGCCATTCCACTTAGATTTTGAGCTGGTGGTACTACAAGGCTTAAGCTCCCATTCGTAGAGAAGGTCTTGTTCAGTTGTGAGATGGACAGTATTGAAATGGTGTCTCCTGGCGTCTGACAGGTGTAATTCAGGTTTGTATTTGCGCTCTGAATCAAGCACACAGGTGGGGCTGTAGAGGAAGAAAAAGCAAATCTCAGAAATACTCACTAAAACACAGAGCTATCAGCTCTTATCCAGCCCATTTACTCATGCTTTGATTAGGTGACACTGATTATTTGCTGATGCTCCTTATGCAGTCAAAGGAGTGCCATAAAAAAGAATAAAACTGTGAAAGAAGAGGGATATAAAATGTTGAATAGCAAAGTGAAATAAAAAAAAGAATAAGAAAATAAATACTTTACTGATTTTGCTTTAACTGTATAGATTTTACTTTGTCTGTATTGCTTTTTCTAGATTTGCCAAGCAGTCAGTCAGCTGGCTTTGGGTCGGCCTTCCTGCCAGAACACCCCCCCTCAGCTGCAGCACAAGCATAACACAGCATCAGTGGCAAAACATGCTGCAACATAGCTGATTCTAGTCAGGGAAACTGCAATATAAATGATTATTTACTTAAATTAAAGGGTGCTGGACTTCACCTCCCATTGACTACTCAGCCTGGGCAGGAAGGCCCGCCCAAAACCTGTTGATTGACAGCTTGGCCTTCTGAGAAAAACCAAAATCAACACAGAACAAGAAAAAGCAATATAGTTTCTCGATTGCTTTGGAGAATTTCTCAGATGACAATTAACAGGACATCATTTCTCTTTGCGTCATACATCTTTTCAAGTGCTTTAGGACATATGGAAATGGTTCTGTACAACTGTCATCATTTGGCACATTTTTCAGTTGTTTTAGCCTACTTGGTCAAAATAGATTATGTTGTTTCCCACTGTAACAAATTTACACCCAAAACTACATATGTATGTGATCGTCATGTTAGCCACCACATGTATAACAGTTAACCAAGATTTCAAAATTATAAAAAAAAATATAGCCATAAATTGCAGAGATACTGCATTGTTGTGTTTTTGGTTCCCACAGTACATGATTGTGTTGCCCCTTTGTTGTTCTTGTGTTATACAGTGTTATACAGTGTTATACAGTGCTGTGTGGCTTTTTCGTTTGCTATTGTACGGTGACTTGAGATCTGAAAAAGTTACATTTGCATGTAAGTGTTTCTCTTGCCAGTGAACTTTACATACTGTAATGTAGAACCTTGCAATGTTGAAACTGGTGTCTTTTACATGAATAAGTATGAGTTTCCTCTAGAAAAATCAGCCAGTGGCAACGAGAAAGTGGAAACTGACAGCCATTCAGAATTTTGGAGCTCAGGAGCACAATAATACTGACATTATGACAATATGTCTAAGCATTCTGACTCGTGCTTAAGATGATGCCGATTGTGCTTTTCGTTTTTGTGGCACTGACTAATTCATTGGAGGAATTATTTAATTTAGAGACATGAGTTAATTGTTTTGGGTAAGTTATAGGCTTTTGCAGCTAAACCGTAGTATTATGCTATATGTATGAAGTGTTTTGATAAATGCTATGGACGTCTTGAGAATGTGTAACATATTACATGAAATGTGCCAAAGCAACCAAAAAAACTGTAAATGCAAAGATAGGGGCCGGTGGTATGGCACAGTGCAGGAAATAAATATCTGAGACAGGCTGCAGAATTGTCATACTAATAACCAGATATCCTCTTTGTGTCACATACAGCTTACAGAGTCTTATAGATTTCACCTGCCACATCATGGATTTCTTTATCTTTATGTGCATCAGTGAGATTATACCTCTTATTTTAAGTATTTAACTTTGACCATATCTTTCCCTGTCTACATTTTGTGCCTAGACTCTAATCTGCCTGGTCCGCTCATTTGACTGATTTACAAAATCCCATATATACAATCAAACACACGTTATAGGTAGAAACATTCAGAAATCAAATACTGGAATCCCTTTTTAACGATGGCTATTTATTGACCAGTTTGCTTGCAGTTCAGATTGTCAAGTTCCATCAGCAATATATAACTAAAACAGGTTAAAGCAGCAGTTACTGTGTGCAGCTGGAGACTGAGACTCAAGGTGTCATTGTCTGCTGCTTTTCACCTTCTTAATTCAGACACCCAGCAATTTTTGAAAATTACTAGATACAACCTACTCTGACACTTAAAGGCACAACAACAGCAGCGGAATGAATGTAAACATCATACTTGTAAGGAAAAACTATTTTGCTCACAAATATGCACACAAGCATCAAAAGTCAAGCAACTAATCGGTTAACCTTGGCGTACTTACCAAACACTTGGAGGGTGATGCTGGCGGTCTTCGGTAAAAAACCAGTCTTCGTGACGGTCACGGTGTAAGTGGCACTGTAGTTCTGCGGCACGTTGCTGAAGACGAGTGAGCCATTGGGCATCAGCGACACGACGCCCGCGTAATTAGGGTCGATGTCTGGGGGACTGGGGCTCACAACCCAGGTCACGATAGGAAATGCGCCCACAGACCACTCTATTATGGGACTCTGGGCTCCAGTGAAAGACACATTCAGAGTCACGTTGCTACCAGCCTTGGCAATGACCATAGGGGGGCTCTGGACTGCGAGACTGAGGTCGCAATCTGCAGAAGCTACAGATGATCAATAATTCATTAATTAAAATTAATATTCCTAATAATAAAATACAAAAACTTGGCTCTCTCTCTCTTTCTCTCTCTCTTTCTCTCTCTCTCTCTCTCTCTCTCACACACACACACACAGACACACATTAGTCAATAATATATATTTTTTCGGCAAACAGGTTTTTACCATTCACTGAGTCCCCAGGAGTGCCCTCTTCATGTAACTAGGTAAGAATGGTTATCAGCCTGAATAAGGATAATACGAGCGATTTTTACTTACCTGCAACTAGTAAAATGATAAAGACTTCCCAGCAAACATGCTGAAGGGTTTGTCTGTGGTCGACGGGCATCACGCGTTCAAATGCCATGTCTTTCTGAATAATGAAATATCTTCAGTTTATCTGCACCTGAACTACTACCATCTTCATGCATATCTTCATTACATATGTGTAATCACCTACAGAGTTTCCTTCAAAATACCGTCCCACCTCGCTCAAGCCGGTGACGCGCATTACCTCTTCTCCACACTATGAAAGGCGTGTAAGGAATTTTCTCAGTGCTGTAAGAATCACGAAACCAGGGGCATGGAGTTCCTGTTTGTCTGCTCTTATCATGACAGCAATAACATGGGCTGCTTGGACTGTAGTATATGGCACATGAAACTTTCTTCTTTGGCTTAAAAATGAGTGATGCTCTATATTTGTGGCAATAATACTTGTCAAAAGAAGTCAGAGGATGACATGCTGCCAAACCTATAAGATAAAGACATAACTATTATGTCTATTTGGTCAAGCTACTTAGAATTTTATAATAAATTATATTTCAGTTGCTAGGACTCTTGTTTTCTGTAATGAAAATGGGTGAAATCCATCCATCCATCCATCCATTGTCCATTTTCCACTGCAGTGGCAGTCTAAGTGGAGATGGCCAGGGCTCCCTCTCCTCAGCCACCACCTCTGGGGGAAAACCAAGGTGTTCTCAGACCAGTCGAGGAATATAATCTCTTCAGCTTGTCCTGGGTCTCCTCCCAGTTGGACATGTCCAGCGCACCTCCCCAAGAAGGCATCCCGGAGAGAGAGTAGAGGCATACCGCTTTCGTCAAAATGACAGGTTGGGTCAAAGGTGACAAAGGTCACATAAATAAAAAATGACAAGTCTTTGAAGTTCAAAGGGTCAGATTAATCAAATATGACAGGTCGGGGTTGTGAGCCAATTGACGTCACGACTAGTGTTAATTAAAGGTAACATAAATAAAAAATGACAGGTCAGTCGGAGGGGTTTGGCAAGGACTAGTGGTGTTGGGGGTGTTTTTTTATATAAATTATTTATTTTTGTTATTTTATAAATTATTAATTTTTATTATTTATTTTTTAAATTATTAATTTTTATTATTTATTTTTTAAATTATTAATTTTATTATTTATTTTATTTTTAATTATTTAATGTAATTATTTATTTATTTTATTTTGACTAGTGGGGAGAGTGTTGACGAGTGAGGGAAGGATGGAGCAGGAGATCGACAGGCGGATCGGTGCGGCATCCTCAGTGATGCGGGCGCTGCATCGGTCTGTCATGGTGAAGAAGGAGCTGAGCCAAAAGGCAAGGCTCTCGATTTACCAGTCGATCTACGTTCCTACAGTACCCTCACCTATGGTCACGAGCTGTGGGTGGTGACCGAAAGAACGAGATCGCGAGTGCAAGCGGCTGAAATGAGTTTCTTCCGCAGGGTGGCTGGGCTCTCCCTTAGGGATAAGGTGAGGAGCTCTGTCATTCGGGAGGGATTCAGAGTAGAGCCGCTGCTCCTCCGCATTGAGAGGAGCCAGATGAGGCGGCTCAGGCATCTGATTAGGATGCCTCCTGGACGCCTCCCTGCTGAGGTGTTCCGGGCATGTCCCACTGGGAGGAGGCCCCGGGGAAGACCCAGGACACGCTGGAGGGACTATGTCTCTCGGCTGGCCTGGGAACGCCTCGGGATTCCCCCAGAGGAGCTGGATGAAGTGGCCGGGGAGAGGGAAGTCTGGGTTTCCCTGCTGAGAGAGCTGCCCCCGCGACCCGACCTCGGATAGGCAGAAGTAAATGGATGGATGGATGGATAGTGGGGAGAGTGAAATGAAGTTTCAGTGGTTTGTCCGAATAGCCCCGTGCTATGAGGCTAACGGAGCTGAGCGCGGAGCTGAGCGGGTCGGTTACCTGATGCAGCGTGAGCATACGCTGGGTCTGCCTGTGGTGTGGTACTGTGGGAAGGTCCCGGTCGGCCCGGAGCATGTAAATGCTGTACTTGTAGATTCTGCAAAGGAGATGTTGGAGCTTATCCCGGTGTTGCGCGAGTTTGAAAGAAGAGAAAGTCGGAGCTAAGAATGAGAGGAGGAGGAGGTGGGTGTGACGCGATCCTCCAATAGACGCTTAGCAGCAGCAGTTTGGCCGTGTGCCTGTGTGTGTGTGTGTGTGTGTGTGTGTGTATGTGTGTGTGTGTGTGTGTGTGTGTGTGTGTGTATGTGTGTGTGTGTGTGTGCCTGTGTGTGTGTGTGTGTGTGTGTATGTGTGTGTGTGTGTGTGTGTGTGTGTGCCTGTGTGTGTGTGTGTGTGTGTATGTGTGTGTGTGTGTGTGTGTATGTGTGTGTGTGTGTGTGTGTGTCTGTGTGTGTGTGTGTGTGTGTGTGCCTGTGTGTGTGCCTGTGTGTGTGTGTGTGTGTGTGCCTGTGTGTGTGTGTGTGTGTGTGTGTGTGTGTCTCTGAAAGTGGGAGGGGCAGCAGGGTTGTGTCTGCAGCAGCTTGCCTGTGCGTGAAAGTGGTAGGGTTTTTCTCAAACTTGTTTCAAGTACATACACGCTTTAGAAGAAAACCTAATCACTATTAAAAAAATAAATAAATAAACATACAAAACTATTGAAATCCCCCAGAAGCATGTGCATATTTTTATGGCTTGCATGTCGTGTGTGGTTGCCTAAGCCGAGTCGGCCTAGTGTTTGATAGGTGATGGAGATGCGTACGGTCGTGGGGACAATAAACTACATGCGCCTATGCCAACATGTTTTTAAGTATAGCTACAAACATGGATGCTTTCTTTAACGTAAAACAGTTAAAGGCTCATTTGGTTTTGTTAACATTCTTAATTTTATTCATTTCAAGTAGCCTCTAATCACCTTACATTTCTTCTGAATTTCTGTAGTCACCAATCAGAGTATTTTAAACAATGGTACTGAAATGTCACCACATGTTTAAGCTGACAAGGTAACATGATTATATCAGCGGAACAAACCAGTCGCCGGTATGTATAGACAGATCATGTGTTGCTCAACAGATCAACACATTTTGAAATCTATTTGTACAGTATTTAGACAAAATACAGGCTGAGCCTGATTTTAATTGGCATGTTGGTGTAGGATTCTTGCAGTAGAAGCTATGTAGTGATAGGTGTATTAGAATCGTGAAGTGTCATCTTCCCTTGTTTTAGGTTCACCCCAGGCATTTTTATGAACTGTAATGTAATATCAGACAGTGTGTGATGAATTTCTGACGGCATTTTAAATATGACCATTTCGTGGAAACGTCTCATGGAAAAATGTAGTTGCAGTTTGTCAGGACTAAAGACTGTTTGGCTAATATGACATGGTGAACAAGTCCTGTGGTTAAAGAATGCCTGCCTGCTGCTTAAAACATTGTGTTGTATGCTGAATGTTTCTTGCCCGTAGAGTACATGTTGCTATATTGTTCCTTTATTATATTTAAGTATTATTTTTTAAATCATTTAATGAAATAGGTAAATATCTCATCATTGATGACTGTGGTCCACCTGAGTGACATGAGATAGTTAAATGATATGTGGCAGAACAAAGAGTGCACTTTGTAGTGTACACTTCGTAGTGTACATTTTGTAGTGTACACTTTGTAGTGTAAGTTATTTTAATGTATAGCGTTTATCATAAAACATGTATAAAAGAAATATAAAAAGACATGTATAAAAGACACTATGAGTAACAAGAAGAGGAGGCCCAAGCATTATGTTATAAAAGGCTCAGGTCTCCGCCTGCAGCAGACGACACAGAGGATGATGAGAGCGATGATGATGAGGAGGAGGAAACCGCAGGGGATTCCGATAGCAAGGCCCAGGATGGCCGCCTTGCTCAGTCCCTGGCCTGGAACCGGAAGACTTTGAGATAAAGGAAAATTCCTCATGTATCATATCATACGAGAATCTGCATTCTCATTCCTGACCATTAACAGATTCAACAGTTCAAGAGATTAGATTAATCAAATCTTGGAAAAATATTTACTTCTGAACTGGGTGAGGGAGCATGGATGCATTTAGGCAGGATAAACACAGAAATGTCATTATTTACAGGAGCTAAATAAGCCTTATTTACTATGGATACCTGGTTTACAGAAAACCCTTCCCATTAAGGGCTTGTCATTGGCTGAATCACTGTCCTCAAAGTCGGAAAGGCTCACCTGGTACAACACTGTAGTTCTGTGAAGGCGGCCCGGTGGCACTGCCTGCCAAGGGGACGATCCAGAACCAGTAGTTGGACTTGGGGTCAAGCCCAGAGATCTGCTTGCTCCGGGCGCTGCTTGGCATCACCGCTATGGTTCGGAAACCTCCTGCGTCCCGTTTTCTACACCGGTTCCTTCCATTGCTGGGCTGGAGAGCAGGTCCCTCCATCTGGATATTAAAGCCTTTTCACAGAGGGGTGGACATAGTAGCTGAGTAATAGAACACACGCCCTGTGCATTTATGACATTCATATTCTAGTTGATCCAACTAGATTGTCATTAATAAAATAATTCTATCCTTTTCACATAAATTTTCATGGGTTATTGCTATTTCTTCTTGTGGGGCTACCTGTGAGGACAGAGGTGTGGGGGACATCCCAGGTCAGCGTTGCCATGGTGCCTGCAGTGTTGGAGATACTGTAAGGCTGGAATCTGAGATTGTGGGGCCTGTAGGGAGGAGAGCAGCAGTAAGGAGATCTACCCACCATTTCGAAAAAAATTTACCTAGAACTCGATCTGAATCTCAGAAGTCGAACCATGAACACCGACTTAAGATAACTTGTATGCGCGGGGAAATGAGTCACGCGGCACGTCTCTCAACGGAAACAAAGGCTAAAGCTTCAGTCTCAGCCTCGCATTCCCTGTGATAGCATCGTGCATGTTTACACTAGCTGAATACATATATTTAGAAAATATTTAGTAAAAATACACTTAGACAATGATAGACAGTAACAGTAATTATTATTATATAATAAAACACATTTAAAAATAAAGACTTCTTATTAATTATTTTAATATTATTAATAAACCATTAATACATTTAATTATAATAATATTGTTGTGCCAAGCGGACCACTGTATATGAAATGATGACGACAGGGTCGTCTGAAATTGAAAGCCCAATAGACATGATTGGCAAAAGTGATGTAATTTCTGCTAGGAAGAATGACGTTGTAGATATCTGAAATGACAATTCTGGATAGGAAGAATGCATTGTGGATATCAGAAATGCTCTTTTTGACTAGGAAGAATTGAATTACGGATATCTGCAATACATATCCAAGTCTAGCGATTAAATGTCAAAACGACCACTTATACTATAAATAATAAAGATAAAGATAAAGATATCTTAAATAGAATTGTGAATAGGAGAAATAAAGTTTTAGATATCTTGAAATACATTTTCTACTAGTAAGATTGCAATTGTGGATATCTGTAATTGCCATTCTGACTAGCAAGAATGTAATTTTGACTAGGAGAAATGTAAATTGTGTACATATAAAATGTAATTACGGATAGGAGTGTGACTTGATTAAATGTTAAGACGGCTTGCTATACAAGGACCCTCTCAACGAAATGGGAAATACACCTCTCTATGTGTCGTATATGTCTGCCTGTAATTGAGTGAAATTCCTGCAAAATGGGTTCAGCGCCATCTACTGCTCAGCAACGTCAGTGCGCTGCTATAAAACTAAGTGCATTGTGGGAAACCACTGCAGATTTTGATTCACCTCCTATGGGAAAGTGACAGTATCCCTGAAAATAATGAAATAATAGCAGAAAATGTTATCATTCCTTTTATTTGAGTCATTAATTCAGAATTAATCATTTTGCACTAGCTCAAAGACTACAAACTCATTGAGACCCGTGTATGAAAATAATGAAATACACGTGTACTGTGATTAGCATGTTCCATCTATGCTGATTACACTGACATGGTTGCTGGACTCGTTGCAGAAAATAAAGACCACCAGCGTGTCTCCGTGATATGAGTGAGACAGAACACAACAGAGGGGTGACACACACACGCTAACACACACTCAAAGGCCCCCTGTAACCCCACTGACACGGTCCTCCAGGTGACACACACACAGCTCCTGAAAGCACTGAAAAAGGTGAACCCCCACAAGGCTGTGGGACCCGATGAAGTCCCTCCCAGAGTCCTGAAGGCCTGTGGGGAACAACTAGCTGGTGTGTATGCTGACATCTTCATCATGTCACTATCCCAGGCAGTAGTCCCCCATATTTTTAAATCCTCCACCATCATACCAGTCCCCAAAAGACCGGACACATCCACCCTAAATGACTTCAGACCAGTGGCACACCAGTTGTCATGAAGTGCTTAGAAAAACTGGTTCAGAACTCAACCACATGGTCCCAGACGCCATCGACCCGCTCCAGTTTGCCTACCGCCTCAACCGATCAGTGGATGATGCAATAGCAATAGCCCTGCACCATACTCTGCAACACCTGGAATGTAGCAGATCGTATGTCAGGATGCTCTTCCTGGAGTACTGCTCTGCTTTCAACACCATCCGCCTCGGCAAGCTGATCGAGAAGCTGACAGACCTCGGTGTCCCAACTCCAACCTGTAATTGGATTCTGGACTTTTTGACAGAGAATGATGAGAATGGCAGGATTTACAGTCAGCATTGGGTCCCCACAGGGGTGCTGCATCAGTCCAAAACGCTTCACCCTGTCCAATTATGACTGTGTCTCCACCCAGGACTCCATCGTCATTAAATACGCTGACGACACCACCATCCTGGGGCTCATCAAGGGGGGGGGACGAGTCGGGGTACAGAACCCTGGTAAATAACATTCTTGTCTATGGAGAGGACAATGACCTCGTCCTCAATACAGACAAGACCAAAGAAATAATACTGGACTTCAGGAAGAAACCTCCCCCTCTACAGCCTCTTACCATCAAAGGGACTGAGGTGGAGAGGGTTAGGGTTAGGGTTAGGGTTAGGTTAGGGTTAGGTTACATCAGACCCTTCCATGGACTCTATGTGCGCACAGCGTTGTCAGAGAAGAGCAGAGGGAATTATCAGGGACTCACTCCATCCGGCCCACTCTCTGCTCAGACACAAAAACTGTCCGTACAATCTGAGACTCAGCAGAGCGGACAGCATCATCACTCACAGAACAAGGTTCTTCGACAGCTTCTTCCCCTGACTGATGGCAAAGCAAAACAAATGAACATGTAAAATAATAACCCTACACTACCTCACTTCACTGGTCATGTGCAATTAAAATCATCTGTGAAATAGGATGAATGTGCAATATCCTAAATGTGCAACAGGATAAGATGTGCAATAGTCTAAATGTGCAATACTATATATGGGCAACATCTGCCTTCTGTGCAGCTATGCAATAATTTGCAGTACTTATTGTATTTATTTATAAAGTTCTTTCATACTTCTTTCTTGATCAGTACCTATATTTAAATTTCTTTCCTTTGGTGTAGATATTACCATCTTTTTTCTGTAAATAAGTGTTCTATCTACTTCACTCTGATAGAGCTCCGCACAAGAATTCCAATGTGCCTGGAATGTTGGTTTTATGCACAAATGGCGAATAAAAATGTAGTAACAATTGGCAAATACATGATTTGGGTGTAATGTGAATGAATTGTGCTATTTATAAAAAAGAAAGTAGCCCAAAAAAGGTTCCCAACCCAAATCCCATTTTCCCCCAAACGAATAAAAAAAAAGTATGCCAACTGAGCGTGAAATAGGCAACCCTGAATAACTGGCAACCCTGACAACCATTTTTTCCAATTCTCCACTCTCTCCTGTCCACAGCTCCACCTAGAGCCCAAGTTGGAAACACCCAACTAAATAACATAAATGCAGGAACAGACACATTTAAGTACATGTAAATAACATCAAAACTTGACTATGAAATTAAAACAAGAATACAAATATGAAAATATACACACACATATATATATATATATATATACTAAATGTAATCAAATGAACAGACCTGAAATCCATGCTTCATAAGTAAGGTAAGCAGCGGCTGATGGCCCCCCGCTAGCAGGGGGCCCCGTAATTGACTTAAACTTCATCATGTCAGGATCTTGTAAGTTCATTAAACGAAGGAAATAAAAAGGATTACAGATCACAGATGTGAAAGTGGTTATGACAGGCGTGTGACCTAACCACTAGGCCACCACTACATGTAAACACAAACATTAAGAAATGTCGAACAGCTATTACTTTTAGCATTGCTTAAATGATGAGATTGCTGAGGTGACTGCACACCTGAGTGTATTGTCCTCTGTAGCTGGGATAATTCTTCATACAGTATTACTAACTTTATTACACTCTAATGTATACTGTATCCAGTTAATGAGTTAAGCTGCAAGTAAATATAAAATGACATGTTCTTCCAGCTAAGATAACCACCAAATCAGCCCTGAAAACTATTTAACAATAGCCACTGGTAATTTTAAATTTTTTAATTTATTAAAACATATTGTACATCTAATTTTTCTTTTCTTTTTTTAAGTTTTTAAACAACATCTCCGAGGATGACTGGGAACCTATGTGTGGATTGTCCTGGGTACCTACCTCTGGATCTGAATCATCTAAAATAACAATTGTAAGTGAAAGTGCATATTGTTTATTTGAAGCTCTGATGTCAATTGCCTTCCATTTTGTAATTCTTCTTTTGCATCCACGATAAAAAACATGTTAGACCTTCTTAAGATATATTACCAGGAACACATTAAACAATTAGAAACTACAACTATATAATCACTTTGTTGGGAAGCTTTGAATTTACTTAAGATGTCTAATATAGTCCAAAGACATGCAGATTAGGTCGACTGGCTACTCTAAATTGCCCATAGGTGTGCATGTGAGTGTGTGTGGCTGTTTGTCTGTGTTGGCCCTATGGTGGACTTGGCGGCCTGCCCAGGGTGTATCCTGCCTCTCGACCGATGATGCTAGGATTGGCTCCAGTTTCCCCGCAACCCAGATGGATAAAGCGGTATAGATAATGGATGGATGGATGGATGGATGTCTAATATAATGCCACATTTCTTGGATTTTACAGCCAACACTAGAAAAGCACATTCCTGAATGTGGCAATAAAGATGATGATGATTCTTTATCAGTATGTCTTTTTTCTCTCAGTATAAATTATTAATATGCCAGGGCAATGCGAGGTGTGTAGCACTTCTTGGAATAGAAATAATTATTTGAAAAATGGCAACTTCTTTATATACTTACCAATTGAATCCCAGCTATGAAACCTTCTACAATGAGAAAATATTGTACAATGTCTGTCAGCAAATCAAAGGGGCCTTGATTATCCCAACTGTTACAAAGACATGATTGATGGAAAAATGTACCACAAGTTCAGAGAACATGAACCCTCTAAGAATTTCCATGGATATTCATTGACTCTTAACTGTGATGGTGTACCAGTGTTTAAGTCATCTATGTATAGTATTTGGCTTCTACAGGGAATGATTTGATGAGATTCCCTATCCAGTTCATAAAAATAATATTCTAGTTTTCAGTTTGTGGTTTGGAAGCAGAAAACCAAATGTGAATACATATCTGAGACCTTTTACTTTGGAGTGTCAGGGGCTGTCAAGACATGGATTTACAATAAGAAATTTGGGTTGTCCTGAACACTGCAGGGTGATTACAGCTGTGATAATGTGTGACTCAGTGACAAGGCCCATATTGCAAAACATGACCCAATTTAACGGTCAATGTGGGTGCAGCTTCTGTCTACACCCTGGGGAACAAGTTTTAAAGGGCAATGGAACAATGAGCTCTTATCCTTACAAAGTTGTTACAAAGAGAAACCATGATTCAACTGCCATTAATGCAAGAGAAGCTCTAAATATTTCAAAGCCTGTTTTTTGGTGTAGACAGGTATTAGACAGGTATTAATACCGACTTTTGGTATTAACATGTCTCGTTAATATTCCACATTTTGATGTGATATCCGGCATGCCTCCTGACCACATGCATTGCGTGCATCTTGGTGTTGTGAGACAGATGGCAGGTCTGTGGTTTGATAGTCAAAACCATGACAAACCATTCTATACTGGAATCAGAATGGCTGATATTGATCAAGCCTCCATGTGATGTAACTAGGGTCTCTACAGCAGAGACGGTTTTGGAAGGCCAGTGAATGGCAAAACTGTTTTACAGTATTTTTGTGCTGTAAGGTGTTTTACACACAAGCATTTCATCAGCATTGGTTAATCCTGGTTACATTCATGCTTTTGTTATGCAAAGCCATCACTGAAGAAGAAGTTAAAAGATGTGGAAAAACTTGTGGTGGAGTTTGTCAAAACATTTGAAACTTTATATGCCAATGAAAATAATTTAATGTCCATTTATGTCTTCACTTACAAGATTTAGTGTACAATTGGGGACCTCTTTGGGGTCATTCAGGATACATATTTGAGTCCTTTAATGGTGAAATATTAAAAACGATCCATGGAACCCAGTGTGTCTCTTTTCAGATAATGAAACAATTCAGTCTAAGACAGGCATTGCCACTTCTGAGTAAAGATACTTTGAGAAGTGCAACAAAAGAATGCAAAGAGTTGTTTGACAGATTCACTGTTCAAAAGAAATTGAGAAGATTTAAAGAAGTAACAGCTAAGGTTGCCGCTGTTGGGATGCATTATTCAAGAAAACCTACAAGGCAGGAGAATCTTGCTCTTAGAGAACATGCATCAGTTACACCAGACACAGTGGTTCAGATATTTAATTTCACAGTTCTTGTGAATGGGCAAATGTGCTCTTCAGAGGACTTATTAAAAGGCATGAAAAGAAACAGTTTCACTGTTCTGTTACAAAGCGGAGATTGCAAATGTTGAAAAATACCTGTTGATTGAGGAACAAGGAAGCGAGGAGAGTTTTGGTATTGGTGGAGTATATGAGAGAGCGCAGCACCCTGTGTGATTTGCCACATTGTATGTGTCTCAAAAGAGAAATAAGGGAAGGTAAGTAGGCTTTCAACGTGAAAGTTTTCAAAAGCAAATACGTGCTTATTAACATACAGCATGCAAGTCTTTATGTGTGCATTCTACCAAGACATTTCTTAGAAGATTAAACTGCTCTTGTCCATGCATATATTCATATATGAGTTAATGTACTCCCGAAGTACTCCCTCCACCGACCCAAAACGTCCCGAGTTGAGGTCAGCAGCACTCCATCCCCACCATGAACTGTGTTGATGTTGCACCGCTTTCCCGTCCGGAGCCGCCGGATGGTGGACCAGAATCACCTCGAAGCCGTCTGGAAGTCGTTTTTCATGGCCTCGCCAAACTCCTCCCACACCCGAGTTTTTCCCTCAGCGACCGCCGAAGCTGCACCCCGTTTGGCCAGCCGGTACCTGTCAGCTGCCTCTGGAGTCCCACAGGCTAAAAAGGTCCGACAGGACTCCATTTTCAGCTTGACGGCATCCCTCACCACCGGTGTCCACCAGTGGGTTTGGGTATTGCCGCCGCGACAGGCACCGACCACCTTACGCCCACAGCTCCACTATGGAGGTGCGGAACATGGCCCATTAGGACTAAATCCCGCCTCTCACGGGACATGGGAGAAGTTCTGCCGGAGGTAGGAGTTGAAACTCCCACTGACAAGGAATTCTGCCAGATGTTCCCAGCAGACCCTCACTATACGCTTTGCCATGCCAGGCCTGGCCGGCTTCCTCCCCCACCAGCGGAGCCAACCCACCACCAGGTAGTGATCAGTTGACAGCTCCACCCCTCTCTTCACCCGAGTGTCCAAGACATGCGGCCGTGTATTAGGATGAATTTGCGGACGATTACGTCACCCACGTGACATGGAATTAACTTTACTATAATATTCTGGAAAGTTGTAATTGTGGATTAATTCCGATCGCGTGTGGACTGATCGTCCAGAAATTCAGATCAATCGTCCATGATTCACCCCAAATGTCACTACACTGCACGAACAAGTTATTTACTGATCCCCTGTAAAACCTAATTTTGCCGTAAATAACTTGGGCTCATAAAAGAAGCCAGGATGCTTATCTTGGTTTCGGGAGATAGGGTGG
This sequence comes from Paramormyrops kingsleyae, assembly GCF_048594095.1. Taxonomy (NCBI): domain Eukaryota; kingdom Metazoa; phylum Chordata; class Actinopteri; order Osteoglossiformes; family Mormyridae; genus Paramormyrops; species Paramormyrops kingsleyae. Next base: position 7,738,363 of record NC_132805.1, read on the forward strand.
GGGGTTGGTATACAGCACCCTATATTGCCTTTAGGGGGGAACAGGGAGGCGTTGCGCAAAGACACCTGGCGCCAGGACGCCCATTGAAGTATGTTATCGCAAGCAGAATCACTCGGACTAAAGGGGGAATTGGAACACCATATATTGCCTGGGGGGAAGGGGTGAGCCTGGCCAGCTTACCCCCTGCCCACACGCAACTCTAAATTTAGTATAAAGGAAGGGGGAGATCCCAGTACTGACCGGAGTTCAGCCGTGGGATAGAGCGCGCATCGCCCGGCACTTTCTCGGAACTCACGTGTTGGTCTCCTGCCAGGACTGAAAGGGCTCCCCAGTCCATGTGTGAGGGTGGGTGATGATAGCACGTCCGAGTGTAAATAGCTTTGCAACTGCTTATGCTTTCCCTTAATTGTTGCGAGTAAATTATCGCCGCTTGTGATAATATTTCGTAACTTTTTATATTTCCTTGCTTCTTGTATGTGTAATTGCTTCTTTTCTATATATATTCATACCTTTGCACCTAATACTATTAGCTATAAGATATATATTATTTGATATCCGTTGTAGTACGAGTTATTTTGCATTGCCTTCAATATGATAGCTCAGTATTGGTGTTAATGTGAGATCATTTTGTATTACTTATTAAAGTGTATTTGAGTGAACCTAAGCGTGCCTGTTTGTTCCTTCGAGAGCCCTATATCCCTCTCTCATCCATTTTAAGACAGGCCGCAAGTTCGATGACACGACTACAAAGTCGATCATCGAACTGCAGCCTAGGGTGTCCTGGTGCCAAGTGCACATATGAACACCCTTATGCCTGAACATGGTGTTCATTATGGACAATCCGTGACGAGCACAGAAGTCCAACAACAGAACACCACTCGGGTTCAGATCGGGGGGGCCTTTCCTCCCAATCACGCCACTCCAGGTCTCACTGTCATTGCCCACGTGAGCATTGAAGTCCCCCAGCAGAACAAGAGAGTCCTCAGGAGGAGTTCTCTCCAACACCCCTTCCAGGGACTCTAAAAAGGGTGGGTATTCTGAACTGCCTTGGCGCATAAGCGCAAACAACAGTCAGAACCCGTCCCCCCACCCCAAGGCGAAGGGAGGCTACCCTCTCGTCCACCGCGGTAAACCCCAATGTACAGGTGCCCAGCCAGGGGGCAATAAGTATGCCCACCCCAGCTCGGTGCCTCTCCCCGCAGGCAACTCCAGAGTGGAAGAGGGTCCAACCCCCTTAGAGAAGACTGGTTCCACAGCCCAAGCCGTGCGTCGAGGTGAGCCCGACTATACCTAACCGGAACTTCACAACCTCGCGCACCAGCTCAGGCTCCTTCCCCATCAGAGAGGTGACATTCCATGTCCCTAGAGCTACAGCCGAGGATCGGACCGCCAAGGTCCCCGCCTTTGGCCACTGCCCAGCTCACATCGCACCCGACCCCTATGGCCCCTCCTATAGGTGGTGAGCCCATTGGAGGGGGGACCCACATGCCTTGTTTGGGCTGTGCCCGACCAGGCCCCATGGGTATAGGCCTGGCCACCAGGCGCTCGCCATTGAGCCCCACCCCCAGGCCTGGCTCCGGGGGGGGGGCCCGGTGACCCGCGTCCAGGCAAGGGAAACCGTGGTTCCATTATTTTGTGCATCATTAGGGGTCTTATGAGCCGCACTTCGTCTGGTTCCTCACCCAGGACCTGTTTGCCTTGGGTGACCCTACCAGGGGCATAAAGCCCCGGGCAACTTAGCTCCTGGGATCATTGGAACACGCAAACCCCCCCACCACGATAAGGTGTCGGCTCCAGGAGAGGTAAACATTGTACATTCAAGGAAAAACTATTTTGCTCACAATAAAACACAACCATTAACCACATACCTAGTTGGCACACCATGATGTCTACAGTGAAGCATGCGATGGATGATGACATGGGAGAGTTTTATGTTTTACTTTTTTAATGACCATTTATAAATTAATTAAATACAGAATTACTGTTAATTTATCACTACTATTTCTATTTTCAGCACATTTGAGCCAATTCACTTAAATAAATAATAATAATAAATTAGAAATAAATTTAATTGCAGGACATGGTACTAGATCAAACGGGTCAATTTGAAGAGATGTGTCTTAAGATGGATATGAAGGTAAGCAGAGAGTCGAACAAGCAGAAGATACACAGATCTTAATGGAGGAGGAGGATCTAAGAGTACGAGAGGGTGTGCTGACGTGTATTAGATTAGAGACAGAACACTCTCTTCAAGTGCCTTGAAGGTGAGAAATAGAATCTTGAAATCAATAAGGTATGTAACAGGTAGCCAGTGGAGCTGCTGAAGGACAGGAGTAATATGTTCTATTGAAGGGCTTCTGGTAATGACGTGGTTCAGCTGCATTCAGAACCAGCTGAAGTCTATGGAGGAGGCCAAAGAGGATAGAATTACAGTAATCAATGCGGGACGTAACCCGTGTACAAGAACAGAAGTGCTAGGAGCTGTAAGTGACTGATGTAAATGATATTACACAAATGAAAACATGCAGTCCGAGTGACGTTACTGACGTGTTAGGGCAAACCAAATTGTCTTTTATTAGTATAAGGTTTACTCCTCATAACTTAATTCTTACTAACAAAAATGCAATTCTTACTAACAAGAGTGATCATTTTAACTAGTAAGAATTGTATCTTTACTAGTGAGAATTCATATTATAGATCTCCATAGTTCAATTTTTACTAGTCATATATTCCCCTTGACTTCCATTGTATTTTGGCCTCACATATCCTGAATTCAGTTTTTACTAGTCATATTGTATTGATATTGTAGAGATATATAATCATTGTAGAGATCTATAATCAGTGTAGAGATCTATAATCATTGTAGAGATCTATAATCATTGTCGAGATCTATAATCATTGTAGAGATCTATAATCATTGTAGAGATCTATAATCATCAAAAAGTCATATTGTAGAGATTCCAGTCCCACATACCCATAATTGAGTTTTTACTAGTAAAAATGTAATTTCAGATCTCTACAATGTAATTGCATTTTTACTAGTAAGAATGTTATTTTTGCTAGTAAGAATTACGTTATAATGAGTAAGCCTTATACTAATAAAAGGCAATTTGGCTTGCCATGGACGTGTGCTCCAAAGAGTCGAGAGCTATTGAGGATAACACCCAAGCGTTTAACCAGGGGGGAGGGCAACACTGCGTCATTATCAATAGTAAGAGAAAAGCTGGCAAGTTTTGCCAGAGGACATTTAGTGCCAATGAGAAGAACTTCCGTGATTTAATTTCACATAGACAGTTGGAGAGAGTATAATTAGGCCTGGTGCACAAATAGAGCTGGGTGTCATCGGCATAAGAGTGGAACTGTATACCAAAATTCCTGAAAATGTGACCAAGAAGCAAAAGATAAATAATAGAGAGGAGGGGGACTAAAACGGTGCCCTGGGGAACTCCACTAACAATAGGGCAAGACTGCGATCCAAACATTTTTCAATTGAACAAAATGAGTGTGATCTCAGAGATATGATTTAAATGACACAAGAGGAGTACAGTGATGAAAATGGATACTAACCTGTCTAGGAGGATATTATGAGAGATTGTGTCAAAAGCTGAGCTCAGATCAAGTACTGTTAACAGCCCCGCATCAGCTGCCGTCAGCCGGTCATTTTGTGCTGTGAAAAGGACAAAACCCAGACTGAAAATCTTCAAGCAGGTGATTGTCAGTAAGGTGAGAGTGAACCTGGGCTGCAAAAGTTTTCTCAGGTGTTCTTGAGAGAAAAGGTAAATTAGAATTAGGACGATAATTAATTAGATTAATGGGATCTGCACCAGGTTTTTTAAGAATTGGAGTTATTGTAGTGGTTTTAAAAGATGAAGGTACAAGACTGGAAATAAGGGAAGTATTTATAATGTCAGTTATTATAGAGGACAGCAAGTTTAAGTACTGAAGTACGAGATTTGAGACTCACAACAAAGTAAAATCCACATAAATGCCAGGATCCAAAGTTTTCCAGCAGAACAGTTCCCAGAGCATCACACTGCCTCCGCTGGCTTTTCTTCTTCCCTTAGTGCATCCTGGTGAAATCGCTTCCCCAGGTAAACGACGCACAGGCACCCCGCCATCCACATAATGTAACTGAAAATGAAGCTCATGAGACCAAGCTACTTTCTTCCATTGCTCCATGGTCCAATTCTGACACTCATGTGCCCATTATATACACTTTTGGCAGTGGACAGGGGTCAGCATGGGCACTCTGACCTGTCTGCATCTATACAGCCCTATTTGCAGCAAGCTTCAATGCATTGTGTGTTTTGACTCCTTTCTGTCAAAGCCAGCATTAACTTTCTGTCAGGGTCAGCTCCTGTTGTCCCACTCTGGGTCCCTTCCCCGTTTGGCCAGCAGGCGTCGCTGGTCATCCCGTCCCTCCTGTTGTCAGTCTTTGTGTTTTCCCCTGCTCCCTGTCAGCCGCATGGCCTGGTTGCCAATGAACCCCTCTGTCTTGTGTTTGAATCCTGCCTCCTCTGTTTTTGTATTTTGTTCCCTAATGTTTCATTTGTATGAGTTTTCTTGTTCCTGTGTCTTGTGATTTGTATTTGGTTTCATGTTTTGTGCCCATGCTTGTGTTTTTACCTGTCTGTTATTCCCCTAGTGTAGATTCTGTTTCTTAGTTTCTTTGTTAGTTCGAGTTCCCTGAATTTAATTATTAGTTGTAGCTGTTGCCTGTTTTTATGCCTGCCCTTGTGTGTTTACCTGATTGCTCATTGCCCTACACCCTCCCAGATTGGTTAATTGTCTATGTCTCACTCCTTTTGTGTCATTACCCGGTTTAGTTTTCGTATTTAGGTTCCTGATCCTGTTCTGTTCTTCCTGGAGTCATTGATGTTTGTTGGATGTCAGTTAGGTTTGAATGTTCTGTTTTTTTTTTTTAAACCTGCTTGCCTACCTACCTGCCCCATTTGTAGTTAGTCTTTGTTTTTCCCCTTTTACTTTTGACCCCTTGTGGTCTGTTTCTGTTTTATAAATATTTCTAGTGTTTTTCTGTCTGTTAATAAATCCCCGTTTGTCCTCTGAGCCGCCAGTGGGTCGTCCACATTCCCTTCCTGCCTGCACCATGCCTCATCCTCGCACCCGAGTTCATGACATTTTCAGCAGTTTGTGCTACAGTAGCTCTCCTGTGGGATCGGGTTAGACAGGCTAGCCTTCACTCCCCACGCACATCAGTAAGCCTTAGCTGCCCCTGAACCCATCTCCGGTTCACTAGTTGGCCTTCCTTGAACCACTTTAGGTGGGTATTGACCACTGCATACTGGGAACACCCCATAAGACCTGCCATTTTGGAGATGCTCTGACCCAATCATCTAGACGTCACAATTTGGCCCTTGTCAAAGTCGCTCAGATTCTATCACTTGCCCATTTTTGCTTGGTTACTTATGGTTATGGTCAGGGCTGGGTAGGGGTTAAGGTTGTCATAGTTAGCATTAGCATTTTTTCCCATAGAAATGAATGAGAGGTCCCCATAAACATATTTTACCAGCATTAAGAATAAAGCATCCTCATACAGTACTTACATATTGGCCTCTCAACTCTGAGTGGTGGTAATTATCCAGTGCGCATGCAACCCAACTAAATGCTTTTTTAGTAATTTTAGAATTTCATGAATAGGCACCAGTCCTAACCTTTGCATCTTCATAGTCTTTGTACTGTAATTATATAGATATAGGTGGTTCGGTTAAAGGTAGAACTGTCATGGGCAAACCTTCCTTCAACAGCTTTCAGAGACAAAGCCAACTCATGCAAGTGTGTTGCATTTTGCACAATATTATCTACTTCCCATACCTTTTCTTTCGAGGCCAATAATGCTTGAAAAGAATATTTTCTTTGTTCTGGTACATTGCTGTTTTTTTTATCAAAACAACATAGAGATCACTATTGTGTAAAACCTCACGTTAAATTTACTTTGCACAATGATTATAACTCAATACTTCCGTGCGTAAAAATAAATTCCATAACACCTTGTACCTTAGTTAACTCCCAACAGAGAGACGTTCATCCAGTAGGCGCGGTCACTGTGATGGTATAAATTGAGGACAGGTGACTGCAGGAAGCTTCAGACTGACCCAGCAGACAGAATGGCTTTGGCAGTGAGGACTCTGGTCTCCATAGCCTCCCTATTTCTGGTCCTATGTGTCCTAACAAGTGACACACGTGCAGGTGAGAATTATTTTACATTCTGTTACATTTCACAACTTGGGAGGGTGTGTGACAAATGCTACATCCGCACTAATGCGTTTTCGTTTAGAAATGCAACCATTTTCTTCCGATTTAGCCTTCCACCCTCACTAAGCGGATCTTTTTTTCTTTTATTTTCAATTTTCAAAATGACTGTGTATCATTCATGACGTATATTTCCTCTACAAAATGATTCACTATCACTATTACATTTAGTTGATGAAATGCATTTTGTGGCTGAAACGACTTTCCATCAAATGCAAGATGCTGCTGTCAATTCTGTGCACAAAATGAAACATTCTTTTTGATTTTTGTGCACGAAAGAAAGTGACACCTTTATGCTTTTGTGGACGAAATGTTATATAATTATGAGTGTCTCTCTGTGGACAAAATACAGCAAGTTATTTATCACAGGAATTAAGAATGTTTTCCCTTAGTTTTCAGATGGAGGACAAGACGTACAGGACTTTCGCTACCTGGCAAATGTTATTTTGCTTACTTGTATGCAGCTAAATGGGGTTTAGTGTACATTGTACGCTGTTTACAAGCAACGAAAAGTCAACGAATTTACCGATCGATGCTTATTGCAGATAAATCAGGCTACAGTAAGAGAAGATCGAGTGCAGTGAAACTGAGGGGTTAGAGAGTGAATAAAATATATGATAAATAGGACCTAAATATAATACGTGTATTTAAACACATGGTTGTGTGTGCGAGTAATCAAGTCAAAACTAAATTTTATTACAAATCAATGTCAAAATAAATAATTCAAAATATATACTTCGACACATCTAGATTTATTTTAAAAAAATTGGTTAGACAAAAAAATTGACAAATGACATGCTGGAGCTTCAACAAACAAATAAAATATAAAGTTGGTAAGTGCACATGCACCATAAGCTATGCATTTGTTTTTTACATGGTGTAATTTCAATGCAATTGTTTATACCAAATTCTGTGGCCATTAAATTCTTTGACTATAGAGGTGCTGCTTCACGTGTTGTTGGAAATTAATGTTTTTGTGATCCTACAGTAGCTTCTGAAAAAGCATTAATATACCATTATTTTTTAGGCAAAACGTGCTGTGTGAGTCTTTAAACAGACATATGTTTACCGTGTCTAGACAACCACATTATACGGGACGGGTGGCAGCCCGACTCTTAATTGTTCTTAATTATTCTTACACAATATGATGCATCACAAAATTGGCTGCATCAAGCGATTCGGTAACAGTTGCGTAAGTGTCTGAATTTGAGTATCAGAAAGTAAGATAACGGAACTACGAAGCAGAACTATCGTGTTGTTTTCAACAATTACCTATTTCTTTTAAATTTGCCTTTACCTACAATATAAATATGTAAAGAGATCACTTTAAATAAGTCAGTGAAATCTAATAAAAATGAAAGCGAATAAACGTGGAAATTAGACACAACACCCATGGCTACGTGTTTTGGAACTCAGAAATACCCACTCTCCTATCCTCCTTCATATTTTGCAAATGTTGATTTCATAAGATCGCGTCAATTATTCCTCCGGCCCATAACTCGTGAGTATGGATCGAGTCATAGGATCGAGTGCCATAAAAAAAGAATAAAAGTAAAACAGTAAGGAAATAAATCTTGAATAAGAAAGTGAAATAGATTAAGAATAAAAATTAAATAAGCAAAAAGAAATGTAAAATAAAATAATAAAATTTATGATTTTCTTTATTGTTTTTGCTTTATCGCTTTTGCTTTTGCCGTATTGCTTTTAATTTTATATCATATTGCATTTACTTTTACCGTATTGCTTTTATCGTATTGTCCTTATATAATTTCCCGAATTGCTTTTAAATCAGGGTATCTTCCGTCCAGTCTATATCCGTTTTCAAACTAAAAAACGGAAAACGAAAAAACGGATCATTTTTTTCATTTATCATTTTTTGCCTTATTCAGATATATACTTAAAACTATGTTTTTCTATTCTGTAAAAAATTATTTTTTTTTCTAAATAAGACATTTTAGAATATTGCCCTGAAATGCTGACGAGAAAAGTTCTTTATTTTATTTTTCCTAATTTAGTTTTAATAAGTAAGTATAATTCGTTTTTCAACTTTAGACGGAAAAAACAAAAACGAAAAAACGGGCCGTTTTCTCCATTTCGACTTATTTCGCGTTTATTAGTTGTTTGTCTTAAGAGATCAGAAAACGCCTCGTATTCCATTTGCCTGGAGGTAGGCGGGGTTATTGGTGTCCCTTCTGTCATTGGCCAGGTACATCGCGAAGACCACGCCCCCCTCCCCCCACAAGATCGTTACAGAATACGAGTTTCGGGTCTCCCCTGAGAGTCTCTTAATGCTGTTATTGAGGAATTCCTAGCTCGCCTGTGAATTAATACATCGTACAACCCCCTTTTGCCTATAGGACAGCACGTCTCCTATAACATTTCACAAGGTTGTAGAATACAGAGAGAGGGATCTTTGTCCATTAGTCTTTGCAAAGTCTCTCTAGATTGTCCAGGGTCCTGGGTCCTCTCTTATATACTCTCCTCTTCAGCTCACCCCACAGGTTTTCTATGGGATTTTGGTCTGGGGAATGAGATGGCCATGGAAGAAGGTTGATTTTGTGTCTGGTGAACCATTTCTGTGTTGATTTGGTCATATGTTTTGGATCATTATCCTGCTGAAACACCCAGTGACAACCTATTTTCAGTTTTCTGGCAGAGGCCATCAGATTTTTATTTAAAATGTCCTGGTATTTCAATGTGTTTATGATGCCATGCACTCTACCAAGGTTCCCAGGGCTATTGGAAGAGAAACAGGCCCACAGCATCACAGGTCCTCCACCATATTTAACAGTGGGCATGAGGTGCTTTCCCGCATATTCGTCCTTTGTTTTACGCCAGACCCATCAGGAGTGTTTGTTGCCAAAAAACTCAATCTTAGTCTCATCTGACCAAAGCACGCTGTTCCAGTTTAAGTTCCAGTAGCGTTTAGCAAACTCCACACGTTTATATCTGTAACTGTAGGACAGTAAAGGCTATTTCCTGGCATGCCTCCCCAACAACCAGTTGTTTTAAACTTTTTAATTATTGCTCTGACTGTAGATATGGCTAAGTTTAGGCGAGTAGCTATTTTCCTGTAGCCATTTCCTGACTTATGAAGAGCAACACACCTCTGCCTTACTTGAAGGGCATGTTCTCTTGCCATTCCCATTTTGAGAGGTGAGTAAGACAAATGCGCCATGACGTATTTACACCCCCGAGAAACAGGAAATCATGGATTACTAAAAAGTTGCTAAACATTCTGATTAACAAGAAAGTAAGGAATAAATCACAATGCATCAGTTACATTTACTTCATAGGACTTCTTAGGGGGCGGTGTGGTGGTGCAGTGTTTAGCACTGTTGCCTCACACCTCTGGGACCATGTGTGTGGAGTTTGCATGTTCTCCCCATGTTGTCGTGGGGTTTTCTCCAGGTACTTTGGTTTCCCCCCACAGTTCAAAGACATGCTGAGGCTGATTGGAGTTCCTAAATTGCTCATAGGTGTGCATGTGTGAGTGAATGGTGTGTGAGTGTGCTCTGCGATGGGTTGGCCCCCTGTCCTGGGTTGTTCCCTGCCTCGTGCCCGTAGCTTCCAGGATAGGCTCCGGATCCCCCACGACCCAATGTCATTCCTCAATGACAGCATTAAGAGACTCTCAGGGGAGACCCGAAACTCGTATTCTGTAACGATCTTGTGGGGGGAGGGGGGCGTGGTCTTCGCGATGTACCTGGCCAATGACAGAAGGGACACCAATAACCCCGCCTACCTCCAGGCAAACGGAATACGAGGCGTTTTCTGATCTCTTAAGACAGACAACTAATAAACGCGAAATAAGCCGTTTTCCAATTTTCCCTTTGGGATTGGTCTAGTCGAAATGGAGAAAACGGCCCGTTTTTTCGTTTTTGTTTTTTCCGTCTAAAGTTGAAAAACGAATTATACTTACTTATTAAAACTAAATTAGGAAAAATAAAATAAAGAACTTTTCTCGTCAGCATTTTAGGGCAATATTCTAAAATGTCTTATTTAGAAAAAAAAATAATTTTTTACAGAATAGAAAAACATAGTTTTAAGTATATATCTGAATAAGGCAAAAAATGATAAATGAAAAAAATGATCCGTTTTTTCGTTTTCCGTTTTTTAGTTTGAAAACGGATATAGACTGGACGGAAGATACCCTGATTTTTTAGGTTTACCACATTGATTTAGCTTTTTCCGTAAGGGACAAGCTGTTAATGAGCTGGCTTTCGGCTCACCTTCCTGCCTAGGCTTAATAGTCCAGCACACATGAATCCTGCTTTGGCAGAATCCGTGTATGATTCGTTCATTCAGTTTTAAACAAAACCGGAAGTCAAAAACAGTATAGTTTTTTCCATATTTGTTTATAAAGACTAAAATGAGAAGGACAACTTAATTGTTTTCCGATTTCAAATAAAAAATGTGCTCAAATCAAAAATGGGAAAATGTACAACTATAATTATAGTTTGTCTTTTTCGTCTCACGTGTGGCGCGTGACCCTCAGAAGTGATAAGTTAATTACTCGAGGAAAAAGGTAAAAACTGCAAAAACAAATAGTTTTGACACCATGGCCGGAGGATTATGCAGGTATAGTGAGAGAGCTGTTTTGAGTGGGAAACTTTCGTTGTCAAGTGGTTATACAAATAGGCTGCCTCTTAAACAAAACACAAATGAAAATATATAGTTATGAACTCAGAGAACAATGTCAAACAAAGTAAAAAAATAATAATAATTGCAATCTGGTTGGAAGGACAGATACAACCAAAAGTTCAGAATGGCATGACAAGAAATTTGAAAGGGTTTTTGTTTAATATACTAGGACAACATGTATGTAGGCCTACCTTGCTGTCTCAGCCATATGATTTTGTTGTAAAAATATTGGGGCATTTATAAAGCAAAAAGGGGTTCATACATTTCCCACAAACCCGTTTAGGAGTGATTTAAACAGCATGAATGAAACTACAAGGATGAAAGCATGCAGTGTGAACAGTGCAGCGATCTGACGACAATAAAAATCATGTAATTTGGTGTCAGCTTAACCAGTATCGTTTGTGTTGAATTTTCACAGGTACCACTGAACCATCAACAATCACCATGACTGTGTACAACAGCATCACGAATGCCCCGAATAAAACTTTCACCACCACCACCGCCTACAGGGGGATATTGCTGGGTGCCATGAGACGGCTGAGCATGAATAACAAGGGTTTCAGGTGAGGACAAAATGGTTCCTTGATACGGAACTCTAACATCTGAAAAGAAATATTTAGATTTTGGGTTGAAGCTCACCCCTGTGTCTCCACAGGTTCACAGTCACAGAGAATAATGATTATGGCCCATTCCTGACGACCATCAATGGTGTATCAGGCAATGATACCAAGCATACCTACTGGGAATTACTTGTTGACAAAGGAAATGGAAATGTCACTGTACCAGATGTGGGTAAGTCGGAGTGGAAAAACAAAGCCTGATCTCTCTCGCTGAACCGCTGAATAGTCATTGGTAAACTCATGGAAAGTTACTTGGTAGTCCGACTTAGATTGATTCTAAACTTACAAGTCAAAAGCAATTTGCCAATTTGTGAATCTGAGGATAATATCACATCATATAATGACAAATCTAATTTTGATGAAAATGTGGAATTACAGGTGTGGTTCACAAGGGTAAACAATGTATTGGTAAACAAAAGAATATATGATCAACTAAAAACTACTAGGATTCAAATTGCAAAACTATCCAACCACTAATTATTGTGTTGTGCCCCTTTGTCCAGGAGTTGGCTGCTACATCCCAAATCCAAATGACCACATCATCTTCAAATTTACCCACTGGTGAAGGTGTTCAGCACTTTGGAGATGAACGATGATATCAGAGGGAGATTCTACAGTACATGAAATCATTGCCATTGTGAAATCAACAAATCAATAATAATCATAATAAAAAAAAAATCTTATGATGTCACTATTTGTTTCAATAATTGACCTGCACATACATGCAGAATAAATAAATTCACTCACATAATCACTACAGACATAAAAAACCTAGTGAACACACACCACTTCTTGTCATATTATTTGACAAGTGGTTCTTTTCCAAGACTCATTTTTTACATCTGGACCTCAGAGGCCTGTATCATGAAGCAGGATTTGTTGCTCATCTGGAAAACTTTAAGATTAGTTAGAGGTAAATCTGGGTTCCCAATATCATGACAGTGGTTTAATTCTTACTGCGGTACATTTGCATGGTAACTCACACTACCCGCCTAACCTGCTCCGAGGCAGGTTACATTCAGGATCACAGATTGCAAGCAGTGCTTGAACCAATCGGAGATAAGAAATTGGTTTATTCCCTGATGTAACTAATAGGCTTTCCCACACTCTTGAAATGGCTTGTCCATGAAAATCCTGTAGAACTGGCTGCACAAACAGTGAGTGTGGCCAGCTATAGGCATGGATGAAGCGAAAGCAGGATGCATATGAAGAGTTCAAATAGTTTCTTGTAGTAATGGGACATATAATATTGAGACTTTGGGGCTCACCTCATCAAGGTGAAGCCCAGGGAGTTGCAGCTGGGAGTCGGAGCTTGCTTCGTTTATGTATTACATGAGCAATGACGTCCGATTTGCCCTGAGGTGTCAGAGATTCTGAATCCTGTGGGCTCTTCGAGACTTTTATAAAAGCGTGATGAAACCTTTGGGCTTCGTGGGGGACTTTATTATTCGTAACACACAAACGACAATCCACAAATACGTACCATGATCCACAAATATTTCACTATCTAGAAATATGCATTTTTTTAAAAAATGTATTGTGTAAAATCACATCCACAAAAATATGGAGCTACTTTTGTGGATAACGTCCTGTCTGTTAGTGGATCGCGTTACATTTGACTTCGCTCATATTTATTTATGAGGTGCATTTTTCAGCTCGACCAGCAGGTGACAACATACTGGAAAAAGACTAAAATAAAAGTCTCTAGTTAAGCTCAGTGAAGCCGGTCCCGGTTGCTGTCCTGGTCGCATATGCGTCAGTGAGACGCGCACCAACAATTTGTCCTTTTTAAAAGTCTGATATGCCTCTTATTATGTTGTGTGGATTACAATATTTTATATACAGCTGTGATATGTATGACTTTTTCTGCTAATTCAATCTTCACACTCTGCTGTTACTGATGGAATGTGCAATCAGTGAAGACTGCCCACTAGGTGGCGCATATATAGATGTGAAACCTCAAACACCACTTTGGCCAGTGTTCCAGTTTCACTGTCCAACGCCTGTAGATGTTGTGTTTCACATTTTTAACTAAACTGGTCTGAATTGTTTGTCCCATCTAATTTTCGTTTGTACTGCTTTAGTTTTTGAGATATAAATGTTTTGTTTACGTGGGGACATCACCAACGTGCCTCTGATTTGGACCAAACCGGTCTCAATCTTTTGTTCCAAGTTTGTACCGTTTAAAAATGTTCGTGCTGTTATTATTTCTGAGTTTTACCTCTTATGGCATTACATGATCGCCATATAGTACTTATGCTCGTGTATACACGTGTCTCATGTAGAAATATTTGATGCCTTCGTGGCAAAATATAGCAAATACGTCTATTTTCAGGCAAAGTAAGATTATGTATTATCATAGCAATCTCAAAAACTAAGAGAGACAGAACTCTGATTTCTGCGGCATAAATATGCAGAATCGCACAGCGCTGGCAGGATCCTGATGAGGGTGCGGAAGCACGACCACATCACCCCCATCCTGAAAACCCTTCACTGGCTCTCTGTCCCATTCAGGATAGAGTACAAGGTCTCTCTCCTCACCCATCAGTGCATCCATGGTCATGCCCCCCTTTACTTACAAGAACTCCTCACCCCCCATACCTCCTCACGCACCCTCCGCTCTGTACACACTAACACCCTCTAAGTCCCCAGAACCAAGCTCCGCAGCATGGGTGGTGGGGCTTTTTCATCTGTGGCACCGAGGCTGTGGAACGCCCTCCCTGACTACCTGAGAGCCCCACAGTCGACTGATGCTTTTAAACAAAACCTAAAAACTCATCTTTTTAGAAAGACATTTTCTTAAAAAAATTTATAGATTCTCCTGTTTTTATTTCTTTATTTTTACTCTGTAGCACTTTGAGATTGCTAAAATATAAAGTGCAATACAAATAAAATTTATTATTATTATTATTATTAAGACGCCGTGTCATACCGTCCACAAGCTTGTTGATGCCATCAATGGGCAGGGGATCCCATTCTTCGGTCAGATCCCAGGCTAATTCCTGAAGACTCTGAGGAATATTGTCCCTTTCATTAAGGGCTCGGCCTAAGGCATCCCAGGCATGCTCGATAGGGGAGCAAGCAGGCCATTTCGGCATCTGCTGCACCCCCTCTGCATCAAGAAATTCTTTCACTGCAGCTGCCCCATGTGCTCTTGTGTTGTAGTCTTGCAGCCTAATGTTGTTCCCATAGACCCTTCTTGCGTGTGGGAGACTTGTGTGTAGTTCTCCAGCACCACCAAATGCGTTCTTCCTCCATAATGAATACTGGCTCCTTGAGTGGTTTCCTGGATGCAGTCACCCTTTGTCTTCCATCTATACGGTCAAGGATATAGCGGCTCTCATCCATAAAGATAACATGTTGCCAGTGCCCAAGCTGTAATCTTCTGGGCTCCCTAGCCCAGCGAAGTCAAGCAACTCTGTGTTGCACAGTTAGCCGTGGTCACTTGGTCATTCGTCTTGCTCGGTAACCATGCTGAAGCAATCTTCGATTTACCGTTTGGCGGGAAACGTTGATTCCATGGAGTCTTCTCCATAAACGACAAAGGTGGCCATACTGACATTTCCCAATTTCTATGGCACAGATTAAGCAGTCGCTGATCATCTCGTCTGGTAGTTAGTTGTGGTCCTACTGGAGATTTTCGTGGTCTTAAAAGACCCTCCTCTTGATGATGTTTAAGGATTTTACAGAACGCACTCTGCAATATTCCAAGGAAATCAGGAATGTTGGCATTTTTGTATCCGTCCTGTCGGAGTGCAAGCACTCTTTGGCATAATGCCAGCGGCGTCGGATGAGGCATAGTCTAGAGAACTTCTGTGTCAAATTTGGTTGAAAATTATACAGCCAATTCTGAAAACGTGGACTTACTCCATACAGACCTCATGCCGGAAAAGGACAACACCGTGAATATCTTGCCTTTTATAGCGCCAACCAATTGTTAAGCATGATTTCGCTTCACCTGGGTAACTGGGACTTGATATGTGATCATTGCACCTGGTCAAAGGTGATTACTGATGTGTATAAATAGAAATAAAAAGAGGAATGTGTCTGAAAACAAAATTATTCCAACTTTATGGGCAACAGTGTATTTCTTCATGATTGCCATGTATTGTAATATCTTGTGCTGTATAGTAATGTTATGTGTAGCGTTCAATGTTAATCATTGTACGTATTGCATGTGTGTGTGTGTGTGTGTGTGTGCCCACCGTGTGTTAGGAGTAAGATGGGCAATGGGCACAGTGGGCAGTGCCAATGTATTGTCAATCTGAGTGGTACGGGTGTCACGATCGCCTCCTATTCCCATTGTTTCCTGCCATGTATTACGCTTGGCTACAACCAAGGCAGGTCGCTTCATTGCAGCATTTTGTGACACCGCAAAATAACTGATAGAGCATAATATGAAAAGGTAGATGCTTCTATTTCGTCATCCCATGTATATCGTCATATAGCATCGCTACCTGTTTTTGCCCCGATAAGTAGAATTCTGGTTTCCTTTGGCATCGTAGCCACTAGCAGGATTCCCATGCATTCTGGAAAACCTGTAAAACAGCCAACCAATGTTCCAGTCCTGGAAAAAAAATGGAAATTGAGAAAAATTGGAAAAATTGTGTTCAGATTTCAATACTGCCCCATGCATGGTTATTGTAACTTTCTTGTTGGGGATGCATTACCGTTTATGCTACAAAAGATATGTGGTCAAATGCATCACAGACCACCTCAGCAAGTGGTTTGAGTGATCAGATCACAATGCGTCTTGGTGGTCGCTTACACTTGTATTTAGTGCTGTCTATTCGCAATCTGAGTACCCAAGATGCATTTTAAAACCAAGCGTAAACTGGCCCCAAGTGTCACATTAAAGCAACTTTTGGTCACTTTTGGTAGACTGCAAGAATGAATGTTCTGGAAAACATGGCACGTTTGAACAATAGATATCTAGAGTTACACACCATCAGGAAGGGAGTGCCGATACTTGGAGTTAGTTTGGATGTTTTCCTGTGGGTTTATTTGGGAGCTTCTTACAAATGAAATCATGCTTAACTTGTACTTAAATATGCTGAGGTGTTTATTTTTTTACATACAAGAATATAAGTAATTACCATAGAAAGAACAAAACACCATAATATTAAATATAATCTCTTAATATAAAAACATCAAAATAGCAGTGCAACATAGTACAGTTTTTCTTCTTTAAACTGTTGTCGCCATCCGGACCGGGGAATTCGTCCCTGTGGAGGGGAGGGGTAAATGTCGCTCAGATGTTTCCTGGGAGAGAAAGGAGAATGGTTAGCACAGGAGTGAGAGCTGTACCACCCACAGGGAGGCATCCAACAAGGCTGAGAAAAAGGGGCATTTCCACCCAGAGATACCTTGAGGTTTTTGACAGGAGACCCATTTTGAATCCCTCCAGTGAGCAGATTGTGTGTGTGTTATGTACCTCTATGTGGGTGTTATGTACCTCTATGTACCTCTGAGCTCTCTGCTTTTGTTACACCTGATTGGTTGCTACAATTCACAGTTATGCCTTTTGGGCTCTGAAATGCCCCAGCCACGCCTCAGAGGCTAGTGAACATTGTCCAATGTTTCCAACTCCTCTGGATATTTGGACGATGTTATTTATTTGCCTACCTGGGCTAGCCACATGGACGCACTGAAGGAAGTGTTTGAGCGTTTAAGTGAAGCGTTCCTTACACTCAACTTGGCTAAATGTGAGTTTGCTAAAGCCACTGTCACATGTTTGAGATGACAGGTCGGACACGGCCAGAGGTGTCCTGTAGACACCAAGGTGGTGGCCGTTACTACATTCCAAGTGCCTTCCGCTCATAGAGAATTACAGCATTTCCTTGGAATGGCTGGGATCTACCGAAGTTTCCACCAAATAGCTTAACTACTGCTACAACAGTTTGAGGTATGTATTGGCGCTAATCCGTGACTTGACCATAACCCAATTGTTTTTCTCTCCCAATTGTACAATCAAAACCAAAAGCTGATGGGTTGGTCCTTATTTGCCCAGATATATAATCTTGATATCAGGCATATGAAAGGTTCAGATAATCAGAGGTGGACATTTCAGGTCCAGAAAGTAAAAATCCAGACCAGGTTTTTGTTTCAACCATCCAGTTGAGTACTATGTGATCATGACTCTTTATGCTCAACTGGTTGGTTAAACCAAAATCCTGGTCTGGATTTTTACTTTCTGGACCTGAAATGTCCACCTCTGCAGATAATGTGGTTGCTGATGCTCTATCACCAGTTTGGTTGGGTTCTGTTTGTCTGCGCAAATGAGTTGCTTATGGGGGGGAGTGTTACATACCCGTATGGCTTGTACCGGTACTTGGTTTCTTTGCCTTTCCTTTTTTCCCTTCTTTTCGCCAGGATTACCGGGGAAACTACGTTTCCACACCATCGTCCGGGTACCTGCTAAGCGGCCTGTGCGTGGTAATTGTGGGATCCGCTGAATGTTTGTAGTTATATCGATTTGTCCCAATTACAGATAGCTTATCTGACTTGCTTTTGCGTGTTATTATATTGCCCCATGCGGAACGTGAGGTGGGGCCAAATGTGACCGATCCTCATCCGATACTTAGTCTTCGGCATTCAGTTCGACATTCTGCTCAGTTTTTCTTTCCTCGCCCTCGTCACTTGTGTAGATATGTGCCTGCTCTTGCCTTGTTCCTCAATCCGGCACTGTATGTGCTGCTTTGCAGTTCTTACTGGATGGTCCCTGGATGTGTTTCTGGACCCTGTTTTGGTGTTACCCTATACTTCTGTTTAGTTCCTGCCAGTTCAGTTCTTGTTTTACCCCTCCTGCTTTTGTTTGACCCCTTGTAGTCCCTTTGTTTTAAGTTTTTGTGAGTTTGATTTATAACTATAAATTACATATACAGTTGGGAGAGACATTTTGCGTCTGAACACAAGGTCAGTCATTTATGGAGCATTTTGAGAGTTCAAGGATCCAACAGAGCTTATTCTGCTGAAGATGGGATTTGAACTGGCGACCATCTAATCACAGACACAGAGGCCTAACCCACTGAACCACAAACACCCCCATAGTAAAATATATAACTTGCATTGATAGTCTGTTCAATGTACTTTTCTGATCTGCTTTTGAATAAATACCATCATCATTCAGGCAGTAATAGTACTGTAACCATTGTGGCCAAATGTGAAGCAAGGAAATTAAAGCATTTCATCTTCTAATTTATCAGTTACCTTCTTAGAGCTGGGGGCAGGATACTTAGGCTGTTGGCCTGCAAAACAAAGAAGAATGAACACCTCTCACTATGAGGAAAAAGAAGGAGAGGCCCAAGCATTTTGTTAAAAAAAGGCTCACGTCTCCGTCTGCAGCAGACGACACAGAGGATGATGAGAGCGATGAGGAGCAGGAGGAGGAGGAAACCGCAGGGGATTCCGATAGCAAGGCCCAAGATGGCCGCCCTGCTCAGTCCCAGGCCTGGAACAGAAAAGCATACAAGACTTTACTGAAATTGGGGAAATGCGTATATCAAATCATACCAGTGTGTGAATCCTCGTTCCTGATCACTAAAAGGTTCGACGGCATCTTTGACCGGATTCCTACACATTTTTTTTTTTAATTCTGCACTTTTCCAGACATCTCTGCAAAAACATTTTATGATATAAATAGATCTTAGATCTTCTCGCTAAAGCAAATATTACAAAACTTACTCTTATTTACTGATTGAAAAATGTAGCTGCTCTCAGTACAGTAGATGCTGTGTCTAGATGGCAATGCATCTGCCCGCCATGTGGCTAATAACTGCTAGCATGCTAATTGTTCAAGCTTTACAAATACTTCATAATTATCCTTCATGCTCACATTTCGGATCCTTAGCCAGTTTTCGGGACTGGCAAGCCGACCAGGTGAAAACATGCCTTTGCCCATTGTGAGTGATGCAAATCGTAAGGAAGCCTACGGCAATATTTCTGGCAGGAGATTTTTCGAGTGTGCACCCCCATACGCACCCCCACTGCTTGGTTTGGGACATTGCTTTTCAGTCTGTGCCCCGTGTACATTCTGGTGCCGACAACCAGTTCACATCTGTGATTTCATCAAAAACATCAATGGAGTAAATTCAGATATTTTTTTTAAGAATACATAATAGGCCAATTCGTTATTTTCTGTATTCCTTACTTCCTTACCAGACATGGAAAACAACAAAATTAAATTCCGTATTTTTCCATACTGCATAGGAACATTGCTTAGACAGACTTCCTTCTGAAGTAGGAGAACATGGAGGTATTTAGGAAGTGATGATGTCAGGGGAATAAACAAGGAATTGTGGTTATTTACAGGAGCTTTAACCCTGACTTAATGTACCCTCTGTGCTGCCCGGAAAATGCTGCAGGCCCGGCTGCAACCACGTGCCCAAGAAAAACAGGAAGGAATAGAAAGAGGGATGGACAGATGTATAATGTATACTCTATGCCAGGGCTATTCAACTCAGGCCCTCGATTCCAAATCCAGGCCTTGTTTTCCGTTCCCCCAGGTAGTTAGTTTACTGATTCTGATTGGTCAGAGGCTTCACACCTGGCTTACAGGTGAAGGAAGGCTGGAAAATCAGAAGGGCTCGGCCCTTGAGGGCCGTGAGTTGAATAGCCCTGCTCTATGCTAACATTCCTGCCAAAAATGCACTTACTAGCCGTCACGCTGCAGGTTTGCGTGATGTTCATTTGATTAGCCATGCAAATGATTTGCATTCCATTGAGAGCATCAGTTGCTGGAACTACAAGGCTTAAGCTCCCATTCGTAGAGAAGGTATTGTTCAGTTGTTGGAAGGACAGCAATGAATTGATGTCTCCTGGCGTCTGACAGGTGTAATTCAGATTTGTGTTTGTGCTCTGAACCGAGCACACCGGCTGGGCTGTAGAGGAAGAAAAAGACATCTCTCAGAAATACAGCGGTACCTGGGAACACAAACTTAATTCGTTCCAGAAGGCTGGTTGAGGTCCAAGTCAACTTTTCCCATTAGAAATAATGTAAATGAATTTAATCCATTGCAGGCCCAAAATGATTGCCTATTTAAACCTATCTACCTATCAAAATCATGATAAAAAGCATTAACAATCAATATAAAAGTCATATACACATGAAAAAGCACACATACAAAAGCAATAAACATGAAATAAATGACAATTTATGAGCACTTTAACTGTACTGAGATGAGCTGAAAGTGGCTTGTGGAGAGGAGGAGGGATGAAGGGGTTATTGTTTGGAAGGGAAGACGTGCCTCAGTCCAGACAATTATTAGCGGGTCTGTTTTGTTTTCTCGTATTCTGAGTTTTCAGTCGAATTGTGCTTAGATTTTTCTCGACCAACCTGTTCGAGGTCCGAATTTGTAGAGTTAAACGTGTCTCTCGACCATGCATGTTTCAGCAGGTAAAGTTCCAAGATTTCGAGAAGTCAAGTCGTCGAAAAAAATTTGACAGACCCTTTGGATGTCCGAGTTGGTTGAGTTACAGACGTTCGAGTTCCAAGGTTCTACTGTACTGAAATCAAGGTTCCAATTTTCAGCATCCTGCTCTTATCCAGCTCATTTACTTATGATTTGATTAGGTGACGCGTAACGAACTGATGAAATGGATCCAATTAATGTGGTGGCAGACTTCTTGTATTTGCTTCTGTTTCTCTTCCTAGCAGACTAGGAAAAATATGGCAAAATAGATTTCAGCACTTTGAGTGACACTGAATACCGTATCTGAGAGGCTGCAGAAGGAGCCCAGAAAGCCTCTCTGTGTCCCATAACCGCAGTTAGAACAAGACAAGCTCTTCGATAACCATTCTACAGCTGACGGAGTCTTACAAACTTCACTTGTCGCATCATCTAGTTTAAATACTTTCGTGTTGATTAAGGTGTAACGAACAAAAGTATCGCCTTACAAAACACGGCGTAACAGCATGACGACAGCGCTGGCATGACGCCCGCAGTATACACCAGTATACACAGGCTCCAGTCCAACTTCCCCCACAACCAGAATAAGCTGTTTGGAAGATGGATGTCTGTTTTGAATGGCAAGTATTCAGTTTTATCCTTTTGCCAAGAAGCACCCATTTTCAGTCCCGCTATATCATTCCCTACCTACATTCTGTGCCATTACTCTCATCTGCCTTATTTACTTATTTAACTTATATATGCAGTTTTATGTATACACACACAACCACACACGTTACAGGTGGAAAAATTCGAAAATCGAATACTGGAATCCGTCTTTAACGATGGGTATTCATTGACCAGTTTCCATGCAGTTCGGATTCCGCGGTGTCACGTCGTTTCCATCAGTAATATGTGACTAAAACGAGTTAAAGCAGCAGTTCGCCTGTTACCGTGAGCAGCTGGAGACTGACGCTCAAGGCGTCATAACCTGCAGCTTTTCAGCAGGAGCGGACCTGCAGGGGGACAGCAGGGGGCAGCACGAACGCTGCTCTGTTCCAGTTGTCGATTATTAAGAAACTTGGGGAAGTGTCAATTAACATAATGTAAAAATAAATATTGTACAAATATATTTGTGGATCTTTTCTTGAGTACATTTATCCATGGAAGTACAATTGTATTTCTATATAACTCCCACAAAACGCTCTCCAATGCCACCTTGCCAAGATCTCTTGACTCCTTCTTGCCACCCTATGTGATTTTTAAAAAACCCGCCACTGCTTTTCAGCCTCTTGTTCTCGCAAACCTCTTAATTCAGACAGACACCGATTCTTCGTAATTACTAGATGCAAACGGCTTTGACATTTAGAGGCAACGACAGCAGTAGACATATCGCATATGTAAGGCACAACTATTTTGCTCACATATATACAGAAGAATCAAAAATCAAATAACCGATCGGCTAACCCCGGCGTACTTACCAAGTACTTGCAGAGTGATACTAGCAGTCTTCGGTAAAAAACCAGTCTTCGTGATGATCACTGTGTAAGTGGCACTGTAGTTTTGCTGCACGTTGCTGAAGACAAGCGAGCCATTGGGCATCAGCGACACGACGTTCGCGTAATTAGGGGCGATGTCTGGGGGACTGGGGCTCACAACCCAGGTCACGATAGGAAATGCGCCCGCAGACCACTCTATTAAGGGATTCTGAACTCCAGCGAAGGACACGCTCAGAATCGGATTGCTACCCGCAGTGGTAATGACCGTAGGGGGGCTCTGGACTGTGAGACTGGGGTCGCAATTTGCAGAACCTGTGGGGGTTGATAATTCATTCATTAGATACTAGAAAATGTAACTTTCATTCACTGCCAATTGTAATAATTGGCAATTGTAATAATGTTTAACAGGTCAAAAAAAAAGTTACACCCACAAATTAATCAGTGACGAGCTCACAAAATATCAGATCTCCACGAATAAAGAATATTGGAAGACCGACAATCAGGAGCCCGATGGGTCCACTCATTTAGCCTGTTTGATATATCTAGGTATTAATGGTTGTTTCATCCTGAAAAGCAGACGATTCTTTAGAGCTGCAATAAAGAAAATACGGTCACTTTTTTTTTTTTTACCTGCAAACAGTATACCGATAAAGACTCCCCAGCAAACGCGCCGCATGTGTTGTCCGCGGTCGACCGGCATCGCGCCTTTAAACACCGTGTCTTACTGACCACTGAAATATCAGTTTTTCCGCAGCTGAACTACCATCATCTTCACACATATCCTCGTTACATATGTACAGTCGCCTCCGGAGTTTCCTTCAGGCGTGAATGTTAAAATACCGCCCCGCCTCGCTCCACCCGGCAACGCGGAACTCACCTGCCTGGGCGCATGAGCTCTATACCGCAGTATGAGAGGCGTTCATGGGATTAGCCCAGTGCTATAAGGATCGCGAAACATCAGGGTATGGTATCCTCTATGCCAGGGTTACGGACCTGGAGGGCCAGGGGCGAGACATCAGCGAGATTTCCCTGCTCAAACACACCTACTGCTTCTGGCAATTAACTGGTGAGCTGAATAAAGCAAGGGTCTTGACTGAGACCAAAATGGTCGTATGTGGGACCTTTTATTAAGAGCGAGCGATTTTAAATTTGACTTGGTCGCATCTGTGCCTGTGTATGATAATCATTAGGATGTTTTGGTCCTGCGCGGAATTGTGATTGAAAGTTTTTTTCTTATTCCCTGGTCTCCCCTTCCCTGCACTCGAGAGTATGTACATATACGCGCAATGATGGGAAAACGCAAGAAACCGTCTGTAGCTGAGTATTACAAAAAACAAAAGGAGGAGGAGGCTGGTGGAGAGAAAGAGCAAAAGAGAGACAGACACAAGTGGTGAATGAGTATGGCAAGCGAAATTGTCTTTTATTTGTATAAGGCTTACTCGTCATAACTTAATTTTTATTATTAAAATAATATTCTTACTAGTAAAAACTCAAGTTTTACTAATAAGAATATGAAATCAGGACATCTACAATGCAATTCTTACTAGTATAAAACTGATCATTTTTACTAGTCATGCACTATATTGCCAAAAGTATTGGGACACCTACCTTTACATTTATTGGAATTTTTGATTATTCTTCCAGGAGAGCATTTGTGAGGTCAGGCACTGATGTTGGACAAGAAGGCCTGGCTCGCAGTCTCCACTCATCTCAAAGGTGTTCTATTGGGTTGAGGTCAGGCCAGTCAAGCTCCTCCACACCAGATTCCCTCATCCATGTCCTTATGGACCTTGCTTTGTGCACAGGTGTGCAGTAATGTTGGAACAGGAAGGGGCCATCCCAAAACTGTACCCACAAAGTTGGGAGCATGAAATTGTCCAAAATGGTTTAGAATGGTGCAGCATTAAGAGTTCCTTTCACTGGAAGTAAGGGGCCAAGCCCAACCCCTGAAAAACAACCCCAGTGCAGTCAGGCAAATACCGTTCCCCTGGCAACTGCCAAACCCAGACTTGTCCATTGATTTGGCTGACAGTGAAGCATATTTCATCACCCCAGAGAACACATCTCCACTGCTCTAGAATCCAGTGGCATTTCTTTACACCACTGCATCCGATGCTGTGCATTGCACTTGGTGATGTAAAGCTTGGATGCAGCTGCGCGGCCATGGAAACCCATTCCATGCAGTTCTCTACACACTGTTCTAGAGCTAATCTGAAGGCCACATGAAGTTTGGAGGTCTGTAGCTATTGACTCTGCAGACAGTTGGCGACTTCTGCACACTGTGTGCCTCAGCATGAGTTGTCCCCGCTTCTGTGATTTTACATGTTGCTATTGCTCCCAATTGTTTCCACTTTGTTATAATACCACTAACAGTTGACTGTGGAATATTTAGTAGTGAGGAAATTTCATGAATGGACCTATTATGGTACCACGCTTGAATTCATTGAGCTCCTGAGAGTGACCCATTCTTTTGCAAATGTTTGTAGAAGCAGTCTGCATGCCTAGATGCTTGATTTTATATACATTTGGCTATGGAAGTGATTGGAACACCTGAATTTAATGATTTGGAGGCGGTCAATACTTTTAGCAATATAGTGTATATTCCATTGCCTTCCATTTTATTTTTGCATCAAGTATCCATAAATTCATTTTTTTACTAGTAAAAACTCATATTGTAGAGCTCTATAATTCAATTCTTATTAGTAAGAATTCCTATTGTAGATATTTGTAAATACATTTTCATTAGTAAGAATTCCATGTCCACATATCCTTAATTGAGTTTTTACTAGTAACATTTTCATTACAGATCTCTGCAATTACAATGTAGCGATACGAAATTCACACATCCAACATGAGTTAGCCTTGTACTAATAAAAGAATTTTTTTCCCCATGGAATGAGAGTTAGGTTATTAAAGCTAATGTTCAGATTAAAATATTTTGCGAGAACAGTAATTCACCTCCTTCACGTTCGCGCGTTTTACGTTTTCGGGTTCGGTCTTTGGCGAATTGGTTGCCGAAACATAGCAGACACGCAGACGACGCATAAGCCAAAATCAATGCTGAAAATGATTTGGGTCACATAAAAATCACATAATATATAAATATTAGTATAAGTGCATACTACATCTTTAACAGTAAATGTCTTTGCTTGGTTAAGCCGCGCATTTTTATCTCGGCATTCAGCCTCACTGACGTAGCTGTCTGAATAACAATGAAATCTCACGTTTCTCAGACTGTAATGGGTAGCGGTTAGGGGTGCCTTTATTTGTAATAAAACTATTATTCAAGAATTGTTACATTCGCAAGGATACGCAGCCCTATAACCCTCACTAATTGAAGGGGGTATATCAAGTCTTGAGTCAGAATTTCATCAATGCAAAAACCAGGGTATGCAAATTAGAACAACTATTCATCAATATGTAGATTAATACCATGCTGCATCAAAAAGAAGGATGTGACCAAATCATGTGCTGGTGCGATGAACTGAGTTTGGAGCCCTATAAGGTGTGTTTGAGCAGGAAGATCTGTAAACTGGAATTGGGGAACCCTTCTCAGTCCTGTGTGAATATTACTGTTTGTAATATACTGACAGTAATAACATGGGCTAATTTGTTCCCATACTTTAATAATTAACTACAGCACTTAAGTTCTAGATAGTCCCACATTAGATAGTCCTAGATTAGGCCTAGTCCTACACATCAGAGTACCTCACACCGCACACAACGAATGAGTCGTCAGCCTGTTACAGAAGACTGGTTTCACAGCCTTTGTTTACTCTATCTGCAGCACCCTGTGCGTGCTTTAAGGTCATGGGAACAAAAGCTGCTCATTGTCCCATATACCTGCCTGAAAACTCCTGATGACTGAGCTTTGGGATTTTTTAGCTCCCACTTTGTGGAATGCATTGCCACTGCCTTCGAGGTGTTCCGAGTGTAGAACAGGGGTCACCAACCTTTTTGAAACTGAGAGCTGCTTCTCGGGTACTGAGCCATACGAAGGGCTACCAGTCTGAAACGCCCTCCTAAACTTATTACATTTTAGATGCTGCTCACTGTTGAGTTGAGTTTTTAGAACAGATCCGTGGGCAACTCTTGTGGTCCTTGGGGGTATCCTGGTGCCCGCGGGCACCATGTTGGTGAACCCTGGTGTAGAGTCTTTTAAAAAGCGACTTAAGACATTTTTGTTACAGGGACTTGGTCTGACGCCGGACATTTAAGAAGGTGATGGAAGGACCATGTTTGTGTCCAACTAACCAAGCATTTATTTGGCTACCACAGGATCCGCAACATAAAATCACATAATATATAAACTGACCCCCATCCCTGTCCTCTCCCTTTTTACAGCCCCCCCCCCCCCCCCCCCCCCTCACAGGTATGCCTTACAATATACTGCCTACAGGAGAGTTAATAGTGATTTATTAATAAGTATAAAAATATAAATAGCTTAAGTTTATGCCGTGCCACTATTCAAGGCCCTGTTTACACTTGGTTTCAAAATGTGTCTTGGGTGATCAGATCATAAGTAGACAGCTGAGAACCATCGCTGTTTACACCTGTGTCTGTCTTGTGTCTCTGGTGTCCAGCTGTCCACTTGTGTTCAGATTTCAATACTGCCCCATGCATGGTTATTGTAACTTTCTTGTTGGGGATGCATTACCGTTTATGCTACAAAAGATATGTGGTCAAATGCATCACAGACCACCTCAGCAAGTGGTTTGAGTGATCAGATCACAATGCGTCTTGGTGGTCGTTTACACTTGTATTTAGTGCTGTCCATTCGCAATCCGAGTACCCAAGATGCATTTTAAAACCAAGCGTAAACTGGCCCCAAGTGTCACATTAAAGCAACTTTAGGTCACTTTTGGTAGACTGCAAGACTGAATGTTCTGGAAAGCATGGCATGTTTGAACAATAGATATCTAGAGTTACACACCATCAGGAAGGGAGTGCCGATACTTGGAGTTAGTTTGGAGGTTTTCCTGTGGGTTTATTTGGGAGCTTCTTACAGATGAAATCATGCTTAACTTGTACTTAAATATGCTGAGGTGTTTATTTTTAAAATGAATGAAAAAATAATTACAATAGAAAGAACAAACACCATAATATAAGATAGACTTCTGTGTTAATATAAAAGCATCAAAATATCAGTGCAAGGAAGAACAGTCTATCTTTTTATACCGTTGTGGCTATCCGTTCAGTCCCTGTGGAGGGGAGGGGGAATTGTCGCTCGGGGATTGAGAATTAGTATCGGCTGAACATACTGATCAGCATCATTAGGGGGTGATGCTGTGTGGCTCAAGCTACATTCACTCAGCCACAGCCTTTTCATTGAGCCGTGCCTCTGTTTTATATAAGAGACTCCTGGCTGGCTGATTTTACCACCACTGAATACTGGAACAGCAGTTATACTTTGCTACAGCTGTTCTTCCTACCTAACAGTGTAATGTCGTTCTGCAAACGTCCAAGAGATTTGCTGCTGTTGCAGGTGTAGTTGCTGAGGTCAGACACATTCAGGTTGAAGCTGGTGATGTTCAGCTGTGTGGTGTCACTGCTGATCTGATACGGCCCTCCGTTTGACAGGACCTGAGAGCCTTTGGACCAGATGATGTTGGCTGCTGGCACAGACCCGATGGCACAGGTGATGGTGACCACCAGGTTCCCATTGCTCACTGTGCTTGAGACCGTGGGCGCAACGCCTTGAGGGGCTTCTACAATGACCAGAACATGACTGTGTGTCAAACAGGATGAAGATACTCTCTGAAATAACAAACCATTAACAGCCTACAGATGTACTTCCTTTATCCTTTTACTGTTAGAAATCTTCCTCCATCACCCATTCTCATGATCCTAATGTTTTGTCCAGGATGTTATCAAGCTGAGGCTGAGCTGAAACGCTGAGCTGATGCTTGACTGTCATGAACTAGGCCAAGAAAACCACAAGGGGGGGGGGTGGGGGGGCTGACACCCAGATGAATGTATGTATAAAGTCTCCTTTGTGGTTCTTTACATCCACAGGACATTGGCACTGGTGTGTTGTGAGCCGGCACCACATTCACTGAAGGTAGGAAGCTTTTCCACACACATGGTTAAATTACACACAGCTGACTAATGCCAGCAATGCGGAGATGAACTTCATCTGCACTTACACACATACTCAACCTAAACTGTAATAGTACACAAAGGATGTGAGCATAAAAGTGCATAGATCGCAGTGTTATGTACTAGATCTGCTTGTTTGATTTGTCTGAAGGGTGTTGAATAATTGTGTATAACCACACAGGAAGTGCCAACCAATTGAATCACAGCTGTAAGTCAATGCACTATTATAACTTCTAATTCTAACTAACATTGCTTGAAATTCCAGATGTAGTACGGAAGCATATTACAATCACCTGAGAAAAAAAATCTGTTGTTTTTCTGAATTAATGAGATAACTTTCCTGTTTTTCATGATGCACGATCTATGTAGTTTAATCCGGTTTAACTTCTGTCTTGGTTTGACATCATTAGTTTGTCAACTATATGACCTGTCTCCCGGATCAGTTGAAACAGTATGACATGCTTCACGGACAAATGCTGATGCATCTGAAATGCATTCAGGTCAACTCATATGATTTCACAAGACATAAGTTTGAACCTGGATTCTGATACAAGCGCTTCCGAAGATGATTCCGGAGCCTGAGTTGTACTCAAAGAGGATCCAGTATTTGCAGCAATTGTCTGACATGGTTTTGAGTCTCAACAAAGTCGGCCTGAATGCATTTCACATGCATCAGCTTATTTCCGCGAAGCATGTCATACTGTATCTACTGATCCAGGAGCAGCACTGCAATGTCAAACAGGTCAGAATGACCTTTACGGCTAAACAAACCCAAAGTCCTGAGGTACCCCTGTACCTGCTTAAAAACATTAATATTTCCCAACGTGTCAAATCAATTAAGTTAATTCAGAAAAACAGAAAACCAATACTCTTAACGTCCAAGAGATTTGCTGCGGTTGCAGGTGTAGGTGCTGAGGTCAGACACGGTCAGGTTGAAGCTGGTGATGTTCAACTGTGTGGTGTCACTGCTGATCTGATACGGCCCTCCGTTTGGACGTTATCTCATTATTTCAGAAAAGCATAAAATATTGCTTGTAAAAACAGGATGATTATGTCATTAATTTGGAAAAACAACAGACTTTTTTCCCAGGTGAATGTATACGCTTCTGTAATGTAGAACACAATTTAAAAATAAAACAAAGAAATTGCTAAAAATCACTTAGATGACAGTGCTTCAGACTGAGGAGCAAGACCTGTGGTCAGTGATTTAATACCTGAAAGATTTAATGATGTAATGCCTGGTCACAACCTACATTACAGTCCTGTGTGACCTGCCTGAATACAAAGCAACAGGATAAACCGGAAGGTCTGGTTTTAATATAACACAGCCATAATGCAGCTGAATACCAAGAGCTACATAAAACTTAATTAATAAAATAATGGCCAAATTATTTGCATTGGGTGATGAATAATATGTTTCGACACAGTGCATGGAGCCCTGCTATTTATGGGACTACGTAACCATGGATGCAACTTGTTGAAACATCCCATAAATGCTCAACACGTCCACATGAAACAATAGAAAATGGGATTTGACTGACCAAGTGACCTTCCATTGCTCTAAGGTCCAGTTTGCACGCTTCTCTGCCCATGGTAGGTGCCTTTGATGATGGACAGGGGTCAGCATTGGTCACTCTGAATAGCCTGCAGCTACTTGCTTTTCCTCACTTATGTCTATGGAATCTTATGTGTATCGGAATTATTTCCATACAATGGGAGACAAATATCTTTTGGTGCCTTGTTTCAGTTTGCGTTTCTTCTCCTCACTCAGTTAAATTTCACACGTATGTGCCACACTGTCTGTAAGTGAGTCCAGCAGCAAGGAAGAAAATTGTGATTGGCTAGGAAAGCACATGCGGGGCTCATGCAGAAGCAGTGCCAGTTAACAGTACATTTTCCATAGGCTTACTAAATAGCCTTGAAAATGAGCCATCATTGAAATTCTTGTCTAATATGCTTATTCAGAAATAGCCACAAATACATCAAGAAGTATCTTGTGACAAATTACAAATACTTGCATGGTCATCAAATGTAACAATAAAATACAAAATATTGCTGTGAGAAAATGCATTTAAATAAAATACAAGTAATTTGAAAATACAAAAATATACAAAATAGTAACAGTACACGTCGAATACCGTATCAATACGGGTACCTTTACAACCCTAGTGATGACACTTACAAAATATACAGCTTGCCCTAACTTTAAGCAGAATAATAATTATACTATTTACATGTGTTATAGTGTTAATTGTTAAATTAAAATTACTTTTCAAACATTTACTAAAGTGATGAAATCTGATCAGGCTGCACCTGCTGCCACGGATTGGGGTTGTGGGGGTTTCGCTATTTCATCTTCCAGAACCACGATATATCATAAATGTTGGTATCGCGATATCGGTCTCGGAAGCATTATATCCTTAATTTATACCCAGCGTTTCCCACAGAATTAGTGGCGGTGGCTGACAGGGGTGCCGGTGTCGTCAGCCAAACTCCGGCCGGTCGTAATTTGCATGTTTCCCAGCGTGCTGCGCGGCTTGTGCAAATAGCCTGACTACGTCATTTATGTAAATAATGTGCCGTGTGTGACGTGTGCTGTAGTTGTTTCATTTCATTTTTACCCGCTTGTTAAACTGCCCACCACGTACGGTTCCTCTTGTAAAGGGACCTCCTCTTTAATTGTTTCTCTATCAGGAAATCCATCTTACGTAGGTGCTTCTTATTCTGTGTGTGTTTGAGTGAGCGAGTTTCGTTTGTGACTGCGCAGTACTGAGCGACTATAAGACGCATACGTTTAGCTGATAGAAATTAATTTATCCTTATGAGCAAAAGTAGCTAGCCTGATTTATCGCTAATTAAGTCTTACATATATGATAAATCGGGGCGGCATGGTGGTGCAGTGGTTAGCACTGTTGCCTCGCACCTCTGGGACGTGGGCTCGAGTCTCCGCCTGGGTCACATGTGTGTGGAGTTTGCATGTTCTCTCCATGTCGTCGTGGGGTTTCCTCCGGGTACTCCGGTTTCCCCCCACAGTCCAAAGAGGCTAATTGGTGTTGCTAAATTGCCCTTAGGTGTGCATGTGTGACTGAATGGTGTGCGAGTGTGCCCTACGATGGGCTTGCCCCCCATCCAGGGTTGTTCCCTGCCTCGTGCCCGTTGCTTCCGGGATAGGCTCCAAAGTGGGTCCCCGCGACCCAGTTGGATATATGATAAATCACAAGATGCCACTGTCTGAGTATTCCTGTTGAAATGAACTATAAAGCTACTAGCTGGGTAACAAGTTATTTCACAAGTTCTAGAGCACAGCACTGCTGTTTATTAATTGCTCTATCTTTCTACCCTATAATCAGGGATGGACATAACTGGTACGCAAGTACTCAGTACACACGCTGATATGTGATATTTCATATATTGGGTATACATGTTAAAATGCAAGGTATTTTCTTGTCATAGCAGTGACATTAGTTAGCATTTGTGCTTTTAGAAACAATTGATTGTAGCACGTATCGTTTTTAAAGGTGAATGTGTAGTTGCGAACCAGTTTTGTCCATCCCTGCCTATATTGAAATTCAATGAGTAATATTGGCCTATTCTACTACATACATTCCGTTAAAGAAATTTGCATCAAGCACCTAAACGGCTTCTTTGCTTGGATTACTGCATGGTCATGGGAAAACGAAGTTAACAACAAGCAAGTTGGACCCAACAACTCAGCTCCTCCTGAAAGGAGTAACAATGCATTATTTCTACAGGTGTGTCTCTTTTGTGCTGTGGCCACCTTCTCTTGAAAGTGCTGAATAGTGTCTGCAGCTTTGTGTATGTTTGTGGCAGAATTAATAGCACATAGTCTCTTTACTGGGACTGGTCAGTAATCTACTATGTTTCCAGTCTCTGTCTCCATTTCTGTCTGACCTGCACTGCTCAAACTGTTTGCTACCATCATGTCATGGCCTGGGACATACAGTACCAGTGTAAAGTTGGGACACGCCAAGCCACCTACAACGATGAGTGAGAGTGATAGTGTCGCCTTACATGACCTGACCACCTGACCGAAACACAGTGGAAATAGTTTCGGAGCGTGAGCAGAGAGTGAAGGAAAAGCAGCCAATGAGAGCTCAGCATATATGTGGGACCTCCTTCAGGACAGCTGGAAAAGCATCTCAGGAGGCCACCTCATGGACCTGGCATAGAGGAGACGGCAGGGGCAGCCAGTGCCTGGGGCAATTGGGGTGAAGGGCCCCAATAGGTAGGTGTGTCCAAACTTTTGACTGCTATTGTAAGTGACATGATAATACTCTTGACAGCATTAATCAGTGGAGATTTGACAATATTCTTCAGTGGCTAAAGATCAGCTTGACCATTGATAGGTCATAAGTATACTGATGGAATTTGTCCATACCAAAGACTATTGCTAGGCACTCCTTTCGCGTTTGAGCCTAACCCCTTTCAGTTCGAGTAAGTGCTCTGCTCCCGTATGTTGCGGGTTTGCCTTGTTGTGTGAGTGCCGCTCCTAGACCAGTTTCGATAGCATTGCTCTGCAGCATCAGCTCTTCCTCAGGGCTGTAGTCCTTTTATGACTGAAGATGTGTCACCCTGCCAGCATGGATTTCTGCACTTCAAATGTGAAGGTGGGGGCCAGTGGTTCAGCGCAGTGCGGGAACGAAATATCTGAAATGAGGCTGCAGAACTTTAATACTAACAACCAGGAAGCCTTTGTGTGTCATATAAAGGTAGTTTATGAAGACAAGCTCCCTGATAACCGTTCTACATTTGAGTCATACAGACGTCACCTGCCACATCGCTGTTACATGCTGTTGTGTTGGTCAGGGTGTAGTGAACCAACGTATTGTCTTTCAAAACATGGTGTAACATCATGGTGAAAATGCTGACACCTTATCCACGGTATATTACAGGGATACTGAAATACTGATTCTTTTTCATTTTGAAAATTTATATTGGTATGGAGATTAATATCGGCAATACTAGCATTGGATTGAATCAAAATATGGGTTTATTTGTTTATAGAGGAAAAGTATCAAGTTTTATCCTTCTGCCAAGAAGTATTTAACTTTTCACTATATCTCTCATTACCTGTGTTCTCTGTCTGTATACTCTCATCTGCCTATTCATTTGTATATGCGCACAAACACATTCAAGATAAGCACTTTACCCACAGACCACGTTATTATAAGATCCTTGGCTTCAGTAAGCAGCATGGTCTGTCATACTTCTACTGTAGTGAACATAGAAATCAAACAATGGGACGTTCTGGTGCCATATTTTTATTGATGGAAACAATTATCTGTGAAATACGTTGGTTGAATTTTCAACAGGAGACAACTCATGCTCAGCTCTGCTCTCACAGATTCACAAATATTAAGGAAAATGCCGCATACTCCATAAATAGGAGACTTGAAGTACATAGCGTACTATCGCCATCTGCTGACCATTTACAATCTGCAGGTGGGAACCCATTAGTTAAAGGAAGTTCATTTCAATTCTGTCTGTTTAACTTGACCGTTAGTTCCTATTTGTCGGTATGTGTATATGCTACGGTAAATCCTGGTTACAGTCCATCATAATTGGCGATTTGGGAACATTTTGATTTGATAATATATTACACCAACACTGGAGAGAGTACTTGATAAAACCGAGACTGTCCGTCGGTGTTATACCGAATTGAAATATGTTGCTGAGATGACATCATTCGTGTGTGTACGACCAGACCGGAGCAAGGCAGAAACAGCCTCTGCAAGTCAGTCTTCCCATGGCATTTAAGCAAATTTAGGTACAACCTCTGCAAATTAGTCTCCCGTGACATTTAAGCAAATTTAGTTACAGATAGGTGACCATAGTCGGTAATAGAGAACACGGGATTTAGTTCATTATGATTTTAATGATATTATATTTTCTATTTTTTTTACGACATACAAATTGTACAAATTGACAAAGTGTGTCATCATACATAAACATAGCCTCTGGTTTACAACTTTTCCTAATTGTTTTAGTGGTTTTAATAATCTCAGAACAAATTCTGTTTTCCCTGCTGTATAGAAATTGCATCGAACTGTGAATGCAAAACCCAGGTTTGTATTGAACCTTGAATTTTGTGTACCTTTGCATCCCAATACTAAACATGAAAAATTGTGAAAATGGCTTTTTAGTTTACACAGCCACTCCCTCTTCTCTTTCTCGTTGTATGGAAAGCGGTACCGAAAAACGTTTGGTAAGTCTCATATGCAATCAACAATACCTCGCACTGAACGTGAGGCAGAACAGGATTAAGTGAGGAGTGGAGCAGGTGTTTCTACTCAGGTGGGTCTGATGTCACTGTTTTCTCACGAGGGGGGCGTGGTAGAAAAACGTGGAATGACTCAGATATGACAGACTCACGCATGACGTTTGTATCCCAGGAAGTTCCAATGCGTTATCTGCTATTTCTCCCGAAAAGCACGTAAAGCAGTGAGAACTGGTTTTAAGTTAATTTACCTGGTAAAATAAGGTTTGAATAAATGACATGAATGCTCTAACAGTACACGTAAGTTAGTGGTTTATTTATTGTTAGTTACTGTAATTTTGCGCTGCTTTATTTGTTTAATCATTCTGTGAAGGCATTCAAGGAAGAATTGCATTGTACTCTGTACATGACAATAAAAGTTTGAATCCTTGAAATACATGTATTTGATTTTTTTCCTGGCAGCTATCTTTTTACACAGAGCCACTATATATACGCAATAGTTTTATTCAGTGCTAACAGTTTATATCAGGAGTTGGTTATTGTAAAAGAAGTAATGTGCATGCAGGTGATATTTGTATAGATTTATCTACACCCTTCTGACAGTGCTGCCATTGCAGTCATGTCTCGCAGACTACGAGGAGTAGAAGTTATACGACTTGGCTGCAGTCAGTTTATACTCCACCCCTGCAGCTGCTGGCAGATCTCGCTGCACGTCACGTCAGCCGCAAGTCGAACGCACCCATTGGGCAAAATTACAACGTCGTTGGTGATTGGCTGTTGTGCTGGCGTTCAGTAAACCTCTGTTCGTTAGGCAATAGGCCATCGAGTTGTCTGTCTCAGAAACATTCTTTAAAACTGAGCAAACTTGGTTGATCGAGTTTTATAGTCTGTGTGTATCATCGTGATTGTCCTAATTTTTTATCGATAAAAAATCGAGATCATTTTATAGCCCAGCACTACCATGTCCTCAAGTACCCCATAATACCAGAACACCCAGGGGAACAGAACATCGGCTAGCTCAGTGGCTGATGGGAGTGGTATAAGCCGACACATCTTGGAGTATCTGTCCACTACTGTGAGAACCACTATGTTGCCTTGAGAAGCCAGGAGATTGGTGATGAAGTCTAGAGAAATTTGGACCAAGGATGGTCTCGTGTAGGGAGTGGTTGGAGTCAAACTGGCGGAATCAAGCCATCGGCTTCTGCTTTCTTTGACTGCGGAATACAACAAACCTGGAAACCAAAACAAGTGAAGAAGAGTGCCCATCAGGCTTGATGGGCATTAAACTGCTTGGCTGATTTGAGGTACTACAGATTCCGATGGTCAGTCAAGACTTTTAAGGAGTGAACCACTCTCTTTAACCAGTGTCACCACTCCTCCAGGGCCAGTTTGATTGTCAAGAGCTTCCAATTCTCTATGTTGTAGCTTCACTCCACCCGGATGAGCTTCCTTGAGAAGGTTCATGGGTGCGTCCTCCAGGTGTCTGACACTGTGAGAGGACGACCCCATCTCCTACCTCAGAAGCATCCACCTTGACGTTGAAGGGAATCAAAGGGTCTGGCTGCTGGAGGATCAGCAGAGAGGAGAAGACATTTTTCAGGCCTGCAAGGTGGCTTTGTCCTCAGGAGTGTGGTTTGTTGGGCCCATATCAGGTCAGTCAGTGGGGTGGCGACTGAGCTGAACCCCCTTATAAAGCACTGATAAAATTTTGTGAACCCCAGTAAGTGCTGCAGGTCCTTGGTGGTCTGGGACTGGATTTGGTATCCCAAAAGCTTGATTGGTGACCAGTGGAACTTACATTTCTCACCTTTGATGAAAAGGAGAGGGTCACAGACCTGTTAAAGAACTTGTCAAACATGCGCGACGTGTTCTTTGGGGGAAGTTGGCTAGATGAGGATATTGTAAGTATGGACGACGATGAACTGGTGTAGCATATCAGCCAGTTCCGCGCTCATGAAGGTCATCTATTCTGGCAGACCTCTGTCTCTGTGACAGGACAGCAGGCAAAAGTTCAAATAAACAACGGCATAGAAAATAGCGGGTTGGAGCACTAGTAAATCTACGAACGAGATAAGCTACTTTAGTTACGAAGGGTTTTTGGAAAAGCATGATAATTAACAATCGATCTTAAGTTAAAGATAACAAAATGGTCACTCAGGCTGCATCTGAAATCACACACTACGCACAATGGCCCACTAGGAAAAAATACACACTAATACCAAACTAGACCCTCTCCACTCTGTTTCTAGTCACACACAGCTGAATGAAGTTCCCTTCATTAAGGTGTAAGGTACAAATACAATGGCAAGCTTTGGGACAGACTTCCCTTTCTCCTGCGAAAAGAGGAACCACCACCAGGAGCCACAAAAGTTCCAAGGAACTTAGCACCAGGAGCCACAAAAGTTCCTAGTCAGGAAGGGTCCAGGAACTTGGCACCAGGAGCCAAAAAAGTTCCCAGTCAGGAAGGGCCCAGGAACTTGGTCCAAGGAAGTTCAGCATGAATTTTAAAATGGAGAATTTTAAGTAGAAGTTGTGTATTGCTGGATGTTCAGGATGTTCAGTGCTGTTTAGACTGTAATGTAATGTAATCTTGTCATGACACCTCTTAAAATCAAAAATTTTGCATCCTGCTTTTTAAAATTTATGATAGGAAAAACAGCATAATCCAATATGTTAATCATACTTTTTTAAAATAATCACGTGAGTTCAAATAATAACAACTATACTTCCACTTAAAAACACCACTACCACCACCTGTCATTTTCAAGTTGACTCCTGACTGTCAGAAATCACATCTAGAATTACTGCACTGAATAATGTCCAGTTTTCACACACTTTCTGGATAGGATGACATGTTTGAAGGATACATTTCTAGAGTTTCAAGAAGGCAATGCCGATACTCACTGTAGAAGTAGTATATTTTTTACAAATCAAACAATAGACTAAACTTGTACTTAATGTTGAGGTATTTATTTATAAAATGTAGCAATACAAATCATTACAATAGAAAGAACACCATAATACTAGATATACATTTCTGTCAATATAAAAACATCAAAATATCAGTGCAAGACAGAAGAGTTTTTTCTTCATTAAACAGTTGTGGCCATCCGCATAGGGGAAAGCATCCCTGTGGAGGGGAGGGGGAATTGTCGCTCGGGGATTCCCTAGGAGAGAAAGGAGAATGGTTAGCACAGGAGTGAGAGCTGTACCACCCACAGGGAGGTGTCCAACAAGGGCAAGAAAAAGGGGCATTTCCACCCAGAAATACCTTGGGGTTTTTGACAGGAGACCCATTTTGAATTCCTCCAGTGAGCAGATTATGCGGGGTGTTCAGATTGGTTTGGCCTGTCACTACCTGAGTGATCACAGCATTTCTCGTTAGTGATCCTGCGTTATCGGCTGAACAGACTAATCAGCACCATTAGGGGGCGACATTGAGTGACTCCAGCGACATTCACTCAGACGCAGCCTTTTCATTGAGCCGTGCCTCTATGTAACTGACTCACTAATAAGAAGACAAAGTGGTCTGGGGTGGTTTAAATGTAGTTAAAAGGGAAAATGTTAAAAAGTATCATGACAAAACAAAGCGGTTAGAAAAAAATTCAATGTTATAATGAAGTTTCATTTGCAGAAGTACTGGTATTTGTAGTGCTTCTTTGTAACCCATCTTGTTCGTTGACAGACAGACAGACAGATAGATAGACAGACAGACAGATAGACAGACAGATAGATAGAGCGAGCAAAAATTGGGATCTAAGCATGGGGTCAGCCATTAATGTGGCAGTCCTGGAGCATTTTTGTGGGGCTCAAGAGCCCAATGGAGTTGTGACTATTCTACCAAGGATGGGATTCAAACAGGCAGCCTTCAGATCACAGGCACAGAGGTTTACCCTGCTAAGCTACAACCACCCCCTAGCAATAATAAATGATAAAATATATCGCTTACATTGACAGTCTATTGAAATGTACTTATCTGATCTGCTTTTGAATAAATACCATCATCACTCAGGCAGTAATAGTACAGTAACCATTGTGGCCATAGGTGACGCAAGGAAAATAAAGCATTTAATGTTCTAATTTATCAGTTTAACGGGAAAGGAGTACAGATTACCTTCTCAGAAGCCCCGGGGGGAGGATACGTTTGCTGTCGGCCTACAAAACAAAGAACGAACAGCTCTCACTATGAGTAACAAGAAGAGGAGGCCCAAGCATTATGTTAAAAAAGGTCTCACGTCTCCGTCTGCAGCAGACGACACAGAGGATGATGAGAGCGATGATGATGAGGAGGAGGAGGAAACCACAGGGTATTCCGATAGCAAGGCCCAGGATGGCCGCCTTGCTCAGTCCCTGGCCTGGAACTGGAAGCGTATAAGACTTTGAGACAAAGGAAAATTCCTCATGTATCATATCATACGAGAATCTGCATTCTCATTCCTGACCATTAACAGATTCAACAGGATCCTGGAAAAATATTTGCTTCTGAACTGGGTGAGGTAGCATGGATGCATTTAGGCAGGATAAACACAGAAATGCCTTTATTTACAGCAGCTAAATAAGCCTTATTTACTGTGGATACCTGGTTTATAGAAAACCCTTCCCATTAAGGGCTTGTCATTG
Organism: Paramormyrops kingsleyae; assembly: GCF_048594095.1. Lineage (NCBI taxonomy): Eukaryota > Metazoa > Chordata > Actinopteri > Osteoglossiformes > Mormyridae > Paramormyrops > Paramormyrops kingsleyae. The sequence goes on from NC_132805.1 coordinate 7,777,739, forward strand.
GCTGAATCACTGTCCTCAAAGTCGGAAAGGCTCACCTGGTCCGACACTGTAGTTCTGTGAAGGCGGTCCGGTGACACTGCCTGCCAAGGGGACGACTTGGAATAAGTAGTTGGAGTTGGGGTCAAGCCCAGAGATCTGTTTGCTCCGGGCGCTGCTTGGCATCACCGCTATGGTTTGGAAACCTCCTGTGTCCCGTTTTCTACGCTGGTTTGTCCCATTGCTGGGCTGGAGAGCAGGTCCCTCCATCTGGATATTAAAGCCTTTTCACAGAGGGGTGGAAACAGTGACTGAGCAATAGAACACACGCCCTGTGCATTTATGACATTAATATTCAAGAAGCAATTTTACACCCAATTAGACTGATGATAAAAGAATTCTGTCCTTTGTACATATTTTCATCAGTCCCATTTCTTCCTGTTGGATTACCTGTGAACACAGAGGTGCTGGGGACATCCCAGGTCAGCGTTACCATGGTGCCTGCAGTGTTGGAGATAAGGCTGGAATCTGAGATTGTGGGGCCTGTAGGGAGGAGAGCAGCAGTAAGGAGAAGATCCTGCTCCTGGTGCTGGAGGAGACCCTCAGAGTCATGATGAATCTGCGTTATGTTTGTGCTACAGATCATCTTCCTACCTATCAGCTGAATGCTGTTCTGTAGAGGTCCAAAAGGGTTGCTGAGCTTGCAGGTGTAGTTGCTGAGGTCAGACACAGTCAGGTTCAACCTGGTGATGTTCAGCTGTGTGGTGTCACTGCTGATCTGATACGGCCCTCCGTTTGACAGGACCTGAGAACCTTTGAACCAGATGATGTTGGCTGCTGGCACAGACCTGATGGCACTGGTGATGGTGACCACCAGGTTCCCATTGCTCACCGTGCTTGAGACCGTGGGCGCAACACCTTGAGGGGCTTCTACAATGACCAGAACATGACTGTGTGTCAAACAGGGTACAAATACTCTCTGAAGTAACAAACCACTAAAAGCATACAGATGTACTTCCTTTAGTCTTTTGTTATAATTTAGCTCCATCCCTCATTCTTATGGACAGACTGTCATATTCCTAGTAGACCTGCACAATGAACAATGCCAGTATTAACACTGCAGCCATGCACATGCAACTGTCATTTCATGATGCGTGGTAGTCAGCTGGATGGAGAATAGGCTTGGGCGGTATATTATTTTCCATACTGTCATATCATCTAGACATTATACCATATGGTATTTTGGCAGTATTTTCAGCAGCAATGCTACTGTGGTATTTTGAAATCTTGGCAATAAAAGTCCAGAGCACCGGTGCCTGGTGCCCCCCCCCCCCCCCCCCCCCCGAACATCTACAATACCATATTACTGTAATACTGCCCAAACCTTATTGGTCATCAACTAGCTAAGATAATTAAGCCTCCGCAGCTCTGCATTTTAAAACATACAATTGTTTAACCTTAATTTAACCCTTGCTTAATGAACTGCCACTACCTGCCCATGATATATGGTAACAAGAGGTCTGAACAGATGTACAATACATACTCTATACTATACTCTGTGCTTACATTCCTGCCAACCATGCACTTACGAGCTGTCACGCTGCAGCTTTGCGTGATGTTAATCTGATTAGCAATGCAAGAGATTGCCATTCCACTGAGATTTTGAGCTGGTGGTACTACAAGGCTTAAGCTCCCATTCGTGGAGAAGGTCTTGTTCAGTTGTGGGAAGGACAGCACTGAAATGGTGTCTCCTGGCGTCTGACAGGTGTAATTCAGGTTTGTATTTGCGCTCTGAATCAAGCACACAGGTGGGGCTGTAGAGGAAGAAAAAGCAAATCTCAGAAATACTCACTAGAACACAGGGCTATCAGCTCTTATCCAGCCCATTTACTCATGCTTTGATTAGGTGACACTGATGCTCCTTATGGAGTCAAAGGAGTGCCATAAAAAAGAATAAAACTGTGAAAGAAGAGGAATATAAAATGTTGAATAGCAAAGTGAAATAAAAAAAAGAATAAGAAAATAAATACTTATTTTTCTATATGTATGAAGTGTTTTGATAAATGCTATGGACTTCTTGAGAATATGTAACATATTACATGAAATGTGCCAAAGCAACCAAAAAAACTGTAAATGCAAAGATAGGGGCCGGTGGTATGGCACAGTGCAGGAAATAAATATCTGAGACAGGCTGCAGAATTGTCATACTAATAACCAGATATCCTCTTTGTGTCACATACAGCTTACAGAGTCTTATAGATTTCACCTGCCACATCATGGATTTCTTTATCTTTATGTGCATCAGTGAGATTATACCTCTTATTTTAAGTATTTAACTTTGACCATATCTTTCCCTGTCTACATTTTGTGCCTAGACTCTAATCTGCCTGGTCTGCTCATTTGACTGATTTACAAAATCCCATATATACAATCAAACACACGTTATAGGTAGAAACATTCAGAAATCAAATACTGGAATCCCTTTTTAACGATGGCTATTTATTGACCAGTTTGCTTGCAGTTCAGATTGTCAAGTTCCATCAGCAATATATAACTAAAACAGGTTAAAGCAGCAGTTACTGTGTGCAGCTGGAGACTGAGACTCAAGGTGTCATTGTCTGCTGCTTTTCACCTTCTTAATTCAGACACCCAGCAATTTTTGAAAATTACTAGATACGAACTACTCTGACACTTAAAGGCACAACAACAGCAGCGGAATGAATATAAACATCGTACTTGTAAGAAAAAACTATTTTGCTCACAAATATGCACACAAGCTTCAAAAGTCAAGCAACCAATCGGCTAACCTTGGCGTACTTACCAAACACTTGGAGGGTGATGCTGGCGGTCTTCAGTGGAGAACCAACCACCGTGACGGTCATAGTGTAAGTGGCACTGTAGTTCTGCGGCACGTTGCTGAAGACGAGTGAGCCATTGGGCATCAGCGACACGACGCCCGCGTAATTAGGGGCGATGTCTGGGGGACTGGGGCTCCTCCAGGTCACGATGGGCAATGCGCCCACAAACCACTCTATTACGGGATTCTGGGCTCCAGTGAAAGACACATTCAGAGTCACGTTGCTACCAGCCTTGGCAATGACCAAAGGGGGGCTCTGGACTGCGAGACTTAGGTCGCAATCTGCAGAACCTACGTGGGAGTCAGAAAAATTCAGTCATTGATATATGTTCTTAATAATTAGGCTAAATGTAAGCTACATTCACTGCCAATAATAATAGACCTACCTAGCAGATCAAAAAAAACTTGGCTTTCATATACTCACCAAATTAGTCAATAACAATATTAGTTGTAAACCATCAAAATACTAAAAGCACTGAAAAACCCGGTTTTTAACGTCCAGTGAGTCCTCCCAGTCCACGCTGTTTTATGCCAACAGAACACCAATACGCCAATCTTATGGCAGGAGCCCAGTCTTAAGAGCTTCAATAACGAAAACACGGTGAGGGATTTTTATTTTTTTTACCTGCAAACAGTAAAGTGGTAAAGACTCCCCAGCAAAGGCGCCGAAGGGCTTGTTTGCGATAGACCGGCATCGCGGTTTTAAACTTCAGGTCTCTCTGATCACCGAAACATCAGTTTATCCGCAGCTGAACTGCCGGCATCTTCACGCATATCTGCCTTACATACATACAGTCTCCTACGAAATTTCTTTCAGGCGTGCGTGTTAAAATACCGCCCCGCCTCGCTCCACCTGGCAACGCGGAACTCACCTGGTTGCACGCATGACCTCGCAGTATGCATGCATGGGATCTGCCCAGTTCTGTAAGGATCGCGAAACAGCGGGTATGGTATCCAGAGTGAAAATTACCTTGTCTCCTTTTTTTTGCAGGGCAGTAACATGGGTTTGTTTGGCACTAGATGTGATGATTGATTGATCTTTGGTTTAGATATTAGTGATGCATTTGTAGGGATTCATGCAATTATGTAATGTTTCCGCTCGTGATATATACAGTAATACACCTATTTCAATTGATGGCATTATTCCAGCGCTGTTGCTTTCATTCTGATTTCTTTGAAACTGAGCGTGAGTCTGTCTTTCAGTCGTCTTAGGTAAAAAAAAAAAGCTTGATGTATGTTCGGCTTAATGAGGGGTTTTGAGAACAAATTCCAAAATATCCCAATAAATGAACGAGAATGATGCGATGGGTTAGCAACCCGTCCTGGGCCCTCCGCACCCACATATTGGTTAAAGCGCGGCATCTTCAGATGCATATCAATTTTAATATATTGGATATACAGTGATCCCTCGCCTATCGCGGAAGTTACGTTCCAAGCCCATCAGCGATAGGTGAAAATCTGCAATATAGAAATACCATATAAACAAACATTTTTTTATAGTTTAAGCCTTAAAATACCCCTCCCACACGCTTTAAATACATGTAACTTATTAAAATACTTTGTAAACACACATGATATGTGGATGTCCGGCTAAGGATATGAGTAACATAATAATGAACTCTAATAAATAATAATAACTAATATAATAATAATCATAATAAACTTTTTACACCTCTGCCATCTGGTAGACGCTACAGAACCCTGTACGCTGTATACACACACACACACACACACACACACACCGCAGAGAACTGTGATGCGTCGGGGAAAAATCCGCGATACAGGCCTAGCGGGGAATCACTGTATCTTGTATTCTGTCACACCAGTCGAATACAATGCAAAAAGCATGCAGTCCGACTTAAGTAACCGGTAGCACTGGCGCATGGGATGAGTTTAGTACTCGTTTAATATGAACAAATTGCGTGTACCCATGCGGGCACATTACGTAATAAACCGTGCTTTGATAATAATGAAGTTTCGATCTGTTCGTGTTTCCATATCTAGGTTTCACTCGACTCGTGTGACTGGTTTCTTCCTTTCATCGAGAGCGCAGTTCAACAATTTTGCCTGCCATCTCTTATTTTCGTCAATGGACTCCAATTTTAAAATACTTCAGCATCACTTGACCTACCAGTCGTAAATGTGTCACATACCTAACATTGTATCAAGTACCCGAGCCTCATACAGTCTGAACACGCATAAGCAGTAATACTTAAGCACCCCATTCTCTGACTTTTTTTTTGTGCTCCCACAGCGCAATTTGTCTGGGAGGGAGGGCCTCTGGTGCCAGTTGATATTTTTCTAACATTTTAAAGTTACAAAACTTGATGGTATATATTTCTCCAGCACAATGAATTCCTGTGTACTTTACTACAAGGTTAGTGGTAACAGGTGGTGTAAGCAAGGTGCAGGCAGTCTACTCCCACCTTGTCATACTCCTACAAAAGGCCATTATTATGCCAGTCTCAAGAACCTGCCAGAATGGGCAGGAGAACATGTGCTGGATGCAGTGGATCATGTAGAGGCGTGTCTGGGTTACTTGTCATTGTCACATCTGTTGACGTCGCCCAGCAGTCCCAGCTGGGCAAGTCGTTCCCCCAGTTAGATGGCCGCTACCTCTTCCTGTCACGGTTGGCCAAACACACTTAAGGATTTAGGTTTTACATAGGAAAGAAAACCAGTTAAGCTTTATTGTCACTCTCCAGTAATAGTGCTTATGTTTAAAATGTCAGGCAGTTACATCCTGGGAGACACTGTGCAGGGGGAACTAATCCACAAGCATTCACTGTACACAACATTTCACTGGGACAGTCTGAGGAAAGTTATTAATCTGTCACCGTGACAGATATGAATGTTTAATGTGGCACAGTGACAGACAATAGATACTATTCTCCCTATGGGGCGCTGGGCCTAACACAGAGGGGTACAGAGGTATGGTGTCACTCAGACGCACTCGGGTTGGCTGGCAGACGGCACCCTAATCGTCATCCCCCCCCCCCCCGTGGGACAGCTAACAGCAGCGCTGTCACTTTCAGCATTCAGAGGGAGACAACGAGGCACACAGAGAAGCAGGATGCACAGGAGTCCAATCGGCCTGATTGTGAGTCATCCTGCCGGTCTGGCTGGTTTCCCCCCCCCCCCTCCACATCTTCTTTCCATCTATGTTTAAAAAACCGCAGCCAAAGCTGTAAGAGAAACAATGAGACTGCTTACACCTGCAGCCTGTCTGTTTGCAGCCATATCTGATTCCTCTCAGCACACAGAAATATCAGCGTGGGCGCAGGGTGAATGAAACTGGAAAAGATTTATGCTGCGATATTTGATATCTTTGCGATAAATGTCACGATATTTTATTTGGCTATAATCTACCAAGAGTCTGTGAAATAAGTTGGTGAGTTGCCAACAGACACAAAACAGTGTTGACAAATCACTCGCTTTTGCTCAACATCGTCTCTATGGAATACAAATTATTTCCATACAACAGAAGATTAACATCTTTTGCTGACCAGTTCTTAATCACTTTTCTCCTTGTTTTCGTTAAAGCCGCTACTGTCTATGAGCGAGTCAAACAGCAAGGACAAAAATGGTAATGATTGTCTTAGCTTTACTTATTCACAGTATCCACCCAGCTGAGTGTTGTAGCCATTGCGACATAACTGTATACATAACATACAATGCCGATATCGTCATCGCATGTTGTGCAGGCCTGGGGAAGCAGCCCGCCAGACATTTCTAAAAGGCAACATTCTTTCTGTGAGAACCTCCTGGCTACGCCTACCTCTGCTAATCCCTGGCTGTAAGAACCATGCCTGAATTTTAATGTCATTTGTTTATTTTCCTTCCCCTCAAATACAGCTTTGTTTAGACCCATTTACCTCCCAGTCTGTCCCTGTGCCTCTATATCCTTCCACCTTCTTTGAGTTTGGAGACCAGATCCTCCACAGTTTCCACCTTGACCCCTGCCTTCCGCTGGGGAGGCTCCTCCACCCGCAGCACCTCCAAACGCGACGCCACGTCCACACCTAGGTCCCCTGGCTTCACCACACTGATCTTCTTCTTTTTTGCTTTCTGGGAGAAGGAAGAGGAGTTGATCTGTACTATTAATCCACACTAACCAATGTGTTCCACACGAGCATGCTTTCCTTCTCGTTCAGCCACATCCTTCTGCGTGCAGAAAATATACAAGACCAGGCCACAGCTCAGTCCAGCCGGGGTATGAACCATGCTGACAGAAAACTACGGTAGTATGGCAATCCAAATTGTCTTTTAATAGGATAAGCAGAACTTAAATATGATAATTCTTACTAGTAAAAAAATCAAAGTTGACCAGTAAAAGTATGAATTTCAGATATCTATAGTTCAATTTTGACTAGTATAAATCATTTCTAATAATAAGAACTGTATTATTAGTGAAAAGTCTCATTATTGGTATCTATAACTCAATTTTTACTAGTAATATATTTCCATTGACTTCCATTGAATTTTTGCCTCCCTTATTTAAAATTCAAGTTTCATTAGTAAAAACTCATATTGAAGATGAATTTAAATTTACATTTTAATTTTGACCAGTAAAAATTCAAGGTCCACGTATGATGACTAAGCCTCATACTGGACAGACTGGTTTCCCATACTGGTAGTGCATATGGAATCTATGCAGGGAATGGCCCCCATTACCATTATGTTGGGCAGAGTGGCATATCTCGGGGTGTTGAGCCGCAGGTCCGCTGTCACCACGGCCGGCATGTCCAGCTTCACTGTCTCCAGGCCGCCGTCAACTTCCCTCACCACCTTCAGCTTGTCACCCTCCAGGACCACCTCAGACGCGAAAGTGCCCTGAGAGAGAGCAGCCGGTTTCACACAGAGGCAAACGTTCCCTATACATGAAACAGATCAATGCCCAAATACATCATCTGATTTAGAGACTGTCCCCAACCTGTGCCACTTTGGACTACTCGCACATACAACAACAGTTTATAAAATTAACTAAATATATGTAAAAATAAATTTGGGCTGGTCATATGGCTGTCAGCACTTTGACAGCTAGTGTACACTGTGAGCCGTATGATAGTTGCCGTGGGAAAAATTCTGTACTGAATGGCAGCGCAATCATCTCAGCCTCACATGCGTCTCCCAGTCTCATTCTCACACCTAGTAATAAGTTATATTAAACAGAACCCAGTCTGTGTCACCTTAAAACTATGGACACCAAATAAACCAAATCTGTCCCTCTGGTGGTTCCACAATGTAACTGCACCCCCATCCAACAAAAATACCCATAGTACTTTTGGAATGTGACAAGAGAAAGCAAAATGACTGATACTTTTTTGTAAACAAAATTCCCCTTTCACTCAGGTTTTTAGTTTGTGCGAGGCTAGAGGTGTGAAAACAAGATAAGGTGAGATTTATCAATGATTTCAATTCCATCTATTCAACTAAGCTTCAGGAGACCCATATTTCCCAGAAGGCCAACAAAAGATTAGAAACCTGCAGACCTGAGGCCAGTCCAGCAGGGCGGCAGTCATCTGGCCCGTCTGATTACAGTCGTCATCGATTGCCTGTAAAAAAAAGTCCACAGCATAGACCGAAAAGCTTCAGGCTGAATTGGAGACTTAGAACCTTAGAACGTGTCCATCACGTGCAGGACTGCAGGTACCTGTTTGCCCAGGATGATCAGATTGGCCTCTTCTTTTTTGGCCAAAGCGGCCATGATCTTGGAGACCTGCAGAGGACCCAAGGCGTCGTAGTCCTTCCCAGACACCTCCACGTGGATGCCACGGTCCGCCCCCATGGCCAGAGCCGTGCGGATGGTCTCCTACACGCCACATGCAATCATGGCCATAAACATGAATACTCACAGGATGCACAAAACGCAGACAGACACCGGGCAGGAGAAAACAGGACTGAAAGAGAATTCATGTGGATCATTTTCACCACAAGTAACCAGCAAGACATATTTGTTCACAGAGCTGTAGAGATGGCCCTCCGTAAACCAAGTGACGCCCCCAGCCCACCTGCACTTGCTGGGGGCCACAGCTGACCGCCACCACCTCCTTTACTAGCTGCTTCTCCTTCAGTTTGACGGCCTCCTCCACGGCGATCTCACAGAAGGGGTTCATCGAGTGCTTCACGCCATCTGTCACCACGCCGGTGTTGTCCGGCTTCACGCGGACCTGAGGGCAAGCGGCTCGTCAGGGGGTGGGAAGCCGGCACAGGCACCCCCCCTCCAGCATGCTGCCGTGACACAAGGCCTATAGCTGCAGTCGTCAGGGTCTGTGGATAATGAACCTCTTGCAACAGATGGCAACTGTGCCTAAAGACTTGTAAGCTGAGAGATGCTATTTAAACGCTAAGATGCATCACACTCTTAATAATATCAGGCAAAACGGTCAATAACTATGAATAAAACCAATGGCCAAGAAAACAGGAGAAACGAAGGATCCAGTCATGAAACTACAAACCAATTTCAATAGGGTTGATCTCCAGGCCAGTGTAGCTGAAAGACTTCCCTGCAGCACAATCCACTGATGACTCTACAGCTTAGTGGCATTCATAAATGCGATACCTCACTAAGGGTCTTCAGTAGGAGTGAAATACTAGCTTTGTGGCCATTTTAATGCGAATAACATCATAAACCACCACTCTGCCCAACTAGTACTTCAGATGGAGTTAAATTTTCAGTTATTAAAGTAACCGGAAGATCATATCAGGCAAATTCAGTGCAGTTTTTTTTAATTAAGCTCACAATTCAATCGCCAGGCAAACTCCCTTCCAAACCAGTTAGCGTACAAGTAGCATAACTACAGACTGATATGTAGCATACAGTACCTAAGTCACCGGGCAGGGGGAGACTGATTGTCTGCGTCCTGTTGTTGCGCGTCACATTATTTGTGTACTTCAACCTCGTCTGGTTGATAATTGTTTGTGGGGGAGATACCTGGTAGAGTTGTAGTTTTAAGGACGTGGTTTGTGTACTTAGTAGATACAGTCAGATAATAAGGGCAGCTGACTGTAGGACCACACCGACTATGACGAAGAATCCAAAAATGACTTAAACTTTTAATGGGACGTTTCAGCAAAGCGATCTATTATTGATTAAAAAAAAACATGCACGCAGAGCTGGATTCATGGTAACGGAACAGAAACCTTTAGGCAAACACCGCCTGCACGTCATGCAACCTCGGTTCCACAAAACACAACCCAAAAAAGCAAAGAGGTTTAGGTTCAACTACGGAAAATATCCTTTTTACTTACTGTTCATTTCAGCTCGTGTTCATACACAGGGATCACACAACACCGGATGAATTGTCTATTTATTTTAAGCAAAACAATTCCTAGGTGCTCACTAATGCATTCTAAAATGTACTTATCCAGTAAAAGATAATTGTTAAAATCATGCTATTATACACTGTTATGTTAATACTGCAAAAAAAAGTTAACACCCGGCAGTTTTGCTGCTGACCTTGCTGCGCGCCGACCCAATAGCAACAGCTATTTGCCACCTAGCTCTCCCAAAACCCCTAAAACGACGAATGGCCGACGCTCATATGAAGGTGAAACAAAAACGTGGGAAGTACCTTCACTGCATAGTCAATGACCCGCTTAACACCGACGAGAACTCGGGCAGCCATATGTGTTCCAAAGAGACAGATACACAAGGTTTCGCTCAAGGAAAGCAAGCCGGAGGAACTTCGTCGTGATACCAATGGAGGTATTAGGGGGCGGGCTCTTGTGGATCCGCCCGAGAGCACCACCAATGAAAAATGCTTCACGTCCCAGCTATCAATCAAATTTAGGAAATATCCAATCGGTATCTGAGGAGCTAAAGCGTAAGGACCAAAGCAGCACTAGACCAACCAATAGTTTCGTGCGTGCGCCTACATATTTGGTTGCAAACAACGACCACGAAAAAATGGTTCCTCTCTCCGTAGAGAATCCATATCTAGGGCAAAGGTCAACTTCGTTAAACATCTGTTGATACAACGCCTGGAAACTCCGCAATGTGCGCCATAAATAAATTTGCCCAAAAATTGCAGATCTAAATTAGCTCCTGAATAGTGCTTAAATGCAATAAATAAATGTATGGTTGTTAGTAGCGATAAAAGGTTTCTTTTAGATTATTGTCCATAACCAGTAATTCACTGGACTGTCATGACTAATCTGCATTTCCCAACTTTTCCCAGGAAGCACGGGCATAAGGGGTCACCCTGGATTGGACGCTAGTCCATCACAGGGTCCACATACTTAGGGTGAATGAGATACCAAACTGCAGTTATTTGGGCTGCTATTTGAAACCCAGTCAACAGGAGGAGAACATGCAGAAACCACACGCACAGTATACAAGTGTGATTCAAACCCTCAACCAGGGATATGTAAGATAACAATGTTACTCAATATACCAATGACACTCTATATGTCTCCTCACTGCATCAGGGAATAAATGTAATTAATCATTTAAAAGAGTGAAACCCACACAACATGGAGGGAACAGACATGTGATAGCAAAGCTTGTCAGTAAGCACCCCTGGAGAAAGTGGAAGTCATTGCTAATGGACCAAACAATGATATGGTTACTCTGTCAGCCATCAGATGCAAACTGGAGACCTTCCGGAACATTCCTAACCCAAAGAGCCACACATCACTCCACGTCCTGCCTTTTAGCATTAAAATTGTCAGGTTTTTATAGTTGGAAGATGATTAGATGGATGGTCATTCAAACAGCAGAGACCAATACAGACATTTTAAAGTGTGCTTCTAAGCTGGAGTGTTTATCAATTGCATGGTTAACAGGGGGTACTTTTAGGGGTCATAAAGTTTATTATTTAAATAATTCATCTGGATAATGATTATTACTGTTTTGAAAGCTTTTACTTAACCTGCAATGTTTCTGTTAAAGTATGTATATAACACATATATTTATATATACGCATGTATGAACACATATTTTTTCTTTGTCATTTTTAGTTAACATTTTGTACATTTTGTTTTCACAGTATAGTCTATTTATAGAGCTGCATTTCACTGTATACCCTGTGTACATGACAAAACTCTTGAGATATCGAATGTAACTGCAAACATGCTGAACGGAACCGTTAGTCGACGCTAGTATATGAACCTCACCGAGCAACAAACGAAACAATAAAACCATATGCCAGCCTATAAAAAGGCTTCTCAAACATGAAATGAAAGACCATTGGTCAAAAATTAGCGAATACCAGCCGTCTATTACTTAGGATTACTTTAAGAAGTATTGAGGCCGTTATTATATGCGTATATGTAGCGCTTTGAAAACGGCGCTGCGCCTTATTTACACACGTAACCGCGCGCCTCCGACACACTCCGTCTGACCCAGGGAGCAGCCGCAGTACTTCGACAGTCTCTCAAGGCAGAACCGTTATAGTTCCGGCGCGTCACACGGTTTAGTTATATACGATTATTACTGGGTACTGAGGGTAAGAAAACACAAAACACACACGCAAAATGTCGGTCCATGTCCAATGCCGCGTTTTAATGCAGCAGATTCACATATTTATCCCACCAAAAATGCTCATTTCTCATCCGCATCATGTGGTTCACGCCAAAACCCGGATTGGATCAGCGCTGTCAGCTGGGGGAAACCATCGTGACCACCGTCCTGCTTTGTGGTCATGCGTTTTCTATAAAACGTACATTTAGCAAACGCGAGACGTGACGTTTTAGCGTATGAAACTGTTCACCCCGGGATCCATGCGTTTTATTGGCGTCGCCAACCCAGGATAAATAAGGATGAACATGCCTGATTCACCCATACCAACACCATTTCGGGGACAAAATTCTAAATTTGCTTTCAGTGACATTATTAGACTTTAATGCGCCACCATTTCGAAACCGTACCGGATGCAAAAATCTGGAAGGGAAATGCCACTTATTTTGATGTTTATACTAATTTCACTATCAGAACGGGTAGCGAACTGTTGCAGGCAGCCCGAACCCGCGTCGTTCCGCGCTCCGTGTTTTGCCGCCGCCCGCGGATGGATACGTTCCTGCACTGCGCGGTGCTCAGGTCGAGCCGATAGGGCGACGGCGGGACGGAAAGCGAAAAGAAAAAGAGGGATAGCCAAGGTGGAAAGCGAGCCCCCAGCCAGCGCAAAATACACCGAGGCGACACTCTACGCAGCTGGGCCAACGTGAACTGGGCCCCCCGCAAAGGAGGGACGGGTCGGAGACCGCGCGAAGTAGAAGCAGACGGCCGAGCTCCGCCAGCGGTATCCATCTTGCTTCATCGGCCGGTGTCCGCCTCACGTGTCCCGGACGGCCTCTCTCACATGACCCGAGTGTTTGTCCCCGTGATCGGCGCCTCCATCCCCCGTCTCCGCATCCCTCGGCCCCGCGCTTTGTACCGCCACCCCCATGGATATGCTGGAGCAGAGTCTGGACGCTGCTGCGAGGTACGGACGCGTCCCCGTCGCCGTGCCTCCCTCCCTCTCAGTGTCCGTCTGTCCATCCCCCCAGTGGCCCGGCCACCATTTTCTCCGCTACTTCTCCGGAGCTGCAGAATTTTCTATTTGTTTTCTTTAGTATAATTTTAAACCCGAGGGTGTCCCATGTGGCCCAGGAACCGCTTAATTCATGCAAGTTAATCCGATTATAGGTGGTTTGCTTAGCGATATGCTTAGTGTGTATGGAAAGCGCTTTGGATTTCTGGTTTACGTTTAATAACGAGGACTCCTATGTGAGTGTCCTGCGAGGCGTGTCGTTTATTCACCTGCTATATTATTATAATCTACGTGGGGTGCCCTCGCGTGTGTGTGTGTGTGTGTGTGAGAGAGAGAGAGTGTGTGTGAGTGATGTGTTTGTCTCCACATTTGGTCCAGTATACAGCTGTAGGCAATTGCTGTAGTTCAGTTAAACTGGTTTTATGAAAGTGGGTAACAGCTGTGTGTCAGAGCTGATGCCTTCCAGTAGTAGTTTCCCAGCTTCATCACCAGCGTAGTGTTTGCAACTTTTTTATTTTTTCGACGGGTCAGGATAGGTTTTCAGAGATTAATTGGGGCTGTTTTATTGTAAGTAGTTGATTTACAGTCCTTGCATGAGGGAAATGCAGCAGTAATGCCATGTGGATTGGGTCCCGGCCCAGGGAAGCCTGAGAATGGTCAATCCTCTTTTGTTACTCTCTGTGCTGTGTTTCTGTAAAAACAGGTACCAGTCTCCAATTTTAGTGACATGACAAAATATCCTTTTGAACCAGCCATTCTACTTTTCTCTTACAATGTCACTTCTCTCTTCCCCCCTCAGTCACGAAAAACAGGAGGAGGAGGTCGTTCAGATTTCTGAAGGTAAGCTGTCAGCTTTTTAAATGACCCCCCCCACCTCAGATGTTACAGGGACTCGGCACCTATAAATCGACTTGAATTATTCCAACGCCCAGCTCAATGAGTAATACAGGCTACTGGGCCAGCCCGGGTCTGGATGGCGGCCGTGTTGGTGCTGTGTTCCCGTTCCAGTAAATGTTAAATGTGCTCCTTCTCCATTCCATAACCACCCCCCCCCCTCTGCTTAGCTTTATTTTTTGTGATCTGTGCTCTCAGGAGACCGTGCCGGGGGTGGGGAACAGGCCGCGGTAACCATAGCGAGTGTTCAGCCTGCAGCCTTCGGGGATCACAACATTCAGTACCAGTTTCGCACAGAGAACAGCGGCGGGCAGGTAAGACGGGATTCTGAAGTCCTGGGGGGGCCACACCCTCTCAAAGCCTGATGGGCTGCTCTTGGCGCGGTGGGGGGGGGGTACAGACGGCTGCCTCATTCAGTACCGTTCTCCTGATTTAATAGTGAGACACATTTGTTTGTTTACTTTAAATATCTACTGGTTAGACCTGATCTTGTTCATTTTAGGCCTGCTCAGTAGTGTTGTGATTAGAAAGGACTGGGGCGGTGGGGTAAATCAAGCAGCTGGTTTTCTGTAGTCACAATGGTCACAGTTACCGTGGACAGTCATGTGATTGCAGTCCATCAGCAGGATTGGCACTTGGGTAGTGTCATGTGTCATGTTGGAAGGGGGTGTCACATGATATGGGGGTGGTGCCTTGGCCCTAAAAATAGCCAAGAAGAAGCCAAATCTTCAACATAGTACTTCTGACTAAAACCAGCTTTTAAACGCACCATTGTCACATAAGTAATTACAGAGCAGTTCCAATGAAGTCAGAATGCAAACACGCAGAGTAGAAATCAAGCAGCAAATAGTATGGAAGGGCTGCACGATGAGGGTTACGGAGAGGTTGATGGCAGGTATTTTTTGGTTGGTGATGTGGCTAGAGACATATTCTGTGACCGTAAAGGTTGTAGGTTTGAGTACTACTGACGATACATAGTGCTTAACCTGACCTGATCCTGGTTAATGAGAGATCGTACGGATAGATATGGTAGTGAGTGTCGTCGGGCGAATGCTAGTAACGTTGGGGAGTGCGGCAGCTCGAAGCGTTTACAGGTCGAGCCCTTCTCCCCTGTGGTCAGGTGACGTACCGCGTCGTCCAGGTGACGGATCCGCAGCTGGAGGCGGGGGACGACGGAGGCGGGGCGGTCAGTGTCGTGTCCACCGCCGCCTTCGCTGGGAACCCGCAGGCCGTCGCGCAGGTACCCGGACTGTCTGCCATCCCGTCATCCAGCTCCACATGCCCTTTCACTTCCCACTCCTCGTTGCCTCTGCTCCATATGTAATGTCCCTACTTCCTGTTTTCGCCTTCGAATTAAACGTCATGTCGAAGCACTACTTTCCCTGCGTGCCGCCTTGCCAGCTAGCAACCCGGGTAACTGATATTTTCGGTGGTCGCTTTAGCTCAGAAAGCTAATCAGACACCCGAATCTTTAGCCTCACTGGACGGCAGGGCCGATTTTAGGGTTTGACAGTTGGGGTGGCGCAGCCCCTTGAGTAAATATGGGACAGCAGCCCCTGCCTCTGACGTTTCCCCCGTAAAAATTTGCTGGGGGGGGGGTACACGAAAATGTACACGAAAATACAGAACAAATTGCTAAATGGTCTTGGAATAATTATTTTTTTGGGGGGACTGAAGCTCAAAACAGACCCCTAAATCAGGTCTAGAACTGTCTAGCTGCTTAGTACGCCGAGTAGAGCACTGTGTTGTATTACTTGGCTTTATGAAGTATGTTTCTCGGTGAGCTGTGCTTTCGCCTTCCTGCAGAGAAATCTATTTGACAGAGAGTTAGCCCGCATGGTCTGTAGAGGGCTCACCATATGGCTGTGTCCCCCCCCCCCCACCCCCTTCACAGGCAGTGATCCAGAACCCCTTCAGTAATGGCGGCAGCCCCGCGGGGGAGTCCGTGGCCAGCGAGGCACGCTTTGCCTATTTCCCTACCGCCACGGTGAGCGACGGGACCGCCACCGCTGTGTCGGTACAGGCCGCCGCCGACCCATCTCTCACGCAGGCAGGGGGTGAGTCAGCGCCATACCCATCATGACGCCGGCCGGGCCGCTCTGAACGCTTCCTGTGTTGTGTAATTCTATAGGCATCCACAGAGGCTGCCCCACACCCTCCTTATGCTATTAGCAGAACCCTGTGACCAGGGATGGGCACCATAACGGGCTTTCTCTCGTCTATCCCCCAGGCCAGTTCTATGTGATGATGACCCCCCCTGACGTCCTGCAGTCCGGCACACCCCGGACCATCGCGCCACGCACTCACCCTTACTCCACGTGGGTATCTGGTTTTACAGTGCCTTGCGCCCCATAGTGGCCACCATTTTCAAGTGTTGATGTGGCATTCCGGAAATGGTGCCATCTTGGGATGGTCTGGATAGTAGCTCACCTCCCTGAAATTAAGGTCACTCAGATGGAGGGTCCTTGTGGAATCTCTCCACTGGTCCTGAACCCATCTTCCCTTTAATTCCTTGTTAAATTGCTCACCCCCGTAACCTAAAGTAATGATCCGTTCAGACAGGCTGTGACAGTGTCTAATTTTTTTCCTGTGACTGTTTGTCGAAGTGAGGGTTCACACCCCTGCATTTCAGACGATGCCTTCAATGGGCCTTTTCCCATAAGCACACTCAGACTGTAGGTCATTTCTTTGAGTGTGTCGGCATTGTGGATATAAGCGTGAACGACGGAGGTGCATTTCGTTCTATAAATAGGACCCTGTGCCTCTGTGTCCCCAAAGCTGTTACACCTGAGAGAGAAAAGGTGTATAAATTCATCTTTTATACAGCACTGAAGACATCTGGTGTCTTTAAGTGTTTCTGATGTGTGGATTTCCCTTGCTGCAATCAGCAATTATGGCGTCCAGTGCAGAAGGCTCTAAGAGGGCTTTAAGCCTGATTCTGCTTTGCAGTGAGGGGTTGACCCTTGACCTCAGACCGTCGATCCTATAAAACCTGTAAAAAGTTTCTGTCAAGTGTTTTATATTCCAAATGCAGGTAATGCAGTGATGATGTGGGCGGGGTTATGGCGAGTCTAACCTGGTTACCAATCCAATTAGTCTTGGTTGCTATGGTGCTGTAGTCAGGGGGGAGGAGGGGCTCTGTTTCCAAGTCAAGCCCGAGGGGCCGGGCAGAGGACCCATTCGGCACTGGTTATGTGTGCGGAGAGCCGCCTGTTGGGTCACATCCCAGTGAGGCTGGCTTCTGGCCCGCAGGGTGTACGCAGAGCAGACCGCTGTGGACGGGTGAATGCATGCATTGTACCCTGAGGAGCAGGACCTGCATGTCTTACCACCACTGCTTGCTTTCTACTAGGAAAATACCTTTCTCTTGTTTGCTTTGTGTGTATTATAAACACCTAGGTGACATTTCTGTAATAATGCCTTTTAATACTTTTTTACCAATGATGTGTAAATATGAGTGTGAAAACCAAACCTACCTGCTGTCCACAGAGTGGAAAACAGACCAGTGCAACATGACAGTTTAAACTGGTGAGAAACTTTTACTCCCCTAAGAAGACTAGCGCCCCCCCCCCATAACCCTGTGCTGTGCCCCCCCCCACCCCCACCCATTCCTAAATTCACCAGAATACATCCTCTTGCATTCATGCTGTGTACTATGCTAGTTATTTTCTGTGCTGTGTGTCTGTGTGTGTACGTGCGCCTTATCTGTGGTGTGACTGTGTCCTGGGGACAGTGCTGTGACGAGCAGGCGGGCCGTACCATCTTCCTGGGCCAGAGATAGATTAGGTTGGTACGTTTGCCCAGGCGGTCTGGTGAGAGACACAGGGAGCGCTCGAGAACCTGCTGGTGGCTGTGCGGATGATGAGGTTCTCCGCGTAGGGAGAACTGAGGGTTACAGACCTGCAGTGGGCTGGACGGCCGCTCGCTGGATTGGGCACGCTGATGGAGAGCATGTCCTGCCTACCACCAAGGCCACCGGCCGGGGGTTCCCTCTGGCTGCCGTGCGCATCTGTAGAGTGACTGATTTCTTGCGTGAAGGCTCTCTGCTGCTCTGATCCGGCTGTCGACGGCGTTTTGTGGTGGCGAAAGGTTTCTGATCTCGTTCCTCGTAATCCCCCACTGCCCAGGAAGATCGACGGTCCACGCACGCCGAGAGATGAGAGGAGGCGGGCACAACACAATGAAGGTGAGGGACATGTAGGCTTTACCAAATTCATGTGTCTCACTGCGGTCAGTCTGATGTTATCTTGACCCTTTTCCACTAGATGGCGCTGCTGCTCAGCACGAACCAAGACTTTGGCGGTGAAGTCCAGAAGTGTGCATTGCAGCCGGTGACGTAATGGCTGTTTCTGTGACCCTGAAACGTCCCCTTTTGTTGTTTACAGTGGAGAGGCGGAGGCGAGATAAAATCAACAACTGGATTGTGACCCTCTCAAAAATTATACCCGACTGCTCTATGGACAGCAGCAAGACTGGAGCGGTGAGCCGTCCTGCCAGCGATGGGAGGGACGAGGCCTCCAGAGCCGAGGTGGGCGGGGCTACCGCAAGCTGTCAATCACTGCCTGCTCTTATCTAATGGACACCCCTGGGGAGTCATTGATTGACAGCGTGGGAGGGTCTGCCCCACCCAGCAAGGGTCCCTCACGTCATGCGTGCCTCGTACCCTCCCCTGAGTAATCTGTGCTGTGCCCCCCCCCCTGCAGAGTAAGGGCGGCATCCTGTCCAAGGCCTGCGATTACATCCGGGAGCTCAGACAGAACAACCAGCGGCTACATGAGAGCTACAAGGAGGTGGAGCGGGTCCAGGTGGACAACGAGCTCCTCCGGCAGCAGGTACACCTTCACGTGACTCCCCACCACCCTACAAAAATGCACTCCCGAATCTGTAACTCCCATGTGACGTTTCACACACGATGGTGTAACACCTTGTCCTGCACGATTATTATAAGTGTGTCTTGATACGCATCTCGACCACTAAACCCGGAACTCTGTGCCTCAGATTTTAGTGTCTCTGATATGGATGTCCATCATGATTATTACATGTGTAAAGAAGGTACTGGTTTATTTTGGTTA
Organism: Paramormyrops kingsleyae; assembly: GCF_048594095.1. Classification (NCBI taxonomy): domain Eukaryota; kingdom Metazoa; phylum Chordata; class Actinopteri; order Osteoglossiformes; family Mormyridae; genus Paramormyrops; species Paramormyrops kingsleyae. The sequence goes on from NC_132805.1 coordinate 7,797,010, forward strand.
ATTTACTCTGACATGGGCAGCCAGTGGCGGCCCCTACTGGAGCCGCTAAGCAGTGCACATGTTTAGTTTGTTCCAGCACCCAAACAGCTGATCCAGGCCTTTGAGGGCTTGGTGATTAGTTGGAGAAGATCTGATGTGGTGGGAGATAGTGGGGGGGGGTCCCCTGCTTTGAGTGGCTGCCGGCCGGGTGAATAATGGCACCCCCCCCTGGGGATCTTGCAGATCGAGGAGCTGAAGAACGAGAACGCCCTGCTGAGGGCCCAGCTGCAGCAGCACGGCATCGAGGCGGTGGGGGAGACGGCGCCACAGTGAGGCAGGGGTGTGGGCCTGGGGGCAGAGCCAAGGGGAGCTGCAGGGCGCGAGGAAGGACTGCTGAGAGGGCACCGCGCTGGCTGCCTCCCTCCCTCTGCAGGCTGGGGCTGGAATCCTCCGGAGGACATGGGGCGGCCTGCACCAGCCCTGCCCGGGGCCCCCTCTTCGTTAAGCCTGCCTCGGACACTGATGATGAATGTCCTGCGGAGAACTCTGCTGCCTCTGGGGGGTTTATTTCCTGCCCTTTGTCTCTCTTTTTTTTTTTTCTTTTTTTTGTTCTCGGTTTTACTTTTGCATCTTTTTTTAATGACTTTTCTTACTGCTGTTCATGTCACAATGTGGCCCCTTTGTTTGGGTTAATTTATTAGCTTTTTAGGAGAGCGCAAGTGGGGAAGAGAGGGGCATAGAAACTGTTGTGGCACCAGGTCACGCGGTCTGGGCCGAGCGGACCCTGCTGGTCCCCGAGACGGGGGCCATCCACTCCTTAGGGACTGGCATAGTTCTCACAGATGGATTCGCAATAAAGCATCACGCTGTAGGGCTTGGATAACTCGCAAGGTCCGGTAAGCGTGCTCTGAAGCTTTAAGACTGCCTTACAGACCGTGCCCTGCAGACGAGCTGAACGTAGGCAGACAATTTAGGAGCATTGAAACCCTTTCCCCCACGGATATCAACACCTCCTCCGTGCTGCAAAGCCAGCAGCCATATCTAAGCGTCTTGGATCTCATGCTCTTCCAATGTAGAATTGCACCCTTCGTAGGTCTGGTTTCTCCTCAGAGCACTTACCATAGCTTTGGGTCCGGCTCAGAAATGCCCCCTGGTCCGTGTTTGTTTTTTCTTTTTTTTGGACGTTCCCCCTTTTTTTTAGGAATGTAAAATACTAGCTAGACGGCTACTTTTAGTGACCAGCTTGAAGATAGTCTATGAAGAGCTTGAGTGACTGCAGAATGTCAGGATTTCCTCCTTTGGGGTTGTATGTGCTTGTATGTGCATTTTGTTTTGTGGTCATTTTAATTATTTTGTAAATAAGTTCATCGATAAGGACTCTTCGGGGAAAGAAAAGACTCATTACAGAGATGTTAGTGGTTCTCCTTGCTTGTGTTCTTTGGGGGGGGGGGATGAATGTGGAGATTGACAGACTGACAAGCCATCTAGCATCACCTGCCTTCTTCGTCCCACCTCCAAAAATGGTGATAAATAACTTTATATGTCAGATTTTTAAATTAATTTTCTCTTCAGTAGTGGGAGAGTCCTGAGACTGGATATTGGGGGTAGGGGGGGGGGCGATAATAATGTTGTGGGATTCTGGGTCCTGCACTACACTTCCACGGACATCTCAGATGCTTCAAATTGGCACCTGGCCCCGTTCACGCGAGTGTGTGCGGGACTCATCATGACGTCTGAGTTTGGGGTGAAGAGTCCCTCCTTTCAGGAACCTCTCCGGATGTGTCAGAGCTGCGTCTGTCTGGGCTGGATTTCCAGGAAGAGAAGGATGGCAGATGTTCTCCTTTTTGCCAACTAGTCTTACTTCTCCAGTAGTTGCTGGCATGAGATTTCAAAGGTAGAAGAGAGAATAAGCTAGAGAGGAAAAAAAATCATTTGCTTTTGGCAAATTTTTAAAAGTCTGGTTTATTTTAATGTTTATTTTTTTGAAGTAGCTAAGACTAAAGTATGGACAATGTGAAGGCTACGGCTGGGAAGGTGTCCGCAGGTGGTCACGGAGATCAGTGCTGTGAATGACTCTGCAGACAACAACAAAGCCACGAAATAAAGATGTGCTAATTTCTTCTGAGAGTGAATTGGGTTTGTTTCCCTGCTTTTTTTTTTTCTCTAGTTGTCAATTATCTGTCACCCGCCTGACACCGTCACCCAAATGTCCCCTGTTCCCCATGTCCCTCGCCTGTCCTGGCCCCCTGCCGCACGTCTTTGTCGCGCTTCTCTTCACCCCTTATCTCGTCTGCCAGCATCACGGCGTTTTCCCGTCACACGGTCGCCAGTCTGCAGAGCCAGGCGCCCTGGTGTCCGCCGTCCTGTTTGACTGTGACTGATCTCTGATCCCTTGTCCTGTGACGTGGGGGGGCATTGCACTCGAGCTCTCCCCAGGACTTGCACTGGCTATGGTGACGGTCCTCAGGCCTGTTTTTTTTGGTCCAGCCCGGGGCCTTGGAGGGGCATGGATACCCTGGCCAGGGTTGGAATGAAAACATTTTGGCAGAAGGGGCACCAGGAAAAGGACTGAGAACCACTGATGTAAAAAAGCAGTTATTGACCATTAACATAGACTGAATCTGGTAAACCCTGTCTGAGTGGTCACTGGGCCTGTTATGGTTCCTATCTTAAAAACGTGGTGTCTACAGGGTCGTCATTCTTTGCGGTATCTGGGCCAAGAACAGGACTGGGAGCCACTGCTGCAGACTGAGACCAACAGTGCAGTCGTTCCTGGGTTATCAAGCCAGTTGCAGGCAGATAGCTAACTGCTAATGCGTTCCTCCAGCCTCGGACCAGCGTGTGGCTCGGCAGGCTAAGCCTCTGTGTCTGTGATCAGAAGGTTGCTAGTTTGAACCTGGCCTCGGCCGAATACATGTCTGTAGGCCTTTAAGCGAGGCCCTTAACCCCCAGCTCCATGGGTACTGCTGCAGGTAGCTTACCTGTATGTCATGGAGAGCAAAAAGAGAATTTCCCTGCAGGCAAGTTTCATTATTATTCTTTTTATTAAACTGGTCTGACTCATAAATACTTTTTGCTGTGGTCTTCTAATGTTTTCCAGAGCTCTGTGTGTGTGTCTCTCTCTCTCTCTCTCTCTATATATATATATATATATATATATATACACTCACCTAAAGGATTATTAGGAACACCATACTAATACGGTGTTTGACCCCCTTTCGCCTTCAGAACTGCCTTAATTCTACGTGGCATTGATTCAACAAGGTGCTGAAAGCATTCTTTAGAAATGTTGGCCCATATTGATAGGATAGCATCTTGCAGTTGATGGAGATTTGTGGGAAGCACATCCAGGGCACGAAGCTCCCGTTCCACCACATCCCAAAGATGCTCTATTGGGTTGAGATCTGGTGACTGTGGGGGCCATTGTAGTACAGTGAACTCATTGTCATGTTCAAGAAACCAATTTGAAATGATTCGAGCTTTGTGACATGGTGCATTATCCTGCTGGAAGTAGCCATCAGAGGATGGGAACATGGTGGTCATAAAGGGATGGGCATGGTCAGAAACAATGCTCAGGTAGGCCGTGGCATTTAAACGATGCCCAATTGGCACTAAGGGGCCTAAAGTGTGCCAAGAAAACATCCCCCACACCATTACACCACCACCACCAGCCTGCACAGTGGTAACAAGGCATGATGGATCCATGTTCTCATTCTGTTTACGCCAAATTCTGACTCTACCATTTGAATGTCTCAACAGAAATCGAGACTCATCAGACCAGGCAACATTTTTCCAGTGTTCAACTGTCCAATTTTGGTGAGCTCGTGCAAATTGTAGCCTCTTTTTCCTATTTGTAGTGGAGATGAGTGGTACCCGGTGGGGTCTTCTGCTGTTGTAGCCCATCCGCCTCAAGGTTGTGCGTGTTGTGGCTTCACAAATGCTTTGCTGTATACCTCGGTTGTAACGAGTGGTTATTTCAGTCAAAGTTGCTCTTCTATCAGCTTGAATCAGTCGGCCCATTCTCCTCTGACCTCTAGCATCAACAAGGCATTTTTGCCCAGAAGACTGCCGCATACTGGATGTTTTTCCCTTTGCACACCATTCTTTGTAAACCCTAGAAATGGTTGTGCGTGAAAATCCCAGTAACTGAGCAGATTGTGAAATACTCAGACCGGCCCGTCTGGCACCAACAACCATGCCACGCTCAAAATTGCTTAAATCACCTTTCTTTCCCATTCTGACATTCAGTTTGGAGTTCAGGAGATTGTCTTGACCAGGACCACACCCCTAAATGCATTGAAGCAACTGCCATGTGATTGGTTGATTAGATAATTGCATTAATGAGAAATTGAACAGGTGTTCCTAATAATCCTTTAGGTGAGTGTATATATATATGTATATATATACACATATATATATATACACACACACACACACACAGTTGTGTTCAAAATAATAGCAGTCCGACATGACTAACCTGATCAATCACCGTTTTCGGTAGAAATTATATTTCTACATGGCAAATAATTTACTAGTAGGTGTAGTAGAGTAATGGGAAACCAACAGACCCAACAGTCATGACATGCATGCTGGTGATTATGTGTAACAGAATCATTACTTGAAAGGGGCGTGTTCAAAATAATAGCAGTGTGAAGTTCAATTAGTGAGGTCATTCATTCTGTGAAAAAATAGGTGCCAATTATGGGCCTTATTTAAGGAAGGAAGGCAGCAAATGTTGTGCATGCTGGTTATAGTGCATTTCTCTCTGAAATTCTGAGTAAAATGGGTCATTCCAGACATTGTTCAGAAGAACAGCATACCTTGATTAAAAAATTGATTGGAGAGGGGAAAACATATAAAGAAGTGCAGAAAATGATAGGCTGCTCAACTAAAATGATCGCAAATGCTTTAAAATGGCAACCAAAACCTAAAAGACGTGGAAGAAAACGAAAAACTACCATTCGAATGGATCGAAGAACAGCCAAGATTACCTGTGAGTACTGTTATAATCAGATGGTGCCTAAATAAAGCCAAGCTATCTGCAAAAAGCCCCCACAAAGTCCCATTGCTGAAAAAAGACACGTGCTGAAGAGGTTACAATTTGCCAAAGAACACATTGACTGGCCTAAAGAGAAACGTCGCAACATTTTGTGGACTGATGAAAGCAAGATTGTTCTTTTTGGGTCTAGGGGCTGCAGACAGTTTGTCAAATGACCCCCAAACACTGAATTCAAGCCACAGTACACTGTGAAGACAGTGAAGCATGGTGGTGCAAGCATCATGATATGAGGATGTTTTTCATACTATGGTGTCGGGCCTATTTATCGCATAACAGGGATCATGGATCAGTTTGAATACCTTAAAATACTTGAAGAGGTCATGTTGCCTTATGCTGAAGAGAAAATGCCCTTGAAATGGGTGTTTCAACAAGAAAACGACCCAGAACACATGAGCCACATCTTGGTTCCAGACCAACAAGATTGACGTTATGGAGTGGCCAGCCCAATCCCCGGACCTTAATCCAATAGAAAACTTGTGGGGTGACATCAAAAATGCTGTTTCTGAGGCAAAACCAAGAAATGTAGTCCAATCATCCTGAGTTGGAATACCTGTTCACAAGTGTCAGAAGTTGGTCGACTCCATACAACACAGATGTGCAGCAGTCATCAGAAACAGTGGTTATACAATGAAATATTAGTTCAATGATTCAAAGGAAAGCAAAATCTTAAAACATTTTTCAGTTCATACGGTGAATCTTTGAGTTTGTAAAGAAGAATGTGGACACTGCTATTTTTTTGAACAGCCTAATATTCCATTTCCTTCCCTTTCTGTAAAGGAGTAAAACAAATGTGATGAATTTCCCTTCTTGTTTTGATTTGGAATAGAATGTGTAGTGTTCCCAATGCATTTGCATGTATGGAAATAAAAACTATTATAAGGATTTTCAGCTTTATTCACTTTTTTTAGACACACTGCTATTATTCTGAACACAACTGCATATATATATATATATATATATATATATATATATATATATATATATAACATGCTGCTGATTCACCCCACATGTGACTGTAGAGGAAAGAATGATTCAGCCATGGACTGTGATGCAATCATTTGCTGCGCTTGTCAATTTTGTATTAGACCCTAGTTAAAGATGTGATACATTGCGTCACAGCCAGGGGGTGCAGTGAGGCCCATAGAAGTACCTGTTTGGCTCGCGGTGCAGGGAGGGAGGGGGAGTCAGTGTCCTTGGCTGGTGCCAGTCCTGTGTGTGTGTGTGTGTGTGTGTGTGTGGCGGCCGCCCTACTGGAGCCCAGTCCTGTTTGAGCAGAAGATCCCCTCTGATAGTGTTGGCGGCTCCACGTTCCCTGTCTCGGCTGGGGAAAACCCTTGGATCTGTGCTGCAGGTAAACACGGCCGGGAACACGCAGCCCATCTGCCCATGTTCTCCAAAGGACATCATGGTCACCATCCTCCTCATCTGTGGAAGAAGAAGAGATGTCCTGAACATCTGTGAGCTCACCTTAGGCGCTACATGGGGCTCTTCAGTGTAACTGCACTGCAGGCTGTTTGAAAGCACACACGGTCTCATGCCAGCTTTGTGGCACAGATGTGTCTCAAAGTGCCAACATTTTCACAAGTGATACACCACCAGGGTGTGATATTTCAGTTCACGGATTTTCACTGGCAGTGGTTATAACTGAGTTTGCCTCCTTTCCATACGGTGCCCTTAGCAAGGGGGTAAACCCGCGTCAAAGGCTACTGTAACAGCTCCAAAATATCAGACACATTACAATTCAGGATGTAGGATTTTAGTACATATTGTACAGAAAATGTTAAAAGACAGAATCTCAGGGGGTCCAAAAAATGAAGAAAGCCAACTCTCTCATTCGACCTGTATCATTAATGGCAAATGTTTTGCATATAATTTGGAACATTTGTTCCCATTTATTATGATTTTTAACAGACCTCTACATGTTTGGCTTACAGCGGATGGGTTAGCATGTTAGCGTCGGAGAGCAAAAGTTTAAATGTTTTGCACCAGGAGAAAATAAGAACATAAGAACTATACAAACGAGAGGAGGCCATTCGGCCCATCGAGCTCGCTTGGGGAGAACTTAACTAATAGCTCAGAGTTGTTAAAATCTTATCTAGCACTGATTTAAAGGAACCCAAGGATTCATCTTGCACTATGTTATCAGAAAGACTATTCCATACTCTGACTACACGCTGTGTAAAGAAGTGCTTCCTTAAATCCAGTTTGAAATGTTCTCCCGCTAATTTCCATCTATGGCCACGAGTTCTTGTATTTGAACTAATGCTGAAGTAACTATTCGGTTGAACAGCATCCAAACCTGTTAGGATCTTATAGACCTGGATCATGTCCCCCCTCAGTCTCCTTTGCTTGAGGCTGAACAGATTTAGCTCAACTAACCTTTCCTCGTATTACATTCCTCTAAGACCAGGAATCATTCTTGTGGCCCTACGCTGCACCTTTACTAAGGCCGCAATGTCCTTTTTAAGATATGGTGACCAAACCTGCGCACAATATTGTAGGTGAGTCTCACCAAGGAATTGTATAATCTTAGCATTACCTCCCTTACAATACAGCCTATTCCATGAGAAGAGAACGGTGTAGTGCGACAAAAGAAAAAACTGTTCACATTTTCTAACCTTAAAACAACAAACATCAGTTTAATAGACAACGTTTTTGTATACTTTCATATTTCTACGTCTAACGTTCATTCTGGTAATGCAATTTTATGGTGTTCTGTTCAATTTTTGGCATTGCTCATCAAAAACAGTTATTAGAGCTATTTTTGTTGACAGTGGACACCTGCCAATTAGAAAACCGAGTTACAGGTTATCGCTAAACGAGACTGATGCAGGGGTGTCCGCCAAACGACAGTTGTTGTCCTACTTTAGTTTTATTGTAAACTACAGCAAATGGCAAATGCTGGCTTTACTCAGTCCAGTTCATTAGCCCATATGTGGCCTGTTTTGTCTGACTTAAAACTTTATTATTTAAGTGAATCGATTTGTTTAATACTTAGAGTAAATTATCATAAGATCACATCATCTGAGATCTCGTAAATCAAGGTATGTTAGTCTGATATGCAGACTATTACAGAAGTTTCATTGCAGTATTGAAAACTTATACCGCTTGAAGCGTTTCCAAACTTATAAAACGCTCCCAACATATTCAAGACCTCAGTGATAGAAAGAAAATCATTATTTGCATTATATAAGGTGCATGTTCCTCAGTGGGAATTCCTAAGCGGAATTTCCGAAGACCACTTTCTGTCTCCCCTCCCCAATTATGCCCCGGAATTTCCCGACAGAAAGGGACGGCTTTTCCAGAATTAAAACTCAAAATGACGGATATATGCTGACTTCCAGGCCTAAATGAAAGGCGTCCCTAGTCTTTTTGTCCCGGTTTCTCTCCGATATACTTTTAAATAACTTTCACCGAGCTGTTGATGAATAACGCACACTCTCACGTGTGCTTCATTTGAAGAAATCAAATATGAAAATTACTGTTTTTAAACTGTTCGTTTTTGCCCCTTAGAAAAGAACAATGTGGTCATCCATATTTTAATTGTTTTTATCCCCTGGAGAATTAACGAAATTACTGAGCAATTTGTTTTGGTTTAAGTGTCAAGTATGAAAATGATCTAATAAGTACAACTGCATGCATTTGATTGTTGCAAGGATCTGTGTCCAGTTATAAATCCTGAAAGATGAGAGAAATAAATCCGTACTGAATATTACAGCGCTGCTATGCCTGTGTGGAATATATATCATGTAGCCTGCTTTGGACTACAGGCGTCAGGCCTGTGAAAATGTCTCACTACGACGTTCTGCGTCTGAATTCACGTTTTTTTTGTTTGTTTTGTTTTTCGCCTCAAGATATATTTATTGGGCTTGACCGCAATGCAAACCATTATACCAAAACAAGATGTTATTTAATGCGAATATTAATATAGGCTACCAAAATGACACATTAATATTTATCGCAATTTACTTGAAACGATCCGAAGTCGTGATAGACATATGCACAGTCATATTTCTATGCAGTTAAACATTCTCATTTGGAGTTATGAAATAGCAGAAATTACACGAATGGGCGGGGCCGGCTGGGGTGGGATATGAGGCAACAGGGTGCATTACAGATATAAACTGATGTGGCTGCATTCTGATAGCAGATCCTCTCTTCAACCTACTGGAAAGTGACTTTCCACCCAGCGCTTGAAGACGCCTCAGTTAGCCGATCGGTTGAGAAGCGGAAGGAAACTTTGCAACGTGGTGTGAGAATGAAGCTCCTGTGCATCGCGGCCGTGACGCTCTGCGTTTGCGTCCTTCTCTCCGCGGCCGTGCCCTTCTCCCAGGTAAGCGCCAGTCAGTTATGGACCAGAAGCGGCGTGTTTGGAGCTCCGATCATCACATGAAGTTACCTTACCTGTGGCTTATTTCCACCGACAGACACTGACACAGGAGACCGGCCGGGGGGACACGCGAACTGAGGAGCGCTGGACACCAGCAGCTGCAGAGGAGACCCATCCATTGGTACGCTACTGGAGCACATTCATTAAAGTAAACTGGAGAGATTAACGTTAACTAAGATGCCGCATATACTCGGTAGGCCTGTAATATTACAGTAATATAGTTACTTAATGCTGGGCAGCCGACGGATTACGTGAAGTTAATATGCCAGGATAATACTCAGGAGCTGCTATTTCCACTCAGACCATATAGTGACTTGATCGTTCACTTTTCTCTTAGGCCCTCCTAAGGACGAAACGGCAGAGCCACCTGTCCCTGTGCCGGTATTGCTGTGGCTGCTGTAAAAATAAAGGCTGTGGTTATTGCTGTAGATTTTAAGCACCTTGCTGGACACACGGGGCCGGACCACTGCTGCGAAGATTAACTTATTACTGACATATTTCTTACTCCTATACTGCACTGGATTTTTTTTCCTGGTCATTTAATTCTTATTCCTGAAACCAGATAAATCTATAAACGGCAATCTTTTGGTTATGCAATTTTAATAGTTTTCTTGACTATGCTCAGAGCTCGTCCGCTGGATTCCGTTTTAATGTATCATTTTGTTGCTCGAATCGGTTGACAAAATAACAGATTTGTATGTTTTTTATGTATATTCGCCATGTACTTAGCAGTTGTTTTGTACACAAGTTTTTTTTGTATCGATTTATATCGATATGTTTCAGAAATAGCATGTGTTGGTATATAAATAAACAATTTATGTTAAACAATATCTAAGGACACCTATTTTCTTTCATGGGGCCACTCCTGGACAGCTTTTAGCCAATTTCACGTGAGCCACGTGACCCCCAAGGTATACAGGCCAAAAGAAAAGAAAGAGCAAGAAAAACGCCAAAGTAAAGCAGAAATAGCGCATCCTATGTAAAATAAAGCCTTTCGTGCAGAACAGATGCGACATTACTGATTCATTTCCAGATCATCTTATATCTCCCTACCCACCTCTTCGCGGACCCTGGTTAGTCGTCTGCCTTGCGGCGGTCCCCCAGGGCCTGTGATCTGCAACACAGCGGGCCACAAATATTGCCACTAGGGGGAGCCAAAGACCACGCACTGCACTGCCGTTCGACAAGCGTTCTAATAATTGACCTCAATTTATAGTGGTTTAAGAAGAGACAGACGTTTTCACTGTACAGACATTTTAAGTATAAGAGCAGCTTTGAATGATCAGTTGATGCTTGCAATTATATACACATAGGAGTTCAGTACTATGTTTATGCAATGCACATAACTTTATGCAAGAACGGAAAGCAACGTCTTCGGTGGCTTAAAATCCACACATTTCTCTGTTCGCCAGGTGACAACATTTGCATGCACATTTGGCTGTCGTAGAACCGGCTCCCGCATCTCAGCTGCTGGGTCGATACTATAGCGGCTCCTAAAGAGAATTGATGGGGTTTGTAATGAAGGCGAACCACCAGCGCAAACATGCTGCCCGGCCGTCCCTTATCCCCGGGTCAGCGCGGCACCTGGACTCGTTAGTTTTCATTATACGACAGCAGCGTCGGCGGTTTCCCATTCTCTCACCGCATACCGATGCGCTACAACAGACAGTATCGCGACTGGCTTGCATTTCTCCTGTGAAAAATATCCTTTAATCGTTAATGCTTATCTTTCGCATTTCGTCGTGCCCCTAGGTGGGTTCCTTATGAATTTACAGCAGTATTATCTGGACTCCAGCACTGTCTCTCCTTTTGCGCCAAATGTATGTAGGCCTCCTGAAAAATCAGCCCGTGAAAAGTACCCCCAATGTGACCCCCCCCTTTTCTTTTTTACTGTAACTGCTCCCCGCTCCGGCTCCACACTAAGCGCCGCTAACGTCCCCCCCCCCGTTCTTCAGTTCCACCCTACTACGACACATACGTATATCATCGGTGCTCATTTAATTAAGATACCTGCTGCCTGGTGCAGAATGATTACTGTATCGGACCTCAGCTCAAACACAGGTGTTCCAATCCTAGAGTGACGCAACGCTGACACTCACGGTCTGCTCTCTCCTGGTCGCAGTTCAGGTTTATCTTGCTCTTTCCTGGTCGGGGGATATTTTCCATAAAAAGTTTCTCACCCAAAGACATTATGAATGTTTTTGCACACAGTAAGCACCTGAGTGGAGGTGATGCTGGCATATTTTTTATATTATATTTTTATATTAAACCGACAAAAACACAAGGAGCAGAACGCCTGTTTACGTCCATAAATTCCCCTTAACTACTTATATAAAGTCGCTCATACATTCAGGAAGATCTCGTTTAACATGCCCATGCAAGGAAATGTGGGTTACTGACTAAAACACATTTGTTAGGCTTCCTGTAGTAGTAGTTTGCCATTCATTATGCCAATAAATGTCTGCATTTATAGTAATTTATTTGGCGACCACTTCTGTGCATGTTAGTGTGAAACAGTGCAGGAGTAAAAGCATAAATGACAGGCGGGAAACGAACAGCAACGGTAAATCAGCGGCTAGCGTAAAGAAAAGAGTCACCGTGTGAAATGCATCTAACAAGTGAACAAAAATGAAGATAAATCAAGCAAAGAATGCACAAGTCCGCCTCAGACAGCTCCCGCTACGTCCCCGCACATGCCAACAGCTGCGGGAGCGGAGACGCGTCCCGGCGCAGGAAATGACACGTAATAGATGGTCAGGCATATGATATAGATGCCGCCTCTGGTTAGCAAGCTGAGATGGAGATATCAGCGTCCTCCAAACACCTGCAACGCCATTACTGACAAGCTGCTCGCCGGCGATTAGTATTAGAAGGGATGTCAAAAGGCAACGCCGTCCTATTCTTAGCTGTAAGTATCAAATGATTTCACACTATTCATTCCGGAAAATTGTGTGGAAGCAAACAGTCTCAGGGGCCATTGTTTTTAATTTGTGTTGCTGTTTTATTTTTTTCTTGGGTGGGAGGGGGGGGGGGGTCATCTCTGTCTTGTAGATAGTGACAGGTCGTTATTTGGTGTGTTGAGAGAAAGTCAAGCCCCCAGCACCACATACAAGCAAATCTTTTGTCCCTGTTAGATTTTCCAGTAAACCAGTGTTTTTGTCGAACAATGATTCACTCAGCTAACAAGACCTATTACGGCGAACACAGCAGCTTGCTGTATGTGGACTAGGCAATCTTCCATTTCTCTATAATAATCCTGCATATTGAGATCTATCACTCCCCCTCCCCACCCCCTTGCATTTGCATTATCAATCATGGATGGACCCACACAGAAATGCTGTTATGGATCTGGAATGTTCCAGAAGAGCCACGAGGCTACGTTTTGGGAAGCTGGAGTTTCTCCTGTGTCTCTGGAGATCACACCTTTCCACTGGAACCCCCCCCCTCAGACAGTTCTCCCCATGGTGGTTTTGCTGATTCTTTTCCAGCTCAGCGGTACAGGGTACAGTAGTGACTAATGTGTGTCTCGCAGCGGGTTGAAACGGCAGCATCCTGACAGTCTGTGGCCCACGACTGCCGATTTTTATAGACCCTCACATCTGGGAGGGAAGACTCCTCGCTCACCCGAAATCTCCCTCAAGCGGTTAAAAATGACCACAGAGGAGCGACTGTCCCACAAGGTCCGTGAGATGTGCGTCACACCGCTTAAGGACAGCAGGTGACAGATAGTTTAAGGACAGACAATGATTCAAAGGTTGCCGGTTTGAGCTAAGCGGGGTACTTAGTGCGAATTATTTAAATAAAATATTAGGCTGTATTAATGAGTAAAACTGTAAAGTGATGCAGATAAAAGCACTAGCAGACTAATAAGATTATAAATAAATCTCTTGAGGATTTTAATGAAACAAGAGCGGGGGAAAAAAACAGCTTTTCCGTGTGAGTAAATATGACCTTGAACAGCGTCCGTGGAACGGAAGTGCCATGCGATCCGCGGAGCCTGTGGGGGTCGAAACGGCTGCGAGGTGCGTCAGAGCCACTCGCCGGGCCCCCCAACGCCACGAGGCAGGGCTGAGAGGCAGTGGAGGCTTTGAGAGCGAGGCAGTGCTCTCATTAGAGGCTGGCTCTATTTCCGGCGCCTGCGTGTTTCAGCCATGCATTCCTGCTCCCGTTTGCACCCCTTGCTTATGTAATACTCAGCTGACATCGCCAACATGCAGCATTGTGCTCCAAGCAGCGCAGACCACTCCCGCGCTGATGGTGCCATCCCCCCCCCCCGCCGGTGCCGCGAGCGAGCCGTGACCTTGGCGTGAGCTTGGTTCCTGTCCCTGTCTCAAACAGTTTGTGTTTTCATTCCAGTCACGCAGAGTGAATTAATGTCAGTGTAGTTATGACATGAGGAGATTCCTCACTCACTGGGATCCCGGAGGGGTGGTGATGGATCTTCAAACAGAGGGGGGCACACCCCCCCCCCCAAATAATCACGTAAAAATCATAAAAAAAACAAATACATATCATATATATGTGTACTCTGCTTTCTGTGGTGTGCTGCTGCTTGGCAACATTTACAATCGGCAACCCCCCCTCCCCCTCGGTCAACATCCTGGTCACTTCATTGCTTCCCCCCCCCCCCCCCCATGAAAATCTTGGACCTGGCTGTCACATTTGTTCTGGCCCCTGACACTGGGGCGATAAAAGACTGGGGACGGAGTGCAGAGGGGGGAAAATTCAACACAAGACATGCAGGGTAACACAGAGGCAAGTTATTCAGCTGACTCAGCTTTCTCAAAATGAGAGTCCCCCCCCCCCCCCCCATCCTCCCCACAGCCCTCTCTCACTCCCTCAAGACATGGCCTGCTTTCCCCTGGGCCTCCACTGCTGCCTGTGAAAGCCCCCTACATGCGGGAGGGGGGGGGCCTCGCTTATTCCCTGCGTGGGGCAGCATTGCCAGATGGTAGGCAGTCAACATGCGGGCCGTGGCTGTTTTAAACCTCGCTCTCAGCTCAGAGCTGATTGGCTGCGGCAATCCGCCGCCGCTCCTCGCCTTCAGCCAATCATAGCCCTCATCTCTTCCTACGCTGTGCCTCTCTCACTGGTGGAGTGCTGTGTCAAGCCACGCTCGACATGAGCGTTATTACGACATGGTGATACCCCTCTGTCACAGGCCACTGTGATCAACCCCCCCCCCCCTCCCCCAGGAGAAACAGAGCTGTGGGAAACAGAGATGAAGCTAAGCTATAAGAAAAAACTAACTTTTAAAAGAAAGATTTATTGGCGTATGAAGCAGGGCGATAAATACCGTAGGAAAAGCCGTGTTTTATACAGCGGCTTCATTTTTTTTGTCTCCTCCTGAAACAAATTCAAATTAAATCAATTTACAGCCATCGGAACATAATTTAATAGTTCTTATTTGTCATATGGGCATGAGAAATATGTATTTGGTATTTATGCGCGGGGAAATAATTTTGACATTTTTATATATATATTAATCTGTGTTTCCAATCACGTTGGGGCCCGTGCTTGAAATGTGTTCTAGGGCAGCTATGGGGAAAAACCGCTGGACGGTGCACGATCGCAGAGCATCGATCAATACGGGTGTCGTAAATTAGGGAGTGAGCCTGGGCGCGTGGGACCGGCGGCTGAAGCGTAGCGGAGGTGAGTGCGAGTTTCAGGGCTCCGTCCGTCTCGCTTTGTGAGGCCCGTCTGCCTCTTTCCCCGGCGCTTCGATTAAAATCCGACTGATCCGCACAGCCTGGCAACCGGATCCCGCGGCACCTGCACTGATCTGCAAACCGATTACCATGTAAAAACGACTTTTAAACTTCTACATCCTGTCACCTTTCTTTTTCTGAAGGAGATATGTAACAGAGAGAGAGAGAGAGAGAGAAAATTTAAGAGGGAAGGTGACATGTAAGGATGAGAAGCCAATACAAAACCAATCTGGTGGTGTGTGTGTGGGGGGGGGGGGGGGGGGGAGGAGAGGAAGCGTGAGTAAAAGAAAGTGTGAGGAGGGAGAATGAGCAATGAAGATGGGGAGGGGGAGATGGAAGAGGGACAGAAAGAGAGAGAGAGAGAAGGATTGGGGAGAAGAAGGAGAAGGGGAGCGAGAGGGGGAGTGACAGGGACACAAAGGAGGCTGGCCCAGCGTGACGTTAGGCTGCGGTCCAGGCGATGCTGGTCTGGGCCGGATGCCCCAGTTACTCCCCAGTGTGCCCCCCCCTCGCCTTTCTCCAGCCTTTCTCTTTGGCTGCCGGTCTCCCGTCCTCCCTTCCCAAGGTCAGCGAGGAGACGATGGTATATGCATGGGCATGGGCACGGGCACGGGCACGGGCAGTCTAAGGACAGGCTGCCCAGCCGGGTGGGGGGGCTGCTGGGGAACACGCGCCGGCGTCGGGGGTCTGGGCCCTTCCTGCTGCTCCTGGCTTCCTTTAGCCAAGCCACTCCCTCTCTCTGACCTGTGAGTCGCCAACCTGCCACCAGTGTTGCTGAATGTGCACTGGTCTGGAATGCAGCACGGACACACACACACACACACACACACACACACACTCACTAAGTATCCATATCATTGTGGGGACTCTTCATTCATTTCTATGGGCATAACCCTAGTCCCAGCCCTAACCTTAACCATAAGCATTCATTTGATTGCATTCACAGATCTTTCGGGGGACCTGACAAATGGTCCCCGCAATGTCAAAATAACAGGTTTTATTATATTGTAATATAAACATAACACACACACACATACATCAAAAAATGATACACAATTGAATAGGTCCATCTAAGACCAATCATGAATATTTATTTTTCTGATATTCATCTGTTAAAGGTGCAGTAACCAGAAGACCACCTGCTGATGAACATCCTCTTCACTGAGCCGTTCATCGCAGCGGCAGCATCCCATGGGTCGTGTGCATGTCTGTTTTTAAGTCCTGGCCAGCCAGCTTGCATCAGTGAAGAGCCCCCCCCCCCGCCCTGTTCCCCCTGACTGGTCCCAGTTATGCAGAGCAGTGTGTAGCCGTCAGGCCCGCGGGGCTGTCCACGCTGCATCTGCCCTACGCGACCCCCCCCCCCCCCCCCGCATCCCCGTCACCCTCACCGGCACTGTCTCCCATCAGAGTAACTGCCGCTTGTCAAACTGCCTAAACAGAGGGTGCGGGGCTCGCTCAGTGATCCAACCGAGTCACAGTGCCCCCCCCCCCCTCGCCGATGCATCCAGAGCCAACAGCTCATCTACCCCCTCCACCCACTCACTGCCCCCAGTTATGGTGCTTTGAGTAAATAGCTTAGACGTCACCGAGGATTTGAACATGTCTAGCAGTACAGAGTGATTGAAGGGCCTGGGTAGAGAGAGGGAGAGAGAGAGAGATTGAAAGAGGGAGAGGGAGGGAGTGAAGGAGGGAGAGGGAGAAACATCAAAAGGAGATCAAACAGGAGACACAAGGAGAGAGAGATAGAGGGAGAAGGAAGAGGGGGAGGAGGGAGAGGAAAAAGAGGGAAAAGGAGCAAGAGAGGGGGTGACTTAGAAAGAGAGGGAAGGAGTGAAGAAGGGAAAGAGAAACACAGAAAGGGAGATCAAAAGGGAGATACAACGAGAGATAGAGGGATGGATAGAGAGAGTGGAAAAGGGGAACGATAATGGAGAGTGAAGGTGGGCAATAGGATGGCTACCTCTGTGTCATGGAGGACACCTGATGACATCATGCTCAGGCACCGGACTCATCCAGGACGTCCTGCCCCTCGAAGCTACTCCCGTCTTTATAAATCACATCTGGCTGGAGGAAAGAAGAGGGGGCATGAGGGGAGGACAGAGAGTCAGAAGAGTGGGGGGGGGGGGGGAGTGTCAGCGAAGAACAGATGGGGAGGGGGGGTGGGAGCAGAAGGATAAATATGTATGCTCTGTAATCTTTCTACCTGACAGAGTCTATAAGGCTCCAAACATCCGTGTCATGTCAGATTTAAGCGTGAGGCGTGTGCTGGCAGGACGGGGCCCTTTGAACGTCACGCCAGCGACGTGTGGCTCAGGTCTGCAAGGAGGAAAGGAAGCAGAGGGAGGGAGAGAGACGTGTGTCTGAGAAAGGAGCGGAGCGGCCTCGACCGCTGCGTGCCTGTGAGTCTGGGTCATGCTGCCGGGTCCTGGGTATCCCGATGGTGGTATCGGAGCTGACTGCACTGGGTGGACATGTGACACAGCGCAAGTCTGTGGGGGCGCGTGTGTCCTCGTGCACAGGGCGGGGCTTCTGGACCTGGTCTGGCCGGGGCCGTGTGCCTGAGAGGGTTCGCCGACTGAGTGTGCATCTGTCAGTACCTCCCATACGCCCCAGGGGGTGCCCCAGGCCCACCTGCGCTCCTGGCCCGCGCGAGTGCTGGGGACTGAGCCCCAAAAGTGTCCTGGGAGTGGTTCTGAGAGTCAGACGGGCACGAAAGAGGCAGCCCTGGATACAGCAAGAAGCTCTGCGCTTTTTCCTGACATATGCCGAGCCTGGGGGAGGCGGGTTGGGGGGGGACTGGCACTCACGGCCCCCCGCCTCTCCGTCATCTGTTACTGGTGGGAGCGAGAGAGGAATGGAAAGAGGGATCGAGGTGGAAGACAGGAAGGTGGCAGAAGGAACAGGAAGCGAAGGGAGGCGGGGCAGGAAGAGGAAGGGTGACACCAGCGCTGAGACGAAGGACAAATGTGCATAACCAAACGCTCAAACGAAGCACTTAAAAATTTCATGGCCATTAAGCAGACACTTAAGAATAATGTATCTTCTTTCAAATACATAAAACAATGTAAGAAATCCTCTGTCACCTTTGGTGACGCTCAGCTTAGGCTTAGCTGATCTGTTAAACTTTTTGCCCTTAAGATAACTGCCCCCTACTGGCAGTGTAGCGAAACTACACATTTCACATACTGCTGTTCTACCTGAGGTAGTGATAGTGCTTGTGTTGCTTTGTCCAACGCTTTTTAGCAATTTAGCATTTTATCCTAATAAGCTGTTCAGCTGGATAGTACATTGATTTATCTCATAATAATGAATGCGAACATTTGCACTGCTGTCATCAGCACTGACTTACCAGTATTAAGATTCAAATGAGTCACCCCACATGTTCAGCTTTAAAAGGTGCATTTCGCTGCAGCGAGCTGAGCGGAGAGCTTAGCGTTACTGAATGGATTTGACGTGTTTGTTGAGTCACGTTCCCAAGTGAACGGTTAGAGTTGCCTGGTATTTCGGGGTTAATTCACATCTTACTGATCCTGTGCGGGAGTCTAAAAATCATCTCCTAGATATCCTACGTGAGGGGGAGAATGCAAGAGATCAGGCTGCTTCCTGAGAAACACAGGCATTAAAGCCCAGAATCAGAGAAACCTTCCTGAGGAAGTTTGCCATTAACATCTCCATCCAGAGAAACCTTCCTATCGTCCTGAAGAAGGTCACCATTAATGCTTCCATCCAGAGAAACTTTTCACTGTGTTTCACTTCATGACAGAGTACAGAAGGTTTTTGTAAACTGAATAATCTTTATTTTGAGCTATGAATTCTAAACAATTAAAAACAAATCAGATAATGTTATGAGCCACACAGCTAATAATGGCTTAATGATACACGGGTGAATTTGAAGTGGTGAAGTTTACGGGCTGAACCCCGAGGACCACGCGGGCTGGAATGCATGATGCCAGAGCCGTCACCCCCCCACAGTCAGCCGTCAAACTACAGTGCAACCCTCCCCCCAAAGTGACCTCTCAGCCATTGTCAGTCCCTGTGACAACATCCAAAATGCGACAGATCTTTAAGCACTCCCCCCAACCCAACTCCGTGCTGTCTGCTTTGCGGGGGTAGCTGATGGATCACCATCGCCGGATGGCGGTACTCGGCAAGACGCTCTGCCATCTCTGCGCACAGGGGCCGATTAACGGACACGCCGGGGGGGCGGGAGGTGGAGAGACGGATGGCTTGAGTCACCGGAGACACTCTGACCACTAATAACTCCACGCTGATAGGCCATCAAGGGAGCGAATGAAAAATCAAACAGACACAACAGAAAACAGAGGGAGGGAGACAGAGGGAGGGGTGACTGTTAACAGGGGCTGCTATTCCAGGCCCCCCGAAGCTGCAGGCGTCTTGGGCCAGAATCTCTGTGCGTGATCCGCAGTGAGTCGACATTGGCGCAGCGAGAGGCAGGGGCTGTTTAATCAATTAGAGGCAGCTGGGGCATTTTCAGCCATTAATGAGGGGGGGGGCTGGGTGGCATCAGCACACACACAGTGAGTAATCAAGATATCTAACACATGTCGTACTGACAATTATCCCGGTAATGGCAGGGACTATGATAATTTTACCACTAACCGATGTTGTTGTACCCATAATGACAGCCATCACTGTTCTACCAAACAGGAGAGACAAGAACTCTGAAGATCTTCACATTTAAGCAGTTAAGTGTTCATAAATAAACACCAGGCCAGTGAATTGGCTCCTTATTAGTGTCATAAGTTTGGATTCATTATAACATTATTATGCTAAGGATCCGGCATGCGATAATACCCAGGTGGTCAGTTAGAGAAGCAAACTCATCGGAAGATATTTTAGGGGGCTATCATGGTGCGGGATTACTCCATAAAGGTAAGGAATGTGTCTCATGCACAACAGCAAAATGGGCCCCAGGAAACAAAGAGCACCGGGATTTGGTTCCGGAAGAACGACCTTCGAAGGTGGAGGGTAGATTTAAGAAGGCCACGCAAACAGGGTGAAGGAGAGAGAGAAGAGGGAGAGAGACAGATAGAGTCTGGAATGGAGATGGATGGGGCGGGTTCAAGGACAGCAGTGGGAATGGCGAGCAATATTGGAATCAATCCCGACTGAAATGAGAGCGATTGATCTCAGATGGTTGACATCAGTGGGGGGGGAGTGATGGAAAGAAGAGGGGAGAGGAAAAGAGGAACAGAACGAACATAGGGGAAGCCGGTCATGCTGATCCACATTATCGCCCTGCCCTCCTGCCGAGCCGTACCACTGTCTGGCCCAGTACAGACGCCCTGCTGGGCTGGTAGAAGACTGATCCAGCCCAGCTGAATCCAGCCAGCCTGCATTTGCACGCATCCGTCGATGGCAAACAGGATTCAGGGGTTATTGGATATTTGCAGTCTGTCTCTCTATCAATAATAACAGAAAACAATTATACATATGGAGTGACTGACACGTGATGGAAAATAACCGCAAATAGCCTGCTTTCAGAATTACAGTGTCGCTGTTACTGGTCGCCAAATGCAGCAGTGTGTCCCTCCCCAGGAGGAGAGGCTGGTTGCTCTGGTTCTGGCATTTAAGTGGAAGGGCCAGGGGTTTGCTGTTTTTATCAATAACAAACTTCCACATTACACTACAGGAGAAACTGTATTACTATTTTCAATTGACTGCAGAACCTGTCCTCTGTGTAGCCAGGTCACCCTGTGTCTGCCTGTGTTTTCCTGTGTCTGCCTGAATCTTCCTGTGTCTGCCTGTGTTTTCCTGTGTCTGCCTGAATCTTCCTGTGTCTGCCTGTGTTTTCCTGTGTCTGCCTGAATCTTCCTGTGTCTGCCTGTGTTTTCCTGTGTCTGCCTGAATCTTCCTGTGTCTGCCTGTATCTGCCTGTGTTTTCCTGTGTCTGCCTGTGTCTTCCTGTGTCCAGTATCTCTTGAAGCCCATGTGGCGCTCTAGGCAAGGATCACTATCAGCGTCACCAGCCTGGTGGTCACCTAAAGCACTGACTGACACTGCCTTTGTCTATGTCTTCCTGTAGCTATCAGTGTTCATGGGTGTCTTCCTCTCTCTCCTGTGTCTAGCTATGTGTTCCTGTATCTTCCTGTGACTGCCAATGTCTGTCAGTGTCTTCCTCTCTCTACCCGTCTATTCCTGTGTCTGCTGGTGTCTTCCACTGTCTGTCTATGTCTTTCTGTGGTTGCCAATCTCTCCCAGTGTCTTCCCCTCTCTGCCTGTGTCTCCCTGTGTCTGACTGTGTCTACTGCTGTCTGTAGGTCATAGTGTGAGCTTCCTGATCAGCTAACTAGGGGTTTTAGGTCTATGTGTTGCAGTGTGTCTGTGGAGCTGGATCACTCGTGGATCCAGGACTTTATGGATCTGCTCTGCAAGGGAATGAGCAGCGGGCGCCCGCCTCTCTCTGCCTTCATGCGTCGTTGGCTCTTCGACTTCCTACTTGCGGGGCGCCTCTGCAGAATCGCGCATGCAGGGGCTCTGAGTTTTGTCGCAGGTTTGGCTGGCCAATACGGAACTCCTGTGAATGGCAGGGTAATGCTATTAGATATTCTGGACCAGGTTCTGCCGAGCATATACAGCCATTCTGGTTTCAGCTGGAGCTCAGTCACTGCCAGGTTCAAACTCCTTGATGCACTGATATTCAGGTCCAGGAATGTGGTGAGGGTTCGGGTCCAGGCCATGTTCTTTAGAGTAAAAATGCGTTTGATTCTGAGGCTCTTGGCTTCTTTCAGCGACGTCCTGCTTGTGTGACTGCGTTGGTCTCCCACAGCCGCTCTGACTCACTCCTCCTCCACCGTGTGAAGAATTTTCTCATTTATCGCAGATTTTTAAATCACATTCGCTTTCTATGCATGTTAATATTATCATGTTCTTCACCTCCTATACCACTTTGAGGGACTCTAGCACAATCGACATTGCCAGATAAAGCGAAATGCTTTTTAAAATCCCAGAGACTTGCTCCGGGTGGGATGATGAACGGAATCGGGTGCCACAGGGATGGAAGGAAGGAATAGGGACTTTGGAGAAGAGGGAGGAAATGGCGTGAAGTCAGAATGGAAAGTGCTGCAGTGAGGTGAGAGCTTTGCTTTGGGCACGGAGGTGTGGGTGCATTTTCTCAGTGAGGGAAAAACAGGCGAATTGGAGGAAAATGCTGGTCATGTGACATTGCCCTAACCTCCTCCCTTAATAAGAGAAGTAATAAGCAAAGGGTGTAAATATGGTGTTTTGGCAGGAAGCCAGTCTGAGTCTTAGCCTGGGCAGGAAGAGTGTGTTGCAGAGCTTTCCACAGATTACCGCTCACACAGCAGAGCCGCAGTTTCTGGGTCAAATCACTCCCCAGTCTTATGAAGGACACCAGTATAACTCTTATGAGGTTATAAGACCTTGATTGCGGGAGACAGGGAAACAGCCGGAATGCAGAAGTGGGCTGGATGGATGAGTCACGCTTCTTGTCAGGGGGTCCCGGGTTTTGGGGACCTCAGGTATAAGCGTGAGCTTCGCTAACCGGGTAATCAGTTAGCGGCTTTGGATCATCTCTACTTTATGTTTGGGCTTTCAAACTTTCCATTCATTGTTTTGTTTTATTTGGGACTCCAGTCCTCTGGTGGATCGTTTGTTTTAGTTTTAAATGATCGTTCCAGCATTTGCCTGTCCCGTGTTACTGGTCATTCGTAATTTTTTTGTGGCTGAAGGTCTCCGTTTTTTCCCAGAATTGATTTTGACACATGGACAGTTCAGTCCCCCCCCCCCAGTATTTCGAGGGGGTGTGTCTGTCTTCCCATCCAAGGTTGCTATCCTCATTATATCCCCAGCTTACTCCGGTCATCCTCACCTTCGCAGCATCTAATCAGTGCGCAGACTGTCAGCCTGATGAACGGCAAAGAAAGACAGATTGGAGGGAGGAGAGCAGCAGGGGAGGAGGCATGGAGGAGAAGGAGAGATAGGTGGAGAGAAAGAGTGAGAAGGAGGTGGAAGGTGTAAAAGGGGAGTAGGGAAGTGCATACTGAGACAAACTAAGGGTTAGCCACCTTAGGCCGCTCCGCACTGCTTCAAAATGTGGCCCTGGGCAATTTATTTGATTTGATAAGTATGTACAATGGAGTCCCACTTGTTCATCAGTCCCATCCACTTGGAATACTGTGGGCTCCCGGTTCACTGTAAAGGAAACTCTAGCGATTCCTCTTGAGTCGAGAACAAACACCCCCGCGGCTCTCGCCTCCGTTTGTTCAGCGGGATTCTTTTTTTTTCTTTTTCCTTTTTTTTTTTTTTTCCGTAGCTCTCTCCAGGGTAAAGCTTGGCAGCTGTGACGTGAGCAGAAGGAGAGCTCAAGGTCAGCATCTGTCACCGTATACGTCTCGCGATCATTCTGGTTTCGCTCCCCGTCTCTCTGTGCTTCACACTTCGCCGCGGTTTAAACAGCGGGCGTCAGTGGAGCGACAGGTCGAACCCTTCGAACGGCCGCGTGTGTTTGTCCGTGTGGATGTGGATGCAGGAGTCGGGGAATGTGCCATTTTACCCATCATTAATACCGTCATCGCTGAGCCACTTGCCTGACACATTTACCCAGCCTGACCCACAACTTCTGCCATTTATCCAGCAGGATGTACAGCAGAGCTGCTGGGCGATTCAGGTTAAGTGCTTCGCTCAAGGACACAAAAGCAGCGCCGCTCCTGGGTGCAGGGAAGCAGAGAGACAGCTATTGTGAGCGACATCTCCAAAGTATGCCGTTAGAACATTCGGAGGAGACTCAGAAGCACCTCCATCACCCCGGCTGATGGAGCTGTGCATGAAAATGCCAAAAATATCCGTTCGGGACAGAAAAAGCACAAAGACAACAAACAGATGTGCTTCTGTGATGCGTTTTCCAGAGATCAACAAGAGCTCTGCACTGAGCCCAAGACTGGGGCTCCGGGCAAGACGCCATGTGATACTCTCCATATCAAATAATAATAAGCCATCTACCAGCCACTTACCCAGGCAGCACAGGGCACAAGATTGGGATACAGCCGGCATGGAATGGCAGTCCATTGCAGGGCACGCGCGCACACACACACACACACACCCGCACGCACACCCGCACATACACACACAAACACACACACACGCACACCCGCACATACACACACAAACACACACACCCGCACACACACACACACACACACACACCCGCACACACACACACACAAACCCGCTCGCACAACCGCACATACACACACAAACACACACACACACACACAGACACACTCATGCACGTATGCACACAAACACACATAATCATACACTACAGGCAATTTAGAGATACCAGTTAGCCTGACTGCTTGCCTCTGAACTGTGGGGGGAAAACCCATAATAATAATAATAATAATAATAATAATAATAATAATAAACAGGTTATATTAATTATTGTCCTTTACATACACTATACGGACAAAATTCAGTTCAATTTTATTTGTATAGCACATTTTCACATGACATTGTCTCTAAGCGCTTTACATTATTCCTACCCAAAGCTCCCAGAGAGTAAGCCAGAGGCGACAGTGGCAAGGAAAAACTCCCTCAGGAAGAAACCTTGGGAGGAACCAGACTCAAAGGGGGAGCCCATCCTCCTGGGGCCGGCAGAGAAGGCAGTCAAGCAAAATCCTAATTTACACGTCCAAATTTTAATATTCGAGTCTCAATGCAGGGAGCAGGCAGGTGAGAGCAGGCGGGTACTGGTGCTGCTTCTGATGGCAGGATGAACAGTGGTACAGCAGCAGGGAAGGGAGGAGACAAAGGGCAGGCAGGCTGGAAGCATATCACAGGTAGTAGAGTGGGCATATCACAGGCAGAAGGGTGGGCAGAGTATATTGATTTTTTGGGACACCTGGCCATTACACCTACAGGAACTTTTATGGCATCCCATCCTACATCCATAGGCATCAATATGGAGTTGGTCCCCCCTTTGCAGCTATAACAGCTGCCACTCTTCTGGGGAGGCTTTCCATAAGACTTTGGAATGTGTCTGTGGGAATTTTTGCCCATTCATCCAGAAGAGCACGTGTGAGGTCAGACACTGATGTTGGACATGAACGCTGGGCTCACAATCTCCATTCTAGTTTATCCCAAAGGTGTTTGACGGGGTTGAGGTCAAGTTCTTCCACACAAAAAGTGACAAAACTCACCCAACCAAGTCTTTATGGACTTACACTCTTCCCGAGTTGGAAGCATAGAATTGTCCAAAATGTCTTGGTATGCTGAAGCATTAAGAGTTCCCTTCGCTGGAACTAAGAGGCCCAACCCAACCCCTGAAAAACAACCTCATATCCCTCCACCAAACATTACCTTTATGACATTTGGCAGACACTCTTAGCCAAGTTTTCCCAGCATCCACCAAACCTAGACTCGTCCATCAGACTGCCAGACAGAGAAGCATGAGTCATCACCCCACAGAACACGTTTCCACTGCCCCAGAGTCCAGTGGCAGTGTGCTTTACACCACTCCATCTGACACTTGGCATTGTGATTGGTGATATGAGTTGCATGTAGCTGTTTGGCTATAGAATCCCATTCCGTGAAGCTCCCGGCCCACTGTATTTGTACTGGGGTTAATGCCAAAGGAAGTTTGGAACTCTGCAGTTACTGAGTCGACAGAGCGTTGGCGACTTTTACACACTATATGCCTCAGCTCTCAGCAACTCTGCTCTGTTATATTTACGTGGTCTGCCACTCGTGTCTGAGTTTTTCTTGTTCCTAAACACAGCCGCTTTGCAATAATACCACTTACAGTTGACCGTGGAATATTTAACAGGGAAGAAATTTCATGAACTGGCTTATTGCAAAGGTGGCATCCTATGAGAGCACCACGCTCGAATTCACTGAGCTCTTCAGAATGACCCATTCTTTCAGAAATATTTGTAATCCTGACTGCATGGCTAGGGGCTTAATTTTATTCACCTGTGGCATTGGCTCTGAATGAAACACCTGCATTCAATGACTAAGAGGTTTGCCCCAGTACTTTTGTCCATATACTGTTTGTGACTCCGCAATGAAGATGTCACCCCCGTAATGTGAAGTCCGGCTGGGATGATCACACCCATCTCAAGCCATCACCCGGTTCCTCAAGTGAACACTGGAACGTGCAAACTGTCCTTCATCCCTGTGGATGAGTAGGAGTTCATTATAGAGGAATCATGTCACTAATGGAGGGGAGGCTGGTTTGAGGAATTCAATCATCAAAAATAATAAATAATCAATTCAAAATATGACATAATGGGTCATTTTTCACATTTGCAATTCAATTGTTTTATGGTAGACTGGGCTCTTATCAGAACCACAAATACAGAGGGAACGATGGGGATGATTGGCCTGTATGGAAACATCAACTGCAGCAAACAGGCACTGGGCTTGGACCAAACGGCAGAAGACAGTGCTAAACGTATTGCGTATCACATCTCGGACGTTGATCCACCTTCAAGGCTGCACAGCCCAGGAGTGTATTTTTAACTGCCTAAGAATGTGGTTCTGTTGCACCCCTCAAATGTTTAAGGCCTTTTCCCCAAGGGACAGAACCAAACACACCAGTTTCTATATGTCAGTACTGCGAAGGTGAAGAATCAACTTATGTTTCACTTAATTTATATATGTCATGAGGAAAGACCCCTCCCTCTGTCCATTTCTCTACCTCTCAGTCTTACTTTCTTTCTCCCTCTCTGTCCCATTCCATTCTCATCCCACAATCCTCCTCTCCACTCTTCCCCAGCCATTCACCATTTTTAGCTCTAACTAAAAAGAAAAAAACAAGTCGACCGGGCATCATCAACGCGTGCACGTAGCAAGGATGCATTTCCATATACTTTTAGATAACAAAAATATAAAAGTATAAAAACAAATGAGAAACCGGAATCATTGAGCATGAGTCTTTGGATCCCAGGAATAGTCTTTATTCCGACAGGTGTGTGAGGTAACAGTCACCCAGCTTTTGTCTATATCCACATTCTCTTTCTTACTTTTAATCACTGAACTTAATTTTCAAAATAAGATTCCTTTGCATCAGAGGCGCAAGAGGAAATGACGTGAAATATGACTGCATAGGGATTAGCTGAGTGCAGCTCTCCGCACTTCTTTTTTGAGGAGTGTGTTCTGTTTTTGGGGACGTGTGCTGTGTCATTTTCAGTGTTCATAGAACTGTTCAATCAAAAGTAAAGTAAAATATCTCTGCATCTTTCACTCTCTGTCACCCTGTCTTGCTACTGTCCATCACTCTCTGTTCTCCAGGCTGGCCAGTGAATGCATCATCAGGGAGACACAATTCTCCCCTTGAGATGTGGATGTGGGGGTTAGGTTGGGTAGGAACGGCGTGGGACCGGCACTCTGGGGATGGCGATTACAAGCCAGCGTCATCTGCCTCATCCACGGCGATTAGTGGCCAAGCTGAGGGGCTTGGGGGGAGGAGGAGCAGGTGGCACTGCCCCCATACATTTCCATCCTAAACAGGCTGCCAGAGCAAATTACGCAGGCAACACCACAGGCAGCGGTGAGGCATGGGAGGGGGCGGGGCTCCGGGTGGGCACGCCGCAATTAAATGTCATGTGACCGCCGGAAACACCTAGGTGTAGATCCCTCCCTCGAGTCTGCTGGAGACAAATTACACCTCGTGCACCTGCGAAAAGGGCATTACTATATTAAAGGGGAAAAAATAGTGGGGAGTTAATTGTTTTGCAAACCTGAGAATGGGTCCGTGAACCCCCTGTTCATTCCCCCTCAAATGTCAGCCACGAACTTCATTTATGCACCCGTCACTTTGAGGGACTCCGGTACATAAAGTACACGGACTCCCCTGAAAATACGGTAATGTAAATCTCACACTTTTTCACTGGCTTTATTACAAAAAAATACACCCTGTCGAAAAGAACTGTATGCCCGCACACATCACCACTTTCATTTCAATGTATTTTTTCCGTTTGCTCAGCTCTCGTTCTCTGCGAGTTTTAAGTCTCAGTTGTGAAGGATGCGAAGCAGTGACTAAAACTTGCATACGCAGTCGCATCTCCAGGCAATTAATAACAACAAACAATTCAGCCCCCGCAGCACGCTCATATTAGGACTACCGACTCCGTACGTCCATTTGTTTCAAAATTTTGGCTACAAAATGAATTAAATTACAGATGCCTCCCCACCACCTGAACCCCTATCAACAAGACTTCCAATCCACGCCCACCACCACTTACATATCCAGCACCGTACTATATGCACACAGCATCCGACCTCCTCGCCGGCGCTTTCTCCGTATACTGCAGCAGCATTAAGCGCACTATAAATCACATTGCATTACAGGAGCGTCGTTCTCGCCTCTACGGCCCGCCTTCCCGAGGCCGCTCATTGGTCAGCAGCCCTCCTTAGCCCGCCCCCTCAAACCATTTGTAGAGCCCGACCTCTTCCTTGGCGCAAGGGATTGGCGGAAGAAAGTTCTCCTGAAACTGTCAATCACGGCTTTCTTACGCGTCGCTTTGGGGGTGCTTCTCCTTATGATGCATAGAGCGCAGAGCTGCTAAACGCGCTGAATACTGAAGGCAAAAGGGAGAATAAAAAAGGACAAAAACACACAACCGCACACACGCTTTTCCCACTTCTACACATAATACCAAATATTTGCTATAGTTAGCGGTTTGCATAATTTTTGTTAATTCGGAGTCTCATCTCCATGCGCCTCTGAACGTCTATCAGAGAAATTTGCATATATATTAATTCATTTTTGGGAATATTTGCTTTTTCAAAAAAAAAAAATAACAAAAACAAAATAAACAAACGGATCGTTGTGCTATTTGCCAGTTGTTTTGTCTTAGGAGAGCCGTCCGACTGTTTTTGACGAGGTGCATGAGAAGAAAACACCGTAAAGGAATAAGCATAATTGTGGGTTTTATTTTTTTTTTTTGTCCGCTTGTACAAAATTACATTTGACAGCTATTTAAACATCACCGTTGCGTGAATTACGCAGGTGACCGAAAAGGCTGTGTATTGAACAGTCTAAAGGGGACAAAAAGGAGACTATAACTGTACTTAATACAGGAAAAAAAACGCGTCGGACGAGATTAAAAGGGCAACATGAGCGGCGCCGTCTTGCAAAACGCGATCTTGGGGCTGTTTCTTGCGGCGCTCTGCAATGGTAAGTAGTTACATCGCAGTACTTTGATTTATTACCGCTTCTTTGACCACACGTCTGCATTTTTTTCCCTGCCGTTTTCTGTGTTATACTGCTGGAGTTGAATACTAATGTCCTTCCTCCACCGTGCCGGGATTCTACCTGGCCGTGAATCATGCGTACCGCTGTCACGGCGCACTCCGTTTTGTTTTGGTTCGCGACAGAGTGTGTGTCAGTGTGTGTACAAATGTGCAAGTATTTATGAGAAAAAAAAGTGGTACGTGATGGTCTTGTCGTCATTTGCTTAAATATGAAATATATGTATTTCCCCCGTGATCCAGATTAAAGGACGCCGAAATACGCATCTGTGAGATTTAAAGCGAAAGTTCCCAGTGCGGCGGGAGTCCGGCGCGGTTCGCCCCGTATTGCGCATCCATTAATATGACATTATAAGTGAAGTCAGCACATTCCGTGGCGATCAGACCACGGGCTGCCTGCGGATCATCGTGGACACGAGCGACCAACGCCTTTTTAAACGTCCTGACACGTACGCTCTCCTCCAGCTCCACTCTTATTTATTTCCGAGGCGCCCCTGCCGGGATCGATCTTTCTACGGGGTTTTTTTCTCGTTGCCTTCATTTCTGGGTTTTGAATCTGTTCAGTACTGTATCTCCAGACGCCGAGGACTCTCTGTCCTCAGGGTCAAACTTAGAGCCAATGTCATAGCTGGGAGCCCGCACTAGGTCAACAGGATCACTGCTCGCGGTTCCGGCGATTTAATGTTTGCTGGAGTATTTTTTCCTCCATCCGTGTTCCTTTATCCTCTAGTCGCTTTAGCGTTTAAATTTCCGTGCTCGGATAAAATAATTAAGCTCTAATACGTGAGAAGTAGCCGTAGGACGCGTTAATTCCCCTCATTATTAACTGCACGGAAGATAGATGTATCGTCATGAGTGGGAAGGTGCTTCACGGCGGACTAACGCGCACTGCAGACGGGAGATTATTTCCGCAGCGCTGTCGGATTGGCGTTATTTTTGTTGCTGATGGCAAAAAGGCGACGAGAATAACCGCTAAACGGCAGCAGCCGTGTAAAGGGGACGACTGCGTGTCCTGCCGTACACCCACACGCACATTTATCGCCGGGGGAGGCTCCGCTGCTCCCGGTGCCTTTGCGCAGATGTCTTTGGTGCGCAGTAATGCAACAGCGCCAGTACACATGCGTGCCTCAATTAGCGTTACACGACCGAGTGGGAAATAAGGGTATAAAAATAATAGCTCATCGCTAAATAACTGTAATTGAATTGTCGTCGAGAAAGGCCGCCAGCGAACGGAGAGCCATCTGTCCAATAGTCCGAGGTGTACGAGCCGAGCGCATCTCCACAGAATTACGCAATATCTAACGGGCACTGGTGTACGCGTCTTATATAAACACAGCTGAAAGGGAAACAGACAGCCTAGGCAATGTGGATATATTGGATCTCAGGTGTTATCTGGAGATTTTGCTTCATATTTTAATGGCGTGATGGTTTTCAAGTGTTTTCAATTCGCATGCTGTGTGTGTGAATGTTACCAGTCCACCCCAACCAGGGGACCCCCACTGTGCAGCACCAATGCAGTGCTGGGCTTGCATATCCTCTCTGATCTGGGGTGCCATGCAGTTACTAATGCACATGGCTGCCTCGTACACAAGCATGTGGACAAGACAGTGGATAACTTCAGGACAGCCCTGTGCCATAAGTTATCATAATTAAACTTAGAGTTAAGTGGGTGAGGAATACTGGCGGAGAGGTTTGGAATAACCTAGTTTTTGTTCTTGTATTTTGTGACAGGTTCTAGTTTTTCATTGTGCCTGGATATTGTACTAGTTTGCTGAGTCAACACAAGACAGGAATCGAATCTGTCTGCCATCATCTGCTGAGTGCTGGACGTGCATTCGGTGTAAAAATAACTTTTGAAAGACAGTGAATTGCTGAGTTTCCCTGATTGGGTCACTACCACTGCAGCGATTTAATGCTCACTGGAGCCAGTTTGAGGTATCAGTGTTACACCGTGTCGCAATTTCCAACCCCTATATACTTCACCGGCTGGTTATTTCACCAGACTCGTTTGCCAAGCACCGCAAGGATACCGCTCAGAGGTGCCATTAAATCTTCGACATCAAGGATCACACGTCAAGGTTCTAAAGCTCGCTTAATCCTCTTATGGATCCGACAGCTCAGACCCTCAGACCCCTGGAGCCGGGGGCTGGGCCGTCTGTGCCGATTCGCGTCAGTCCCACCCTGTAGAAATGTAACATAATTGTCTTTGGAAAAGCTTTTCATTTCTTCGCTCCGCAGCCTGTGCCGGGACAGTTAGCTACAAATTTCATTAACGACAAATATCACGGGCCTGATAAACCTTATTAGTTCCAGAGTGTCGTTCGTGATAATTGTGTCTGCCGGCTCCCCTCTTCGTAAAAGGCCGCACACCTGAGGTTAGAGGCCCGTCATCAGAGAGTAGCGGGGATTTCGGGTGGGAAAAGTGGGCGTAGGTAGTGGGGGGGGGGGGGAGACGACGTGTCGTGCGGGCGTCTGCGAGCTGCCCTCTCGTCCGCCGTCCCGGCGGGTCTCCGGATCTGGCAGGGGCCGGAGGGGGTGGAGATGGTGCCCGCTGCCAGGGCTGGCATTCGCCCTGCCGTTCTTAGGAGACGCTTCCTCCTTTATGAAACGGGCCGATCTGGCGTTCCCCGGCTTCTCAGCGGCGCCTCCCGTCGGCCGTTCCCGCTCTCAGGTTTGCACATATCTCGGAGCCCCGACTGCGATTCCGTCCAGCCACTGCGATACGCCAGCCACTGCGAGGAGGGCCGACCCGAGCTGGTCTCACGCACGTAATCGGGTTGCGGGAAAATGCTTGGGCTTTGTGTCGCCGGGAAGGTTAAGTGGCGCACAGGCGGGTGGTCGGCCAGCAGCGAGGCTAGCTTTCGCTCCAACAGAAGTGACACATCTGGCTGTCTGGCTCCGTGGTCCAAAAATGGCAGGCGGGGGAGGGAATCTGGGAGCATGGACCTCAGCTGAATGGGGTCCCCCTACTGGTGGGTTTTATTTCACCTGTTAGCAATTGCCTGAAAATCCCATGTTGACTCACCGTTGTAGCAAAGGCCCGAATGCCTCGTTCGGCTTAAGCCGGCCTTGTGCAGATCCCTTGAGGAGGGACCCCTTCACCCACTACAAGCAGTAGTCATCAGCCCATTAATTAGACTCTGTGCCCGCCCCCCCACGAGCAGCTAGCCGGACGCTGCACCCTCAGGTAACCCCCGCCAACCCACCCCTCCCGCCCCCCCACGAGCAGCTAGCCGGACGCTGCACCCTCAGGTAACCCCCGCCAACCCACCCCTCCCGCCCCCCCTACCGCCTCATGGGGTCGGGGCCATGCTGTTGCTTCCACAAGGCTGTGGGTTCGAGAGGCAGGTCGAAGTGTGCAGGTGAACAGGCCTTTTCTGCCGGGAATGGTGATTAGTGCCGGTGGCTCTAGTCCACAGATCTCTGTGCTGAAAAAATGCAATTAGGGCCAACCATAAATAATCATTATATCCCAGCTTGATTGCAATTATATCTGTATTTATAATATATGGAGTTATGCGCAATGCAAATGTGTTCAATCCAAGGAAGGTGGATTTACTACCTGTGTTTAATTAATGTAAAACTTCCCTCCAGTCCTGCAATTCCCACCCCAGATTCACTGCTGCCCAGAACATGAATACTTACATGAGAATTCTTCACCGTAATAATAATGGGGAAAAAATGATATTTTATTTAGTACAGAGAAGATCATTCAAGTGACGTGCATGTAGTAGTAGATGTAGAGTGTACACACACACAGAGACATACAGACACACACAGAGACATACAGACACACACAGACTCACAGAGACACACAGACTCACAGAGACATACAGACACACACACACATATGTGAGCAATTTCATATCTCCTTTACTGGGGTTACCAGCAGGGTGAATTTAAATGATCCCCCCCCAACAGCTTGCAGGAGCAGCAAATCAATGCGATAGACACACACAAGCGGGGGTGTGGGTGATTATAGGTTTACACGAATGCCTGGGCCACAAATAACCTTCATTGATCCCTTATCAATATGGGGAGATGGCAGTGGGTTTGTGGCAAAACCGGGAGCACAGAAAAGAAATCCACTCCTTTGGCTGCCCTGGATAATTTAGCAGTTGGGTGATCTGAAGAGTGATTGTTTTTTTCGTCTGTGCGGGGATGTTAGTGCCGTGAGGAGTCCGACTCAGATTACCGCCCCTGCTTTGCCCTGGGGGACCCTGCGGGAGCGAGAGGGGGGGGGGGGGGGTCCCTGCACACCCTCTGTCCTCATTAGCGAAGACAAGCCTCTCGCCAGCGAATCGATGGAGGTGCCCTGGATGGCAGGGCGAGTCTTGCCGTGTGATGGGGTCGCCGTACGTCTGTGTATGGACGCGCTGAATTAAATCTTCCCGACGCAGCGATGTACATGGAGCTGCCTGAAACCTTACAGTGCCCCAGTTTACCACCTTACCACCGTGCTATTTAGTGTTTAATTAATGTAGTGCGATAGACCCATAATTATGATTAAAATCATACCAAGGGGGCTGCTGGGCTCCTAGTTCTCTGTGTTATTATTCTAATAACTGGTACCTAAATATTGACAGGACATTCCCGTTATTGCGACCCGCGGTACCGTAAAAGCAGGCTGCAGACTGTGCTATTAGCGGCCTGGCAGAGGATGGGGGCTTCCGAGGAGGACACAGAAGGAAGGATAAAGATGAGGCCCAACATACGGCACAAGACACGCTGCCAGAGTTTGGGCTGGTACGGAATTCTGCAGTCTCTGGGCCAAGCAGGTGGACAGACTGGTAGCTGACCTGAAGAGTGGCGGGGAGGGTGTGGAGGGGTACTGACTGGCTAGTGACGGGGGGAGGGGGGGCACGGGCTGAGGTCTTACGGCCCACCCGCCACCTCGTTTGGCCACATCCGATGTCACACCGTGCCATGTTAGCCCCCCTCTCTGCCGCCAGGAAAGGCGTTTAATGAGTCCTGTCAGAGCAGTTGGCATCCGATCCGCTTACGTCTTGCGGCTTGAGCAAGACGAGACCCTTGGCAAGCGTTGGAAAAAGGCAAATGAATATTTTCCGATGGGTTTGGGTAAATGTTGTATAAATGAATATGAATATGATTGTATAGATATTGTGCAAATGAATCATTCAGAGTGGAATTTGTCCATTAAATTTCCTGTTGCATCACAAGCATAATAATGGAGATTAACCTATGCAGCGCTTCCTGTGCAAATGCACCCCCCACCTTCATCTCTGCCATTTGGTAAACCGCAAGCACCTGATGGGCCTGTAGGGGGTGCTAGTGCGGCAGCCTGCCACCATACCCTGGCTGACTAAATCTTTCCTCTCCTAGCGTGGGGATGTTGCTCTCAGACGGGGGTCACAATCTGTGGTCCGCACAGTTGGACCGCCTCTGACTGCAGCTTGGCTATTAATAATTGTTTGAGATATATCAGTCACTGATTTTAAAAAGTCAACCTCGTTTCCCGCCCCCCCCCCCCCCAGCTGATCAGCTGGTTGATGATATCTAGTGGTGTGAGTCATTTAATCTATTTAAATTTTGGCGTTCTCTAGACAGATTATCTACTGACTACTACCAAGATGCTAAGAGTTAGTATTAATGATGGTCAAATAACTGTTTTTGTGTGTGTGTGTGTGTGTGTGTGTGTGTGGGGGGGGCACGACCACGGGTGGTGTAAAGCAGCAGCACCCTCCACGAGAAAGATTATGCGTGTGCAGACGGCCACCTTTGCAGGGTTTTCTGACACTTTCATCCAAAGAGCCGCATTGTAATGTAATTCCCCCTCTTACATTTTTCTATTTGTCGCAGGTATCCTCTCCTGGGAGTCACCTGTCGCTCTTTTTGTTAAAATATCCCATTTCCCAGCCTCTACTCATTACCCATGACCGAACTGATTAACTAGCAGGGTCTGTACCCTGATAGCGGCGGGATCGAGCCCAACAGGGTCCTGCTGCAGTCACCTCGAGTGAGTTTTTTTAGCTTTTTTATATGCGAAATTTTATACGTACGACTGAGAGACGCGGACGGCAGGTAGCGGGTGAGCAGCGGTCTGGAGGCCAGGAGGGCCGTGGCCAGGGAAAACAGATCGATAAATATTTCAGCAGTCGATCCATTTGCGCAGTCCTCCTGGAGTGGGGGGGGGGGGGCACTAATGAGTTTTATAGAGGAGGCCTCTCCGATGGAGGACCATTTTGAGGGTCGGAAAAAGGGCTGAGAAGGAGCCACCCCCCAGCTTGCATTATGAGACAGAGGGGGTTGGGTAGGGGTGGCTGGCAAATGACTGCAGTGTGAGAGACTTGTCAAAGTGCATGGGGGGGAGGGGGGTGGAGCCTGCCACGGCCTCTCGCCGATTAATGACCCTCGTTTCCTTGTTGGTGGGGGGGGGGGGTCTTATCGGTTTTCCGGGCAATTAACAGACAAGTGGGTCTGAGCATGCTGTGTGTATATTATTGTTTAAAGTCTGTATAAGGCTGGGGGCTGGGGGTGGGGTAGATGATAGATGGGGGGGGGGGCAGGGGAGACTGAGGGAATCAGGGGTGGGGGGGGGCTGTGTACCCGGGAACAGCACTAACCTGCTGGCAGACAGCTGACGGCGAAGCAGGGGGGAGAGGGTGGTACAGAAGGCCCGGGGTCAGCGCTAACCCGGACCCCCGGGGTCCGTACAGCAGCTGAGGCGTTGCTAACACGGTGGGGGTCACGACACCCCCACTTAATAAGCCGTTAGCATCCACGTGACTACCCCTTGCAGCAAAAGCTTGCGGCTCAGGACTGCGAGCTGCGAGGCATTAAGGGGAACTCCCCAGCATTAGCGGGACACGGATGGGCCCTTCAATATAGTCTAATGCCAAACGGTGGGTAATCTGTTAGCGTAACGTTATGCCGTGTTTTCCCACGCTAATGAACACACTTGGGACCCCTAAGTGAGTTCGGCAGTCGTGGACACGCGCCGGTCTTTCTGACTAGCCTCACAAGGTGTACTTCAGAAGGTCACTCGTTAAGGGATGCTGTGACGGCTCATCGGTGAATACGAGGAGTGTTTAGTGTGGTCTGGCAGGTTGGAGTGACATCGCAGCGCTGTGATTGGCTGCAGCGTCCAGCGGAAGCCGTAACACCGGTGCGCGTTCCTGTGTGTTGGGGCGACGTACACATTAAGCAGCTGGGGTTCTGCCCTAATTCCAGTCCACTAGGGGCCTTGTTATAGTTGCCGTGAACCTGAGTTACTGCACTCAAATGTCCAGCTTATTAAAAGTCGTGGGAAGCCAGGCATCTAAATACAGATCCCAGGACCACTTTCATTCCTGCTACTGTGATGACAGCCATAAGCTGCTATCACTTGATTCACTAATGGCGCTCCCTGGTCTATTAAACCTTCCCTTTTTCGTTAACAATGATTCAAGCAGCCCCACCCCCACGTGAGACTGGAACTGCCTTGCCCATCTGAGAACCTGTTCGGTTTTTGAGTTCGCCAGTGTTTCCAGCTGACTAGAAGGACACGTTCTTGTCTTGATGTTTCTGTTAGCGTTTATGAGTGTTAGCAGTTATGAAGACTGCATCGCAGGAACATTAGAGTTGTCCTGGGATGCGAAGTTCAAATCCGGCATGAAGCCAACAGCTCAGCCAAACTTACTCGTTTAAGGTTCTGCTCAGGACAAAAAGCGGCACATTGTTTTCCCTGCACCGTGGTTTGCAAACTGTTAATCATTACCCATGTTTAAGGGTGTGACCCCCTCCCGCTGCCTGGCCGGCCCTCGATCTTCCATGGGGGGAGGCATGTATCACCTCCGGCCTCTCCCGCAGGTCCCAGCCCGCGCTCATGCCTGTTGTGTTTCACGCATGCTGCTCTCCGCCAGAAATTAGGGCCATCTGTCAGGCAGGCTGTGTGTGGGAGCCCTGATATAACCAGAATGGGGTCCCCCCGAGAAATGACCTGAGTGCAGATTGGAGGGTCGTGACTAGAACCAGTCTATAGTGCCCTTCACGTCAAGGCTTGTTGGGTTTGCATGAATATTAATTAGGTAATTATGAATATTACACGCTGCTGTTGATGTGGGCAGTGTACAGAGTTGGAATTTTCTCTGCAGGAGTTGGGGGGGGTCAGTAGCCTGCAGACTGCCCACCTATCCTTTGGTCTCAGTCAAATCCCAAGTCACCCCCAATGTCAGTTGCAGTATGTAAGCAGATGAAGCTCAGCATCAAGCTGGGCCTCCCCTTGAACATATCGCTGGTTCTGGCCAACTGTTCGGCTTACCGTGTGTCCTGGGCCTAAAAATCTGCTCTCTGCTGCCTGGACAAATTTATACCCTTTCTTGGTCTTATGTATCTCCCTTATAAAGTGGAAAAACTGTCTCCGTAGCATCTGTGGGACAGCTTGGCCGAGGCGGAAGGGCACAAAGGAGGTCCTGCAAAGGACATGGACTGCGAGAGGGGAAACCCGAAACTGGCTGGGGAGCAGACGAGTCTTGATTGGCATCAGAAAAACAGCTGGCTTTAAATATTAATGCATGTGGATTGTAGCTTATTGAGGAAAAAGTTACGAGAGGTTTTGAAATGAAGTCTGATATGGATTTGTTGCCTGGCATTTCCCCCCTCTCTTTCTTGTTCTGTCTCCAGTTTTGGCAGTTTGTGTTTTGTTTGTTCTTGTTTTTGCTGTTCCCTTCTGTTTCAGCTCTGTGTGTTTTGTCTGTTCTTGTTTTAGCTGCTTGTTTGCGTTGTAGATGTGTGTATTTGTCTGTTTTTGGTTTGAATGTTTACTTGTATTTTAGGTCTGCGTATTTTGTCTGTTCTTGTTTTGACTGTTCACCTATGCCTTAGCTCTCTGTGTTTTTTCTGTTCTTGTTTTGGCAGGTTTTCTTGTTTGTGTTTTTGGTCTACGTACTTTGTCTGGTCTTGTTTTAGCTGTTTACTTGTGTTTTATCTCTGTATTTTGTCTGTTTTAGTTTGCTTCTGTTTTATCTCTATTTTGTGTGTTCTTGTACTGACTATTTCTGTTTTAGCTCTGTGTAATTTGTGTGTTTTTTTTATACTGATTGTTCGCTTATGTTTTTTGCTCAGTGTTTTTTGTGTGTTCTTGTACTGACTGTTTGCTTCTGTTTTAGCTCGGTGAGTTTTGTCTGTTCTTGTTTTCACAGTCCACTTGTGTTTTTGCTCTCTGTCTCGTCTAGTCTTGTTTTAACTGTTCACTTGAGTTTTATCTGTGTATTTTGTCTGTTTTTAGTTTGACTGTTTCTGTTTTAGCTCTGTGTATTATGTGTGTTCTTGTACTGACTGTTCGCTTGCGTTTTAGCATGGTGTGTTTCCTCTGTTCTTGTACTCACCGTTTACGTGTGCTTCAGCCCTGTGTGGTTTCTCTGTTCTTGTTTTGGCGATTAATTTGTTTTTGTTTTAGCTCGGTGTGTTTGCTCTGCCTCTGTTGTAGTAGCGTGTGTGTCTCTGCTGCCTACCTTGTAGCTGTGTGGGTTTTGACTCTATATCCTGCCCTCTCATGTTACGGCTTCTCGGATTCTGGCATCCAGGCGCGTTGTGGTGAAGAGAATCCCGGGTTCGCCGGCATTTCACAGTTTGTTGGGTAAGCTGGGTGTCATTCCTGTGGTTTCCCGAGGCTGTGGGCGGGAGGTGTGAAGAGCTCTCCCACCATGCTGACCAGTTTGCCGTTTTAGGGTGGATGGATTCATCTCTGTTAAAATGAATTTTTTAAGGCCCCTCCCAATCCCCTTGGCCTGCAGTGCTCAGCCTTGTTGCATGCTGGACTGCAGTTTCCGTTGCGACAGTTACATGCTTCACTGGAGCAGTGGAAGTATCCCCCGCTTCCTATCTGATTATTTTTTATTGCGGTCGTTTTTCATCTTTCGCTCCCTCACCCTGTCTCTCCTCGATCTCTTTACGCGGTGTGAAGACACCCCCCTTGAAGTGGTTCACTTTTTTATTCCTCTCTCGGACCTGCAGAGGGAGGGGTCAGGTTGCGGACAGGATGGAACACACAGTGGGGGGGGGGGGGGGGAGGGAAGGTCAAATCAGGGACAGCAGAGATGCACAGCTGGAGGGGGAGAGGAACGACTTTGCGGGAGATGCCGAGGCAGCGGTTTCCGGGCAACTGCAGAGCGCTGCCTCCTCATCCTCTGGAGCCGGGACTGTGGCCGTGCAGGCAGATCAGGTGTTCACACTCAGTCTCTGGGAAGTTAGCGATCGCGTTCTGATTGGCTGGGAGCTGAAAGACGTGATGCTGAAGGACGGGTGAGCACAGAGCGATGGGCTGGCGCTGCCCTCGGAGGGGGAGGTGAGGAAGACGGATATAAACAAGTCTGTGAATTGAGGGCATAAATATATCTGAAGATCGGCTTGTTTTTCTCCTTCCTCTCAACTCACTTGATCTTTCCGGGCTAAATGGGGGAAAAGAAATTGAATTAAAAACTGCTTTTGATATCTCTACAGCAGTGATAAATAAAATTGTCGAAATCTGTCAGCAGCACCGCCATCACCCCCCCCCCTTCCCCATCCTGCTTCCTCTCCCGTCCAGATTGGAATCTTGAAGCCCCATTTACTTTCCCTTCCACTCTTCTGTGAGCACTGTCAGGTAGTCTGAACACGTAACTCCCCCCCCCCACCTTGTTCCCTCATTCCCATCTCCCCCCTAGCCTCCATCTTCGTCCCCACAATGCCTGCCTTCGGGCCTGGGGAGAATTACCCAAAATTACCTGTCATGCTGACCACGACGTGTAAATAAGGCGCAGGACGTGGCGCTTTTCCATTCCCCCGTTCTCCTTCCTCCGTCCTCCCCCTTTTTTCCATCCAGTGCCCCCCCCCCCCCCCCCCCCCCGATCTAACAGGAAGTTTCCTGCAGTAAATGAGCCTGGTCGCAGCGCTGGCTGAAGATGTTTCAGGCAGAGGGGCAGGTCATTGACTACCTGTCATTTAGCACAGCAGTTTAAGGGAATTGGGAATTACAGATGGGGGGGGCGGCTCTTTTTGGGGTGTAGAAGGGAAAAGGAAGAGGAAGTCCTGGTGTGCTGGGCTTTCCTGTGGGGGGTCGGGTCAGCCTGCTTTTTGGGGGGGGGGGGGGGGGTTCTTCACTTCTGAGTAAAGTTTATTTTTTGCTGTCAACCGTTGGCTTGCAGTCCGGCTGCTTTGCGTAGGTGTCCCCCCCCTCCTGTGTATGGGCATGAAAAGGGGTACGGTAAAAAAATTGAACGTAAAATAAAAATCTGTTGCCCCGGTGAAGCAATGCCCAATTCTAGGCTGAAGGAGACATGTTATGTGTGTGTGTGTGTGGGGGGGGGGGGGGTTGGGTTATTTCTGGGCTTTTTAACAGAGCCTTTGGGACCAAACACTTCTATATCCTTCTCTATTCAAGGACTGCTGCGTAATAGGTGACCTACATACCTCTTCAAAGACCAACCATCTTCTCTCCCTGTCTCTAGACTAATTTAAGCACAGAGAGATAGAAAAAAAACATAAACAGCAAACAAGCGAGCGGCACAGCGTGGGTGGGGCTGTAGCCCTGGAGCTAAGTTTCGTCAACCCACCCCCCCCTCCCCGCGGCCCAGTCGCATAGTGCTTGTGGCCTTGGGCGTGTCCCTGGCCGTGCGTGTAGCACCCCCTGCTGAGGAGGGAGAGGGTTTTGTAGGCTGAACTGGGGTCGCAGAGATGTTAAGTGGGGCTATGATGTGTTGTGAAATGGGGAGTGACAGGACAGGGAGCACTCTGGGGTCCAGTCAGCTTTCAGCTGGGGCCCCACCCCTGTATTTGTCCCTTTTTGCATTGGGAACCACACACTATGGTTCTTTAGGTGAACCACGATCTCTCAGGAACCACGATCCGACTTCTGTTGCATTAGTGGGCTGGTGGTGGCCAACATCCCTGCCAAACCAGGTATTTGCTCTGGTTTGAGGCCTGCAAAGGACCTCACGGGAAGGTCGGGGCCCTGAAATTTGTTCGTAGGGGCATTCCGATCGTGAGACGGCTGACCCAGGCTTCGGAGAGCACCGGACTCCACAGGTCCTCCTCTTCATCCCTCCTTATCGCTGGGTTGTAGCTCCCGAGGGGCCAGTTCAGTCCCTTCGTTATTTCAACAGTAGGAATCATGCTCAATTGGGCCCATAGCGTAGCACAGCAAAGGAAGTGCCATCACAATAAGGTTTCTTTTGCTCAAGTCCTCTAACGACAGCGACGAGCCAGCGGCGTCCAAGCAGACGGACCCAGGCCAGGCTTTTATTAGACTCTGTCGACAAATGTAAACTCCTGTCCGGTTCCTTTATTGATCTTTTGCATTTCCCTCTGAGCAGGAGAAGCTTTTCAGCCTTAACAGTAAGCAGATAATGTTACGCCGGTGGGACAGTGGATTGCATTATCCGGGAAGTATTCTGTATCTGTAATCCGGCGGAAATTAAAGCAAACAGACGGGGGTGGGCATCTGGATTGCGGTTCCGGGTGAACGCGGATCGTCTTGGCTGCCAGGCAGGAGCTCGATTCAGTGACTGCCCAGGGGCAGCTTGCAAAAAGGGGGTGCCCTTATTTTCCCCGATATCCATCTGTCCCGAACTACATTGCACATTTCTGTGGGGGCCTTATCTTAGGAAACATGCCCCCCCCTCCCCTCGGACATGTGGCAGCGAGCCTCTCTGGCCCGGAGGTGTTTGCGGGCCCTGATTGTCTTGGTGACCCCAGCCTATGTGGCATCCCACTGTTGTGTCTGCGGTGCTGCGTTTGTGGTCTTTCCCGTCCACCATGCAGGCCAGTGAAAGTGCAGTATTACCCCCCAGGAGGGGGCATGTCACTATGTTTATTGTAGAACGTAGTGAGTGGGAGGGAGAGAGGAAGACAGACGGGGGTGCAGAGGGAGCCAGGACAGTGGTGGGGAGTCGGCCTTCACTTATGAATTATAACTGGGCTGTATTGATTGTGTAGAGGAGGAAAATAACGGGAGGTGAGGGAGACTGAGGGTGGAAGAGGAGGATCGCTAACATTATGATGTTAAACACGATGAGTCACAATCATTAGCCCCAGCCAATGGGATGCTGGGAAAGGACGGAGTCATATCTCTCCACCTTGTCAAAGCGCATTGATTTAGGAGGAAACCTGCAATGAACAGATGTGGTTCGCCAAGAATGGTTTGATCCACCAAGGACCTTGGGTTTCTTCAAGAGTGGAGCAGGACTAGAAGGATGTTGAGGAGGATCATGGCAGGAAAAAGGCTTCCAAAGGCTAAGAAAGTCTCGTTTTTTCCCACTAAACCTACTTCATGTCGCTGCGTAATTATCAGCTTTAAGCCAGTTTTTGAGTCTGATTAGACGAATAGCTGACCGGTAAGGTTTTTTTTTTGCTGTGTATTCTGAAAATAGTGGATGTTTCCACAGTCCTGGTGCTCTGATATAATCAGCATACATCTCCTCATACACGGGCCGCTAGGCTGACTGAACTTATCACCAGTTACGGGGTCTGGCTTTCAGGATGAGGCGTGAGTTGGGTTCCAGGCATGATAAGCCGAATGCGGAGAATGAGGCTCATGGAATATTAAACACCGGAGCAGATTGGGCTGCCTTGAAGAACGAGGTGAGCTGGGCCTCACAGGAGTCTGCTCAGTCCTTGGCTTGGCCTTGTGTGAGGCCGATTGCGTGTGACTCCCTCCGCCCCTGGTGTCTGATAGTTGATCGGCCAGATTGATAGGCGAAGGTGAAAGTAACATTCAGCCCCCACACCAAGCCAGTTGGTCAGGTGCCCAGAAGGTGGTGCCTGGCCGGGACCCTGAAAGTTAATTAAAGGTAAAACAAGTTGCTGCCCCAGGAGTCGACCTCAGTCGAGGCCAAATCGTACTGAAACGTGCAGCTGTTAATTAAACAGCTATTAGGCAGGCCTCCTTCTGTTTCTCCCGGCTTCTGATTGGGCCACTCCTGCTGACAGATGCGCCCGCAGAGCTGCGGCACTGCAGTGTAATTGATGTGACATTACTGCACAGCTGCAGCGTTGCACATTTCGCATTACCTGCTCCGTCACCCTTTATATTCTTCCCGTTACACGCTGCAGCATAAGGTCAATATTACATCCCCAGGTCCTTTTCCAATCTCCATCAG
Source organism: Paramormyrops kingsleyae (assembly GCF_048594095.1). Classification (NCBI taxonomy): domain Eukaryota; kingdom Metazoa; phylum Chordata; class Actinopteri; order Osteoglossiformes; family Mormyridae; genus Paramormyrops; species Paramormyrops kingsleyae. The sequence goes on from NC_132805.1 coordinate 7,840,456, forward strand.
AGAGGCCAGCGGTCAAAGAGCCATGGGGCACATAGCATAACCCCCCCCCCCCTTCCCATTTTAAGTGCTATAAAATAGTTTACAGGAAGAGTCCTTTGAATGGATCTAAAGCTTCCCATTAGGGCGGTTCATCAATACGGGACAAGCAACCCTCCATTCCAGCTATATCTGGCTGTATTAATACTACCCAAGCTCTTAACAAACATTTATTTCATTAGTGGGAAATGTTATCTTGAGTTATGATGTGTGGTAGAAAGCGAGCCAGGAGTCGCAGGGGTTCCCCAAGGACCCGCACTGGGACCCCACATAATGTCGGCTTTTATCATTAGAATTATCTCCCTCGCTGACGTGCGGGAAATTCCTTGGTGATTACCCACTTAACGCGAAATAATTCCCTGACATAAGGCCCAGTAGGTGTGGATGGAAGCTGGAATAAGCGTTCTAAGCAGGCAGGAGTTGTTTCTGCTGGGTGATTGATCTCGTGGACTCTCAGCCTGTGTGACGGGCTGCCGAGATCCCTCAAAGCCATGTTCTGGCAGTCTGACTCACGCACTCCGACAGCACCTTAGCGCGGCGCTGCCTGAATCACTCTGGACCCCTAGCCACCTGTGTCTGCGCCACTTACGGCCTGCTTTGATCAGCGGGTCGGCCCCCCCCCCTTCCTGGCACCTGCATGCCCACTCCACCTATTTTTCTGAGCTGCAGGGCCTGCCGCTTCCGAAACTCCTCCAGCATCGCCCACCTTCCTGACTCCACGGCGCTTGGTACTCCCGCGGGATGGGGAAGGGGGGGGGGGGGCTGCGGGTGAAGGGGGGCGAAGAGCGGATTAGAACGGAACAGAATTAAATAAGACACAGTACAACAGGATGGAATGTGCTTCCTTATCTGCGCATAGGGATCAGAGCCGCCACCAGCGGCACGGAATCAAATTAGGACGTAAAATCACGATGCGGACGGCATGGCGGAGGGCTGTTAGTAGGCTCCGCGTGCACGCCGATCGGAATGCGGCACCACGCATGATGCCTCAGAGAAAATGGAAAAAATAAATAACAGAAATAGGAGCGAGTGGTCGCCGTCCTCCCAATTAACCTGCGAGCAGTCCACGCAATCCGTGGGCTGGGTAATTACAATGAGACTCACTTCCTTTGTGGCGTGCCGGTGAGCCATGATTCCCACGCGGAGGCCGGCGTTCCGCTCTCTTAATCCCTTTGTTTCAAGGCCCTCCTCCTTTAGTTACACTCCCGCCCTGCCACAGAAAACCGCCACCTCGCTGGGATTCTCCCTGCCGCTCGCCTCCTTGGTCGGTTACTGGCGACACTAAAGTCATTACTTTCTCGGCCCTGTCTCTCACTGTCGGTGTTGTCGTCCTCGTCTCCGCTTGGTCTGCCTGTGGATACGGGCCCTCCCTCTCTCCGGTCCAGCATATCGACAGTTTAAGTCTTGTACGTGGGAATGTTAGCAGTAGCCATGGCGTTCCAGTGCGTTTCTACAAGACCAGTTGTTTTATGAAGCAGGTGGAATCCTTGGCCCATTATGACACCCCCAGTGCGCTGTGTTACTGGAAGAGCAGAGGGGATCCAGTGATATGTGATTTATCTCTGTCCCCCTTTTTCCTTTTGTCAGCCATGTGGTTGTGTTCTCTCTCAGGTACTCTCTTTTCACACCAGGCATTGGGGAATTAGAGCTAACAGCCCCCTTCCCCACCCCCTTTACTGCCCCCCCCCTCCACCTTTTCTTGCACGCACTGTGTCATCATCTATCCGAGTGCAGCCCACATGATACAAGCCCTCCTATCCGTCAGGCCGCGCGTAGCCCACAGCCAGTCGTGTAGCGCAGTGAGGAGCCGATGGGCCTTGAAGATGCAGGAGCAGATGTGCTTTATGTAACCTACGGGCTGATGCCTCCTGTTGGTCTCCCTCTCAGCTGCCGGAGTGCACTTTTATTACCCATAATACCTGTGCTTCAGAATGCAGACGCACGGCCTTACCCATAAACAATCAGATCTGTGCACAGGGATTTATAAGGGCTTTCAGCATTTATAATGAGCTTTGTTAGAGCGTCTTTGATAAGACAGCCTGCCAAGCAAACATATAATAAGCTCTGGAACGTGTCTGTGAATTTAAAACCATGTACATCTTCACTCTCGACTCCATTATCATAATCTTCAGAGATGCTTATCTTGTTCATTTTACTCCTGACCCCAGCAAGTAGGGCACCGGATTTTCAGAAAGAACAATGAGTAACAGACTCGTTGCTGACGTTCCATGCGGACCGGACCAGCGTTGGACAGAGCGAGAGCCGGAGTTGAGACCTGGGCCACCGAGCCCGGTTCCTCTAAATCTGGGGTGGGCGACCGCGTCATTGCTGGGAGGGACTGCTGGGTTCTGGGGTGGGTGGGGGTTTGGATGCGATGTGCTATGACGGGGGGGGGGGGGGCCCTGGGCATGACTTACCGCCGTGAAACGGAGCGTAGGCGTCTGGCTGTTCTCCGAGAGGCTCCCAGCTCTCTGCGCACTGCGAAGCGCACCCCCCCCCAAGGGAGCCGAACAAGCTACCAGCGTGTCCTACTTACCGCTGGCTTGGGGGAGGGGGGTGATGCCTCGCTCGTGAAGAGGGCCCTCCTCTGAGACCCGGGGCCTTAGAGAGGATTAGTGTGGGCTTCCTTGGTCATCAAGGTGGCTGTAAAGGTGCGGCACATCTCATATCTACAAAATCAGAGCCAAAATGGTGCCACGCAAGTAACACGGCAGATTCACCGCTGTGCCTCATATTACTTTAATTTACCTGCTAGTATCCCGCACATAAACTTGGGTGACGGGCGGCAGCCGGCCTCCGCGTCCGGCCATTCCGCCTCGCGCTGTTCCATTAATGATTCTCAGCACGGAAGCCCGTGATTCCTGGCAACGCTAGCTCTGGTATTCCGCGCATTAGCGATTCACGCCGCGGATACGCGCGCGCTAAAGGACTTCGTTCAAGGGCACCGGCTGCAGCGGATCCCCCACCGAACAGCGCGGCCGTAACCGCTGTCCCACACTGCAGCTCCTTTTGGTTCAGAGGCTCTGGTTCCTCTTTGAAAGCCCCACCTCCATCATGCCCCCCTCCCCGGCATGTCGGGGATGGACAACGGTGCTCTGATTTTAGATCGATTGGTTTCCTGTTGCCCGGACCCAAATTCGCTGACTCCGACAAAAGGCACAGAAGACCCCAGAATCCAGCCTCTCCTTTATCCAGACTGCCTGTGATCACAGACAGATTTAACCTCACACCCCCTGGTTCCACGCCTCCCCTCCCCGTACCACCCACTTTGCGTTCTTTATTCTGCTTGTCCTCCATCCCCTGATCCTCACAGCCCTTCCTAACCCCATCTACCACCTCAACTCTGCCCTCCACCTCCCTCGCACCTCTCCTTCCAGGGGCGGGGTTACAGGGGCACTGGCCCCAGCTGAAAGCTGATTGGATGCCAGAGTGCCCCTCCCCTTTCACTCACTGATTCAGAACGCATTCCCAGAGGTCTCCAGGGGGATCCGACTGGGTTGTTAGAGACGTGAGGCGTCACTCAGACTTGACAATGCCTCGTAACGGTAGGCCTCTGCTGCCTCCATCTGCCTCCAGATGGGAAAGCCCGGTATCCTCCATCCTTTTGCATGAACTTGTTACCGGACCGCGGTCACACTGGGATCATCTAGCGCGGTATGTGGGTTTCCTGCTTCTCCGTGACAGAAGCACAGAGTCGTACTTTCCTGCGGCCGCCTCGAGCGTCTGAAGCCCCGCCTCGAACTTTCAGCTTCCATTTGAGCTGCAGTGACTGATTCAGCTGTTCATCAGCCGGCACATTATCTCATCAGAGCGAGATGGCTACACGGGCGGCTCGGAGCCGTGACGGGTGGGGGGGGGGGGGGGCACTCAGCACAGCCCCATTATCCTAAAGCAAGAGTGACACGCAGATCAGGCCGTCCTATCAGCGAAGGTAAATCACTCGCTGGTGACACCTGACTGAGCGGAGAAGGATGTACAGGCCAACGCATCAGATTTTCCCTAGGAACTCCAGTGTAATTAAACGGCAGCCTCAAGCTGAACAATTAAACATGCTTAAAAAAATACGGTGACGTCTTCCCACCTGGGAACTTAACGCCATGGAACACAGGGGGGTGGAGCATCACAGCTTCGAGGACACAGACACTGAAGAAAGTTCCCAAAGTTCGGGCGGCTAGATGTGTGTGTTCCTGACCAGCCAACCCACCTTTTAATAGGAGGTGTTGATCGAGTAAAAAACCTTGTTTATTTACACAAATGAGTGGTCCTGTTCCTCATTAGGGAGCCAAATGAGCACTTAATGAGTTAATTGGCATATTACAGCGATTGCTCCCAGGGCTCATGCCAAGGTTTGCCTGTCATTCATCGAGAGCACGAGCAGGCGGGAGATGACACGGGAATCACGAGAGAGCGGGGTGGGTTAACGCGCAGCGCACTAGCCTATATTACTGCCGCGCTCTCACCGGTAATAACCGCATCGGTCTAACGAGGGGGAGTGGGGGAGACTGGCAATGGGGGCCGACAGATGTCTGTCGGCCTTCAGAGACGCGAGCAAGGGAAATGGGAGACGTGTCGGAGAACTCACTGTAAAGAGGGGACAGCCGAGGCTGGGATAGAGCCGATCCGATTGGCCGAAACCAACAGTCGGAGCGTCGCTGAGCCATACTGAGCATGGCAAACGGTACATAAGTGAGCAAGGCGCTAATGCTAAAGTAGCGGCTTTGCTAGTATTTTCTGGCCAGCCTGTTCTGTTCGGGTATCCAGCAAGCAGACCCCCGCAGACGTTGCCTTTCAGCATCTCGGCTCCGTGTTCCTGTATGCGCACCGGTTTGCTGCAGACGCCCGTTTAATGCCGCCCTGTTACCCTAACCTGCAGTCCAGTTAGCGGGGCTGCGAGCGGCTTCCCGCCGCATCCGGTCCCCTGAGCCCAGACGTGGTGGCTAAGTGGGTCCTAAACTCCCAGAGTGAGGCGAGACTCACTGATAAGAGGCCCTGAGAAGTGGCAGCATGGCCCGCCCACAGCACACGGACACACCACATTCCCGCCCTGGACTGCAGTCAGACCGCGGCGACCAATGAAAAGCCTCAGTTGCCATGGAGGTGGGCGGGATTTCTACACCGCCGCTGCTGCTGTTTGTCCGTTCAGCCAGCATTACTTTCCATGTATCAGACTCAGCTGGGGTGTGTGTGTGTGTGTGTGTGTGTGGGGGGGGGGGGGGAGGTTGGTGGCGGTGGTGGGGGCAAACAGCCGCATCGCTGGATGGAGACGTGTTAGGATGATAGGCAGTGAGTGTCACCTCGTGTACGATTACAGTACCTGGCAGCAATTGCGCATTTTCTGACTTGGGCCTTTTTAAAAAACGCAGCTGGTTAAGTGCATCATGTCAGCATAACCCACCCAGCACCGCTTACATACTAGTTATCGTACGGCTGGGGCCCATTATGAGGCAAGTCGGCAAATTTGAACTGCCGTTCATTACTCCAGCTCTCCGACACTTCTCAAGGAAGCCTTTGGTTGAGATATGGGGGTGTGGAGACTGCAAAGCAGTGGGACAGAAATGGGAACAGGGTGCATGGTGGGGGTTTGCGGGGGAATGAAGCGCAGGCACGGGAGTAGGGAGGCAGCCGGACAGGGTCACGGATGAGGCGCCGAAACACAACAGCCGTAAAGCAATTTTACAACAAGCGGAATTCCATTACCGAGCAGATAAGTACAGGGCATGCCAAGACCGACTGCAGTTTGTCATAGCAACTACAAGGGGGGGGGGGGGGGTAGCATATGTAATCAATAAATAATACCCTCATGGAGACAGCAGTGAGAGTATTGATGTGAAGGCATCTGGGAGCTTGTCCCCTAAAAATCTTCGAGAGAGAATGTGGGAGTATGTATGTGTGTGTATGAATTATGTTTCTATTACATTTTGGGGACAATGTGATAAAACCTGTTATTTTGACTTTCTGGGGACCATTTTTCAGGTCTGTGAATGCAATCAAAAAAGTAAAAATGTCACAAGTGTAGTATTTTATTTGGTTACCTATGATTAAGGTTAGGGCTGGGTAGGGGTTAAGGTCGTCATGTTAGGATTACAGTTTTCCTCATACAAATAAATGGAGAGTCCCCACAGAGACAGAATTACAAACCACTGTGTGTGTGTGTGTGTGTGTGTGTATGTGTGTGTGTCAGTCTGTGTGTTTGTGTGTGTGTTTGTTTTGGAGAGGGGAGCCAGGCAAAGCTTCCATTATTCATTTCGATGCTGGTGGGAGCTGTAAAATCAGACCTGAAGCGTGGGGGGGTTTCTGCTGTGTCACGCAACACATGGAAGTGTTTAATTTCACAAAACGATTGTCAGGGGTCAGAACCGGTACGATGTTTGGGTATTAAGCAAGTTGAAGGGAACTTTGAGCACAAGATCATTTTTAAATCTGTGTTAACAATCTTTGCGATAGTCATTTGATAGGGATGTTTCTGTCATTTCTAATACTCTCATAACTGTTCTGATTCCATCTTTAATGCAGTGTCCCCAGGGCAGTTGGGGAGGGGGGGGGGGGTAGCAGTTTAGAACACGGGCTTGGAATCTGCAGAATGCTGGATCACATCCCATGGGGACCCTGCTCTTGTACCCTTAAGGAAGCTTCTTAATAAGAACCAGCATTGTGAAATATCCAGCTGGAGAAATTGGGTCCTTCTTTCTGGGCGGGGGTGGGGGGTGTCAGCTAAGAAACTGAAATTGTAAAATATGCAATGTTTCTTCGGGGTCTGTGAAGACAGCGAAAATGTAAATGAGGAAGCGGAAGGATCCGGTGGCAAAGGCAGTAACATTGCTGGCTACTCTGAGCCTCTCCGGGTCCAGGTCTCTCGCAGGATCTCGCCGCACGGCGAAACTGTGACCCATTATGATTAATTAAAAGCGTTGAGCTGTAAACCCAATCCCCGTGGGCCGGCGTTCCAACTTGCTGTTTCCAGGCTATGAGAGATTTTCACTCGGGGAATCGCAAATAAAGAGGAAGAAGCGAGGAAGTGGTGAATCGTGAGGTGCCTCTCCGCCGTTTTGTTCGGCACCCTGTGCGGCGGAACAAATGACACTGGATGCAATTTTCTGTAAATAGGAGAGGAGCTTGGCCTCTATTGGAGGATGGCTGTCGCTTAAACACGGCACGCTGGTCCATAAAAAGACAACAGCGTGGAAAAAAAAACAACGAACAGAACTGCTTAGAAAAGAAGCCGCAGCTTTCAATTTTTTTTTTCTTCTTCCCGTCTTGTTGTTCGTTTTAGCTGTCATAAGGAATCTCTGAAGTCTCCAAGCCCAATGGCGGATCAGACCTGGAGATGTATCCCAGAAGGCACTTGGATGTCACCTCCCTCGCGTGCGTCATGGAAACGCGGGCTGGGGGCCTTGTCACATCACTGCACGCCCTGACAGCCATGGCTGGCAGCACTGGGGGTGTCTGTATGATTTTTTTTCCTTCCAATCGCAGCCTCCTGGCTTCTGAGTGCCGTGGCGCTCCGGCGAATCACGGCTCTCACTTTATTGGCCTCCTCGGCGCCGGTCGCAGACGGTTGAGCCGTACGTGCGACGTGGTGGAAGGGGTCCACGTTGCGGCACGGCTCGCGGTGAAGCCCTCTGGCTTGCGTGACGGCCTGCTTCCTGCGGGAATGCGGCAGCGTGTGGCAGGAGCCGCTCGGAACCGGGATGCCTTCGGCCCGGTCCCGGTCCCGGTCCGCCGCGTTGCCCGCCGTCCCCACAGGAGCGCGTAAGCGAGCGTTTTCCCCATCGTGACGGCTCCAGTAGACGCTAGCATATGCTTGAACATATGGAGCAGCAGGTAGCGTGATTTAGGAGCTGGACCCGGTACCCGGGAGGGCCAAGGCTTCGGCGCCCCCTGGGATGTGGAAACGGGTGGCGCGTAACCAAGCCATGCGCTCCGCCGTGTCCCCCTCCCGGTAATCCCTCCGTCAGAAGCGCCGTTCCTCGCGGAGACGCTCCTGGCTCAGTGTCTGGGTACCGGCGTGCAGTGCCTCCCGACGGCACTGGGTCAGTGTCTGGGTACCGGCGTGCAGTGCCTCCCGACGGCACTGGGTCAGTGTCTGGGTACCGGCGTGCAGTGCCTCCCGACGGCACTGGGTCAGTGTCTGGGTAACGGCGTGCAGTGCCTCCCGACGGCACTGGGTCAGTGTCTGGGTACCGGCGTGCAGTGCCTCCCGACGGCACTGGGTCAGTGTCTGGGTACCGGCGTGCAGTGCCTCCCGACGGCACTGGGTCAGTGGCAGCGGCCCCCACATGTCACCACCTACCTGACTTTTTCCAGGGTGTTCTGGGGCGTGATATGGGGGGTCTGCGTCTCAGTCTGGATCGACTCTCTGTGCTCACAGAGTCAGATGCAGGAGTCATTGAGGCAGTCTGCCCTAGAAGTGATTTCCAGGGAGCTAATCCCCCCCCCCCCCAAAAAAAAAAGCCCCCACCATTCTCCTTATTCCCCATTTCTTGCCAGAAGCACTTTGGAAGGTGAGCAAATGGGACTAAAGTGGGGGCAGAACCGGGGCAATGGATGGTGGCGGGGGCTGATTAAATCACCTTTATGCTGCTCGGGGCCCCCTGGGTTTTTGCTGCTCCGGTGGGGGCAGGCCCAGGAAGCGGACAGCGCAGGGTCCTCCAGGGGTGATTTCCTGCAGGTGCCTTTTAATTAGTGACTCATTAGGACCCGTGAAAACAGGCGGCTTCAATTATTGCCTGAATAATTAGTAGAATTTAGTAATTAAGACCTGAGGTAGCCGAGACTAGGGCATTCCCCCCCCCTGGGAATCAGCTACACCTGGTGTAAACAAATGTGACCGTTGCCGAGTCTTAAGTTGCTGTCCCATCGGAGACGTCGGCGGGGGGGGTGGGCGGGGGTGCAATGGGGTGTCTTGTCTGAAGGGCACCTGCACCTCACAGAATGTCAGTCTGAGCTTTTTGTCCAATCTAGGTCGATATGCGAGTGTTGGGGTTGATGTAGAGGTGCATGCTGGGTAAATTGGCTTGGCAAAAAAAAAGGGTTCGGAATGAAAAACCCAAAGCAGGAGTCCCTTTTGCAAAGAGGGAAATTGCCAAGACTCTTTCAAGGAGGATCATTGAAACGTACTTGAGGTTCACAAACAAGCTCTCATTCCCAGGTGAGCCAAGAATTGATATAATCCGAGTCACCGTCGGATGTGTGACTGTCGGGGGGAAATATGCCACGCTGCGGACTGCGTGACATTTACCCAGAGACGGGGAGTGTGGGCTGGAGTCACCACCCGGGGCCTCATCTGGGGGCGGGGGAGGGGGGATCGTTCGGGGGCCTCGTCAGGCAGGGCCACGGGCTGCCCCCGCTCACCTGCCGAAGGGTTCACTGGGATTGCAGTGGGGGAGAAAACCCTCTGAAGATGCCGTCAGAGATTCCCGAAGGTGACTTGGTGCATTGTAGCCATAATAAAAGCGTCCTGTGGATGGCGAAGTGCCAGCTTTACCCCCCACTCAGCCGTCTTCGTCTTCCTGAGATCAATAGTCCCAAGTCGATGTCCTGAAAGACGATCCATGAGGCTTGGAGGACAGGACTGCAGTGTCGTCGTCCCCCCCCCATCCCTCACCTTGGACCAGGGGAGATGTGGGACAGCCACACGGGGCAGGGATGGGGGACCCCAGATGGCAGAGTGGAAACTTAACCCTGGAATTTGTGGGGGGGGGGGCGGAGCGGTGGTTGCGGATTACAGGGCACCTGGGTGAAAATGAGCAGATGGGAGGTGGGGTGTGCCGCAGTGGGGGGGGGGTGGGGCATGTGTCAATGGTCATGTGTGCTGGAAGACCCAGCCCAGAGCCCCCTGAGCCCACGGTGCCCCCCCCCTCCCTTCACCCCCCCCCTCTACTGGCCCATCTGTGTTTACCAAGATTTGCATGAAAATTGCAGCTTTGCCAAATATTACCCATGTCTTACACGGCGGCGAGTTAAACAGGGACAGGCAGTCCTGGCACTGTGGGGCGGGGGGGGGGGGGGGGCAGGGGCGTCTGATTGCAGACGTCATGGGAGGGGGGGCTCTCAGCTCCGGCTGGCTTGTGGTGTGGCTCAGTGCTGCGGTGTCCATCAGCACATGGGGTCGTCCAGGCTCTGGTGTTTATGTGAGTCAAGGAAATTAATGGCTTTTAACGGGGAGGGGGGGGGTTGAAATGAGAGCTTCTGACCCCTCTGACCAGTCCCAAAGCCACATCAGGAATGCTGCTCCCCCAGGTCTGTTCATGAACAGCCGGGGGCCTGCCTCAGTGCATGTGAATGAAGAGACCATTCAGTTAGCAGAACGTCACCAGCCCGAGGCTGATTGTCTAAGACAGGCCAACAAACCCCGGCTTTTCACTGATTAAAACGGGGGATGGCGGGGAGGGGGGGGGGGGCACCAAAAGTATGCGAAGCCTCAAAATCCCATTCAGGGCTCAGCAGGAAACAAGGTCGCCATGTTCCCTCTGCATGTGGCTCCCTTGGGGTCATCGTAACGGGCAGTACCATGTGCCAGAGGAAAGGGGAAACATGCCACTTTTTGGGTTGTACCATTACGGATCACTTTGCCCAGAAAGCAGAGGGGCTGTGCCACCATTGCCGCCTTTAAACGATTGCTGTACTCTATTACGCCGCTTTGGTGGCAGTCCAGTAGCCACTCAGGTTTTAAGTAAAAAGTAGTGTAATTTGTCACTGATGAAATGCATTGATTAGGGCCTAATTATGCCCGTGTCGTCGTTAATATTTCACAATTTGGTAGAACATATGCTGTTTGAAAGGGGTGAATTGCATTCATCAGCACATCAGTTACGTTGGGAACCATCAAAAAGCGCTAGGCTGCCTTGTCCACCTTCTCCGGGACTGAGGTACAAGGCTTCTTTGCCCTTCCCCCTGCTTCCCCAAAATGGAAGATTCCGTCGCCTTGGTTTACGTACCAGGATGTCCCATTTATGCCAGTGTTGACATAAATTGCCGAGCTTCAAACAGCAGCATTTCAGTCAGGGTTGCACGTGAGTGTGGAGCGTGTCGGTCTGTGTGCGCACGTCTGTCGCCCTCCGCTTCCTGTACACGGCGCTTACGCTGCGTCGGGCTCTGTAATTGCAGGTGACATTAGCGTCATAAAGGCTAAGCAGCAGACAGGCTGCCTCTCATCATCTGCGAAGAAAGAAAATTCACCCCAAGCTGACAGTCGTGATGTGCTGACATGGGGAGGAAGGCGAGAAAAAGTGTGAAACAGTGTTTAATCACAATGAGCATGGAGCCATGCTACCTGCAGCGGGGGTGTCTGTGAGTGTGTCTGAGTGACTGTGTTGGTTTGTTAATGTGTGTCTCTGTGAGTGTGTCTGAGTGACTGTGTTGGTTTGTTAATGTGTGTCTCTGTGAGTGTTTTTGAGGGCCTGATAGTATTGGTTTGTTAGTGTGTGTCTGTGAGTGCTTTTGAGGGCCTGATAGTATTGGTTTGTTAGTGTGTGTCTGTGAGTGCTTTTGAGGGCCTGATAGTGTTGGTTTGTTAGTGTGTGTCTGTGAGTGCTTTTGAGGACCTGATAGTGTTGGTTTGTTAGTGTATCTCTGAGTGTGTCTGAGTGACTGTGTTGGTTTGTTAGTGTGTGTCTGTGAGTGTCTTTGAGAGCCTGATAATGTTGGTTTGTTAGTGTGTGTCTCTGTGAGTATGTCTGACTGACTGTCGGTTTGTTAATATGTGTCTCTGTCAATGTTTTCGAGGGCCGGAGAGTGTTGATTTGTTAGTGTGTGTCTCTGTGAGTGTGTCTGAGTGACTGTTGGTTTGTTAGTGTGTGTCTCTGTGAGTATGTCTGACTGACTGTCGGTTTGTTAATATGTGTCTCTGTCAATGTTTTCGAGGGCCGGAGAGTGTTGATTTGTTAGTGTGTGTCTCTGTGAGTGTGTCTGAGTGACTGTTGGTTTGTTAGTGTGTGCCTCTGTGAGTATGTATGACTGACTGTCGGTTTGTTAATATGTGTCTCTGTGAATGTTTTTGAGGGCCGGAGACTGTTGATTTGTTAGTGTGTGTGAGTGTGTCTGACTGACTGTATCAGTTTGTTAATGTGTGTCTCTGTGAGTGTGTCTGAGTGACTGTGTCGGTTTGTTAATGTGTGTCTCTGTGAGTGTGTCTAAGAGCCTGAGGGTGTTGGTTTGTTTGACTGTGTCTCAGTGTGTCAGTTATTGTGTGTCACTTTTTGTGTCTAAGTAGGTACATTTGTTAGTGTCTGTGCCCATGTGTGTAATTATGTGTCTGAATGTGTCTATGGGTCGTTGTCTTTGCAGTGTGTGTGAGTGTGTGTACATCAGTATTCATCTGTTGTGTGTGTGTGTCTCAGTGTGTGTGTTCATCAATGTATGTATCCATTGTTTTTGTACATGTCAGGGTGTGTGTGCATGCATGCGTGCGTGTGTGTGTATGAGTATCAGTGTGTGTGTGTGTGTGTGTATGCGTGTGTGTGTGTGTATGAGTATCAGTGTGTGTGTGTGTGTGTGCATGCGTGTGTGTATGTATGTGTTAACACTTACCATAGTGTGAGGCTTTGTCAGCTGCGGCCTTCTGTCGTTAACGGGAAGCCAAAGCGGGAAGCAAATGCAGGAAGTGTTGCTCACGTCTGGAATGACCCAGGAACCAATGCTGAGGACGCAGGCAGGCTGTGGATTATCATGGGTGGGGTGGGGCGTGGCTCTGCTCAACTGTCGCCACACCAACCGGGCCTCCAACAGCCAGGGACTAGTTACGGCTCATATTCCAGGGAATGAACCACCAGAGCTGCTTGTGTCCACACCTCCCTCCCCCGCCCTCCTGGTGATGCTGACAGAGATTTGGGGGGGGGGGGCGGGGGGGGGAGATCAATTGCACTGTAGTGCATCGGGAGAGAAGTGCCAGAGCCCAGCATATATGTGCAAGAAATTGCATCTTGAAGGAGGCCGGCCTGATGTGGGGGGGGGGGGGGGTGGATCGATAGCCAGGAGGCTGAGCAGAGCAGGGGCTGAATGGCAATGCGGGGGCCCCCTCTAATGCGTCACGTGACCAGCCCCACTCAGTCGGCTGACGGCGCCCTGCTAACCGGACTGTTCCAGGCCAGGTCGGCGGGCCGGCGTGGAGGGTGCACCCGTACAATCGCACATTCCTCTAATTAATATCTCTCTGACATGCTAATTACGCGCTTAAGGATGAACGGCAGCCAGACACTCGTGGGGCAGTGGCAGATACGCCACGCGTGAGCGCGCACACGCTTACGTCGGCCCCGCTCACAACCACGCGAGCGTCCTCACGCGCCCCTACGCTCGTACTAGCCGGCACTGCGGCAGAGATTTTTTATTTTTTTCCCTCCCTCGCCTCCCCCCCCCCCCCCCCCGCCTGTTTCCATGGCAACAACCTCCAGTTTCTGGCGCTGAAAAGTGGAAACTGACAGGAAGTGTGAGTAGCCTCCAGGGGCGAAAGAGGGAGCGAAGGAGAGAGAGAAGGAGAGAGGGGGATGAGGGGAGAGGAGGAGAAGGCTTTGCTGGAAGCAGCAGAGCAGGTGTGGGGCAGAATAGTGATCAGGCTGCTTTTGTGTCTGGCCGCATGCTCGCCCCGTTTGGCCTCCCTGGCTTCCTGCGTAAACACACACGGTTTGTGGGTCTGGGCCAGTGAAACGTCCGATAACAAACTGTGTCTGGCCCCAAACGGGCGTCGCGCAGCAGTGCCGTGTCAGAGCCGGTGACCCTGAGCTGGCCGCCACCGCTAGCTGGGGATGGGCCAGCCGCCCATCAGGGGCCCCGGGCCCCGGGCCCCACGTATAGCTTTCCAAAGCCTGTGGGAGCAGCTCTGCCATCAAGGGCTTCCAGTGTTCCTCAGGCAGTCGGTGGGGGGTTATTATGGGGGATCTGTTCTCTCTCGCCCTCCCACCCTCTGCTCACACCCCCTGCTCTCTCTTTTTTCCCATCCTTACCATCAGCCCTCACGGCCTTTCACTTCTGTCCTCAGGTAACCCCCCTCCCATCCCACCACATTGCTCTATGCTTATTCGTCTTCCACAGTCCTATATTCCTCCTTCCCTCTTTCTCCTCATCTTTCTCCTCCCTCCTTTTTTCTGCCTGCCTCCACAGTCTTACATTCCTCCTCCCCCCTTTCTCCTCATCTTTATCCTCCCTCCTTTTTTCTGTCCATTTGTCCCTCCTCTTTTTCACCCCCCCCTTCTCTCCTCTTCTCATTTCACCTTCTACCTCATTTTCTTTAGCTGGTTTTTCCCACTCCTGTCTCCTTTCTCTCTTCTTCTCCTTTATCCTTCTCTCTCGTTTCTTTCCCTCCCATTTCCTCCTTTCTCCTTCTCCCTCCTCTCAGTCCCTCTTCCTTTCTCCTTCCCTCCTTTCACCACGTCTCCTTTTCTCTCCCTTCCTCTTTTCTCTTTGCTCCTTCTCACTTCTTTCTCCCCCACTTCACCCTCTCCTTTCTTTTTCTCCCTTCTCTTGTTCTCATTCTCTCTCCTCCTCATGTCTCCTTCCTCTCACTGTTTCTCCTCTTCTCTTTTCTCCTTTCCCCGTCTTTCTTCTGCTCCCTCTCATTTCTCTTTCTCCCTCCTCTTCGTCCTCCTCCCCTCTCACTCCTTTCACCTCCTCTTTTCTCTCCCTCCGTTTCTCCCCCTCCCTCCTTTCTCTTTCTCCCTCCTCTTCCCCCTCTGCTCTCTGACTCTCTCTTCCCTCTCACTCAAATCTGAAGAGTTTGTCTTTAGTAGGCTCCGTTGCCATGTGCGGCACGGATAATCCACAGACGGCTGACTTCAAAACGCATACGGAAATGAGCCCCGGCTCACGTGCGTGTGAGAGAGCAGACGGGCTGCTGCTTCCTCCTGCCTCGTGTATAATTCCCAGACAAAAGATGGGCCCGGGGTCGACGTTTCTCGCGGCAGGGACTGGTACATCAGGAGCTCCACCTGTGGAATCGGCCGAGCTTGTTTACCGCCAGCGCGGCTTGTGGAGTGGGTGGGTGTAGGATTACGTGTGTCTGCTCTGCTCAGCTTTCATGCCGTAAACTCGGAGTCATGTCGGGTTCAAAGCACACCTGTTGCAGACCGGACTGAGCTTCGGCGACTCCACTGGCTGAATATAAAAACAAGTCGCGTTGAACCTCGATTTCCACCGGGGGGAATTTGTGTTACTGCACCACACTTTCCATTTCAGCTGAATCGCGATTGCAACTCAAACGTTTTTGCCAAAGTATCACTCAGGTAACAAGTTGGCAGCAAAAACTGAGACCGGCACAAATCGCATTGGACGGAAGTGCCACCAAATCAGACGCTAACCCAAAGGAGGTACATGAGCTGGGGATCCTCAACGGTGACAGTCAGGCAGCCTTTTGACCTTTGTCCTCTGAATGGAGTTCCGCTCTATAATCCCCAATTGCAGATTTGTGCCCCCAGCATGGGTCCCTGTCTCCCTGGCCTCACAATCGAACCTTTAATTGAAGATCCCATACCCCCACTTCCTGACTGAGGCTCTGCTTAATCCTCCCGTGAGACCACCTCACCGATGCCTCTCCATGCATCTCTCTCTCTTTCTCTCTCTTTCTGTCTGTATCTCTCTCTCTCTCTCTCTCTCTCTCTCTCTCTATTTCTTGATTTCTTCCCTCCTGATGTGAAACAGACAGCCCTAATTCTGCCGGCCCTCAATTCCCCACCCGGCTTCTCAGTCTTCCGCTGCGATGAACAAACCTGAGGATCAATTCCCCCTCCGGAGTGCAGGGACCCCCCTCGCCGACAGCCTGCCAAACAATTACCGCACACGCCTCACTCCACCACCCCGCTGGGCTCCCCCCCCCCCCTCCAATTTGCCCCTGTCCTCTTTACACTGGCCACCCTTTTTGCCCTTCTGTCCTCTAAATTACTGCACAAGTGATGGGAACTAGTCTGAGGCCTGAACATCCCATTGGGTCTTCCCCAGTTATCGTCCCTGACATTCACCTTAGGGTATGTTCTTCATCCAGCCCCCCCAATCCCCCACCCCGCCCCCCCATTCCATAAAGTGCTCGCAAACGGGCTCGGAGCAGCGAGGCTGGTTCTCCGGGAAATTTCCGATGCAGCCGCTAACAGGTAGCAGCTAAGCGTGATCTTCCGGAAAGGTGCTTTCTGTCATGTCTCACTAAACAGACACGCTTGTCTCTGGCTTTCCGTCAGCCGGGCCCGGAGAGAGAGAGAGGCGTCTGCGTTCACGTAGATGCGGGAAACGGGGCTGACAGACCGGCGTAGGAGTTTCTCCCTCCCCAGACTTGCCCCTGGCTTTTTACCTCCATTTAGTTTCCTAGGTGGGATGACAGTGATGGAGGAAACACAGGCTGTATAGGAGAGACTACCCTCTAAGGCACCTGAGTTACCTGGGGCTCGAGCTTTTGTCCTTCTTCAGTCACCGTACACGCCGTGGCCGTCTGTCCCCATCACACGTGGGACCGATTTACAGCCCGACAGCTCCTCTGTGTAGCTGCACACTCGAGTTAAAAGGCAGCTGCAAAATGAGGCAGAACGTCCTGATTCCTTCCATTAACCACCTCCAATCCTCACAGGGTTCAGGGGCTGTCAATCAGAGGTCGTCTGATGTTTGCTAAGACGCACGCCAGCGAGTCGTAGCAGGAACAAGCATAAACTATAAGCCAGAGGTGGAGAAATTTACCGTCCTGCCTCAGAAGTTCGCAAATCGCACTTCTCCTATATAATATTTCCAGGCCTCCGAGCTCCCCTTGGGTTCGACTCGCCATGGACCTTGCGTTTGTCCTGCCTGCCACCGTGTTCGTCACATGTGCCCCCCCGCCTCGGACCTGTAGCTCCATCCCACAGGTTCTTTGAAGTAAAGTTCACTCCTTAATATTTCGCGAGCAACTTACTTCCAGTCTTACCTTGATTCCCATTCGCCCACAATTGATTGCCATTCGCCCCGGTTGGGTGG
This sequence comes from Paramormyrops kingsleyae, assembly GCF_048594095.1. Taxonomy (NCBI): domain Eukaryota; kingdom Metazoa; phylum Chordata; class Actinopteri; order Osteoglossiformes; family Mormyridae; genus Paramormyrops; species Paramormyrops kingsleyae. Next base: position 7,857,412 of record NC_132805.1, read on the forward strand.
AAAGACAGTGGAAGGGAGCAGGGTGCATGCCGGTGGAGGGGGTTGGGGGGATCGATGCAAGCGTGAGCCCCCACGGGGGTATCAATCGGTGTCCTCGCCAGCGATCATTAACCAATCCCACCCAGCCCGCTTCAGCAGAACAACAGAAATCCAGATTTTTTTTGTCATTTCACAAAAGATTCTGATTTCCATGCAATTATTTTGTTCTTTTTCACATTGAATTCACATATTGGATTTTGTTTTTGCAACGGTAGCAAGTCGCTGACGCCCCCACATCACACGGAGCTGTCGATACGTGACCACCCGAGGCTTGGAGGGTGGGTGGAGGGGGGCTCTCTGTGCCAGAACGTAAGGTCTGTGCCAGAAGGTGGTCTGTTCAAGTCAGAAAAGCAGGAGTCCCTCCCTGACCTTTGACCTCTGATGACCCTTAACAGACAACAGAGAGCCCAGATTATAAAAACTGAACCTAAGTGTACACCCCATGAGCCAGCAGCGCCCACTACTGGTCAGCCGGCTTCAGCACAGCACCTGGCAGCCGTGTCCTTCAGCACTCAGAGAGCGACACCAACCTGATTGTCCTGCTAGTCTCCTAGCGAATGTCCTCCGATGATATTTTGGGCGCCTCCCTCCGTCACTGGGTCACGGGGGCTGTGTTCCTTTGCTGTCCAGTGTCCCCCCCCCGGCGCGTGACACCGTCCCTCGGCCTCCCACGCTGACATTTCATCTTCGCGCTTCACTGGCCTCGTGTTTCGGTTGGCAAGAAAATAATAAAGATGGTAATGATGTCGCCGGTGTGCTGGAAACGTGCGGGGGGGGGAGGGGGGTGCGGGGCGGGGGCGAGGCGGTGACCCCGTGGTTTTACACGGTGCGCTACACGCTCGCGATTATGACGCGGCCACCCCAGCCTGCCCTGGCCTTTCCAGTCCTTCCTCCCTACAGCCAGGCCCTTCATTGCCGCGATCATTTTTTCACGCGGCCCCGGGTTCGTCGGGGATCGATTGAGCGATCGGCTTTTAACGAGAAGCCGGCGCTGTGTGTCCGCCGCGGTTTAAGCCTCCAATCCGTCACCGGGTGTCTTTTCAGATCCTGTCCTTTCCGCCACGCGCCTCCCTCGCTCCCTTAACTGGGTTTGGAAAGGGAAATTATCCTCTTATTAAGTTTTAATTAAAGGCCATTTAACTTTTTTCTGAAATGCCTGTGGACACTTGCTCTTGCTCCCGGATCTTCTGCTCAGTTAATGAACAGCTTTACCTCCAGCTTTACCAACCCGCTTACTGTAGACCTTCCCCTTCATATTAGTGCTCTGATCTGGGCGGTTCAGCATCCTGTCACCTGGAGCAAACAAGCCTCACTGTCAGGAAAGCTGGACGCATCCAAATGTCCAGAGAGAGAGGACAAGTGTGGACGTCTGGGGGTCCCCAAGGACCAGACTGAGAAACACTGCTTTAGAGGGAGAGGGCGCCACCGTTTGGGCTGAACCGGCATCTGCACCCTGCTTATCCTTCAAACGGAGTCCTGTAATTTGCTGCTGAGCCGCGGGGTCAGAATATGAATCTAGTCTGGCCTGTGTGACAGGACCAATTAAGCCCCCCAGGCCCTGAGGTTGGGGGTGGGGGGGGGAGCAGTTAGGCGATGGATTATTTCATTAGTCCCTGACACTGCAGCCGGTGGCTGATGACACGGCCCCTCACTGCAGCACAGCGCCCCCTGGGGGCAGAGTTGTCCCTCCTCAGAAACCTAGTCCAGTCGGGTCTTTAATGATCTGTGGTCCAAAAGGCGGTGGCCATGGTGGCGACGCACTGGTGTGTGTGGCTGTGGAGAGCGTGCACTTAGGATCACGGTCACCTGACCATGGCGGGCAGCAGCCGTGTATCAACGGTCATGCTTCCACGACGGTGCAAGCGAGCGTGCGAGTGTGGGTGGAGGACATGTTGTGCTACAGGCTCTGTGTGTGTGTGTCTGAGTAACTGCAGTGCTTTGGTGCAGTGTGACGAGGACGAGGTGACAATGTGGCCTACCTCCATCGTGGTTCCTCCCTTGTCCTCGAACCTCGATGCCGCCCCCTCACAGCCACAGGTAGCCATTTTCGATGCTAAATCAGACTTTGTGTGGGTTCAGTAAAAACTGTGATATGTACACAAGAGAGGTGATAGGTAACAGTTAAAGTGCCGTCGGGAAAGATGATGGGGTGCTAGGTGCTGGCGGGGGGGGGCGCAGAGGGCTAATTACTAGGGGGGCTGGGCCAGACTCACAGATCTCAGATCTGTGGTTGCCGGGTCCGATAAATTATTAATATGATGCAGATTAGCAGTGGTGCTGAAAAGCGGTTTAATGATTTCTGCCTCACCACCGTCCCCAGCCACCCTGAGGGAGAGGAGGGTGAAGAGGACGGGAGTAAGAGCGGGGAGAGGAGAGAGGGGCCCCCAGGGAGAGTGTCGGAGAAAAGTGGCCAGCGTCTGGCGGCTAGTTTGTTTACTCCTCTGGAATGCGTGTGTGTGTGTGTGTGAGTGTGTGTGTGTGTGTGTGTGTGCATAAAAGAGCACAAAGATGCCGGGAGGCCCCTAGAAGCCCCAGCGAGGTCACGGTCATGAAGCCGCGCTCAGGTTTCCACGGTTACCTGCATTGTCCTTCACTGTTCAATGCCTTCCTGAGACAGTCGCTCAAGTGCAGCTTCAGGTGGGGATTGTGTGAGATGTTTGAGGGACCTTGGTAAGTTCTCAAAGTCCTGATCCATCAGTGTGACATTTCATAAACAGGTGAAAAATTAGAGAAAAAGGCGATGAAATAGAACGCCTGGCCTCTGGGGGGGGGGGGGCGCTCTTCCAGCTCTGCCCTGAGCAATGCTATAGGTCCCGGAAAGAGCCCCCGCCCTTGGCTGGCCCCCTCCAGCATCTAAAGCTGCCGACAGTCCCAAAGTTGTTGTTTTTTTTCTGCGTGGGGAGGGGAGCAGGAGGCGGAGGGAGGCGTAGGGAGCCGAGAACGCGACTCCGTGGAGACAAAGAGGGAGTCAGCCAGCGAGCTGTGTGGCGGAGCTGCTGCCTTTGAGCCTGTCAGCCGGCAACCAAAGAGCCGGATCTGTGTGACACATCTGTACAAAATCTCTGTCAGAGTTCCTGTCTGTCTTTATCTCTGGCCCAGGGGTCCCCGCTCCTCCGCGCCCGTCTCTCGCTCCGAATCGCTCCTGCTGTCTTTCTCCTCCTCTGCCCGTCGCTCTCGGGGGCTCCGGGCCTGACTCCCGTGCTCAGATAAGCCAGAGAATTACGCCCAGTGGGGGTCGGGAAGGGAGCATACGTGGCCCTCGGGCCCAGCGGGGGGGCGGCCTCCCGTGAGTCTGCGCGTGAGTCTGCAGCAGTGTCTTCTCTCCAGCCGGGCGCACTCAGGAGAACGCGGCATGGGAACAGCGGCGGAACGGGAACTCTCTGCAAACACCGGCGTGCGGCGCGCGTGTAAGAGAGAGAGCGGGAGCGGCGGTGGTGACTCAGACGTGAGATCGGCCTTCGCTTTTTATCAGCGGCGGCCGGGGGAGGTTTTTATACAAAGAAACGGAGCATGTACTTTGCCACGTCATTGGACGCTGCTGGAAATGGACGGCTGGCGTATCCTAGCGACAGCCTACACCCGAACAAGGGGACATTTGTCCTGTATGGCAGTGTGGTGATCTGGTCTCCGGTCCAGCGTGGGTGCGGACGGCTCAGTGTCGATGTGGTGCCCTCTTTGGTGATGGGCGGAACAGAATCTCTGGGGGGCGCCGCTGTGCTCCGTGGGCTGAGGGCTCCGCATGCACCCGGGCCAGCACAGGGCCCCGCTGGGCTCCGCGAGCCTGGCTGCCACCACCAGGTCGCCACGACGACGGCAGCGGCTTTGCATAGAGGGTCGGAGACCCACTGGATGTGGTCATGTGGGAGTGTAGCCATGAGAGCAACCCCCCTCCCTTACAGGAATGTCTTCAGCTGCTTAGAACTGGAAACTGCTGCTGGCTGGGTGTTTGGAGCTGGTCAGAGCAGATCATAGTGGATGGTCAGAATAGGGAAGTCAGAATGGGGGTGTGGTCAGAGACAGACAGTCAGAATGGGGGTGTGGTCAGAGACAGACAGTCAGAATGGGGGTGTGGTCAGAGACAGACAGTCAGAATGGGGGTGTGGTCAGAGACAGACAGTCAGAATGGGGGTGTGGTCAGAGACATGAGGTCAGAATGGGGGTGTGGTCAGAGACCGGAGATCAGAATGGGGGGTGTGGTTATCACGGTCATTATGGGGGAGAGCGGTCAGCGCTGCTCCCCCAGTATCGGTCAGCTCAGCATTCGACTGGAGCTTACTAAGCAGCTGTTAGCTAAGATCTCTCTTCTGAGACAAGGCTAAAGGAGGAGTAGGGGGGGTGGTTGAATTACTTTTTCCAAGGAGATGTGAATTCTCCTGACTGTGCGCATCCCCCCCCCCTCCTCCGCCTCTCCAGCTCCCCACCCCTTTCCTGGGGGAGCAGCAGTCAGCACTTGCTGTCAAGCCAGCACTCTTCCCCAGTCTGCGGAGGTCTGGGTGCTGGAGACTCACCACTGCAGCTCGCTCTTCTGCAGCTGTCCTCTAACGCGTGATGAGACCCAAACCGGGTCCAGAGTAGGGTCTGCTCCGGTCTGGTCTGAGCAGAGGAGTGCGCATATCAATCTGCCAGGGTGTTCAGCTCTTGTCATCTATCATGGAATAAACCCCAAACCTGGATAGATGATCCCACTTTAAGCCATGACTTGCTTTATGATTTTCCATATCGAGACCGATGAGGGTGCATATACAGGCACGTATCTAACGAACCGCTTAAGGGTTAATCGGTATCACCTGAACCATCTGTTAACCGCCATTCTCCTTATATACTTGATCCTCTCAGTAAAAGTAGTTTATTCACATATTTTTTCATAGTTACTTTACATTTAACTCTGCAGGCATCACCTGCAATTAAAATCTGAGCTTTGTCATTTCAGATTTGTCCAAAATAAAAACTCAGGCATTTTCCGCAAACTTCTGTCCTGATTTCTCCGTTTTTATTGTTGGGAAATAACTGGTACTGTGTGGGAGACTGCAGACACAAAGACAGGCGGTCGTGTTGAGGTGATTATACTCGCTGTGCTATACAGTGTCTGAATGGAGTAAAGATCGTGTTTGAATTCAGTAGACCACACTAACTGTGCAGGGGGTTTGAATTTGCTCGTGGGAGTTTTACTTACACAAAAATATTCTGAAGGCAGAAGGAATAATGTTTGGTTTCCGAGTGATAACAAATCAAATTGTAGAAGAGGTGGGTCAAAGCGACTAGAGGAGGCTGGGCCAAGGCATCTGATTGGTTGGTCCAGCCTCCTCTAGTTGCTTTGACCCACCTCTTCTACAATTTGATTTGTTATCACTCTGAAACCAATCATTGTTCCTTCTGCCCACAGAACATTTTGTGTAAGTAAAACTCCCATGAGCTTTTTATTTAGCAAAGATTGTATGAACTATGCAGGTGGTTTGAATTTAGAAAAGATCGTACTAACTGTGTCAGGGGCTGAATTTAGAGGATGTCATACTAACTGTACAGCGGAGTGTGAATTTAGAGGAGATTGCACTAAATGTGTTGGGGGCATGAATTTAGAGGAGATTGTATTAACTGTGCTGGGGGTTTGAACTTAGAAAAGATTGTATTAACTGTGTTGGGGGTTCAATTTATACAAGATCATATTAACTGTGCAGGGGGGTGTGATTTTAGAGGAGATTGCACTAAATGTGTTGGGGGCATGAATTTAGAGGAGATTGTATTAACTGTGCTGGGGGTTTGAACTTAGAAAAGATTGTATTAACTGTGTTGGGGGTTCAATTTATACAAGATCATATTAACTGTGCAGGGGGGTGTGATTTTAGAGGGGACAATACTAGCTGCAGGAGGTGTGAATTTAGAGGTAGTACCAACTGTGGGGGGTGTGAATTTAAAGGAGACAATACAAACTGTGCAGGGGGGTGTGAGTTTAGAGGAGATCATACTAACTGCAGGGGGTGTGAATTTAGAGGAGACAATACTAGCTGCAGGAGGTGTGAATTTAGAGGTAGTACCAACTGTGTGGGGGGTGTGAATTTAAAGGAGATCATACTAACTGCAGGGGGTGTGAATTTAGAGGTAGTACCAACTGTGTGGGGGTGTGCGTTTAAAGGAGATCATACTAACTGTGCAGGGGGGTGTGAATCTAGAGGAGATCATACTAACTGGGGATTTAAAGGAGACCATGATAACCATCTGTGCTACTTTTGGAAGAATCCTCCTCTAATATATATCAATCACATGCGAAGTAGCACAGATGGCAAGATCTTCTCACGGCTCGTTGAAAACGCGCCCGTAGATGAATTCTTTGAGGGCCACTAATACGAGACCCAGGCGCTGCCTTTTGTGTGTGAAGTGGAGGAGATGTAGACATTTCCGTAGGCAGAGGTACTGGGGTATGAGTCCAAACGCTACGTCTTCATTGCCGCCATGCCCGCAGGCCTCTGCCTTGCTGTGGCTCGTGGGCTTTCCCAGATAAGCGCAGCCCTCACCGCTGTCGTGGATGGATTTGCCCCCCCTTGGGACTCCGTGGCATTGTGTTACCCCAGATTCTGTTTACTGAAGGCATCCAGCTCAAGTTTGATGCAATTCGACTTAAACACTTTCCGTGGCATGGAGCCTTTAGATTTTTTCACACCTAGATAATGTATGTTGTAATCTAAATTCCGATAAACCCACCAGTGCAGAAATCCATTTAAATACGACTTTATCCATGTGTCGTCCTCATTGCCATTAGCAGTTGGAATTCCTATTACTGAAACGGCCACAAACACATTTATAAATGTCACTTATGAGAAACATAATAACTGTGTTTTATTCAGTTTTTCATTTATATCAATTTGGTACATTTTAACCGGATATGACACAGCATCTGCTGATATTTGGATATATTTTTCATGGAACATATAGTCATGTAGCGTACCAAAGCAATGAAGGGCTTGTTTGCCAAGAAACAGAGGCATTGCACTACTCAGGCCCAGTGCTGGTTGGTGATGGGGACAGGCCACGGGGAGCTAGATGACAGCCTTGATCAGTCCACCAGAAGGATTCACCTCTGATACCAGACAGCTCATGCTGAGATTCGAACCCATCTCCCACAGTGAAGACAGCAGCTGTAACCTTCCATCACCAGTGCAAGGCCTTTTGGTGAGACCTCTGCCATCTCTATAGGTACAGGAGCGGTTTCTATTTAGTAACTAGCAGTACAGGGTTTATGCGGCAGATAACATGGTTACCGGGGTGATTCTGCTGGGTACCTTAACCTGAGTTAGAATTCTACTTGTTTCATTTTCCTATTTACAATCTCCAACGTGGCATTTTTGAGGGCCGCCCCGACTGCTAGCCGTTCGTCCGCATGAGATTGATAACACCCCCAGGACTGTGGCTGTTAACATTTTGTTAGTACCGGCAAAATCGTTGATCAAACTCAGATTTCGCCTCTGCGAATTAATTATCTGCCCGTCCCTCTCAGTGCTCGCTCCTGTCGCAGCGTGTTCAATATCACGTATCTCTAAGAAGAGTTTGCACTTTCGGATGAATTGACATAAATTGACTTAGTTTTTTTTCATTAGAATCAACCTGGAGTATTTTCTTCCTAGTTTATCATGCCCTTCTGCTCTTATGTCAATGGCCGCACATTCAGTGCGAACCATCGGGATGTGATGGAGTATGTGTGTTAGGCTACCAAACTGAGCATGCTCAGAAGCCCGTCCTGTCTGCCCCACACCCCCCCAGGCACCATGTGACCTAGCAGGTGGCTCTTAAACCACCAGGCCTCTGGTGGTGCCTGATGTGCGGGGGCACGCAGCTTAGAGACAGCAAGACGACCCTGGACTTGCTGAGCAGTGCCGCCGTCCACAAGGTCACAGAGCGTGACTTTACACGGCAAGCGTGGGCGAGGTCCCTGAATCCTCAGCACGGCGTGATGTCCTCCCAGAGCCCGCAGGAAGAGCGATAGAACAGGGCAAAGCCAACATTTTATAACCTGCCGTGAATAAAACATGTGGCTCTTTAATCTGTAATGCAAAGTCTCCTGCGTCTAGTTTCATGCATTCCTACATTTTATTATCTTTTATTAGATTTTTTTTAATGCTTTGCTTTCCGGCAAGTTCTACCTTGTTTCCACAGCCAGACGTCCTGTCAGTAGGTAAAGCGACCGGAGCTGGTGTACAGTACGTACATACGTATAGGCACCTGGCAAGAAGTCCTACCAATACGACGGCCCCCATAGGGATCCGCGTCGCAGTATTTACAAGGTGAAATCCCACGCGGCTATAGCATCTGGTTAAAAAAAACCAGCATCTGCTCCAAACAGACTTGATAACCATTTTCCCGGCACTAAATATGCCTCTGCTTTGTTGAGACCCGCGATGATGGCAGATGTCACGCGATCCCCCCCCCCACGTGCGAGAGGAAATGCGCGTTGGTGCCGGTGACGGCGTTTCTCTTTAATATTCCTCTTCCAACAAAATCTTAATCACCTCGAGATTTCACATTCCAACTACACTTTGGTAGGGGGGGGTGGGGGGCGAACATCCGTCTCCAAAATCAGGTTTCTGTTCCGAAGCGGCCTGATTCAATCTCGAAAATCAATTCCGTCCGCTGGAAATTGGAGCCAGTGACTACAAATCAGACGCGACAGAGCGCTCACTTGAAAGGTACGTGTGTGGCACCGCTGCCCGGCTCCTCGCCTACCTGTGGAGCTGGCGCGATGGACGAGGCTGGCCCATCTCAGGTGGACACCTACCCAGATGTCCCTCGGGGCAGTGCAAATGGAAATGGGTTGCAGCCCCCCAGCAGTGAGAGACTTATCTTTACACGAACATTATTTTCACCTGTGTGTCTTAACGCCGCGGTGATCCCTCTGTGGCCAGCACTGTGAGCTGACTGGCTGTGTATCTGACGGGCGGTCTGCGCTATCGCTCCATCCGTGCTGGATGTAATATCGCGGGCAGCCCGGTGGGCTCGTGGCGGATGGCCGGCAGAGCGATGGTCGCCGTGGGGCTGTTCGGTGGAGGCAGAGCAACAGAATTAATGGGATCAGACAGGAGAGTAAAAGGATCTGTGTCCCGGTGAGGCATTAATCCCCACCCCAAGCGCCGAGCACCCGGGGGTCTGGGGCTATGAGAGCACCTGTACATGTCCGATTGGCACTCTTGGGGCAATAGTGTTCCCCGCCCTTCCTGCCCCCCTCTTCTTTTCCTCCTTTCTCTTTTCCCGGTATTTACCTCCTCCTTCTCATTGATCAGATCGCCGTTGAGTTTTCGATTCCTTTCACTGTCGAGGAACCCGAGATGATCAGATTGAAAGACATGCAGACTCTGTGACGTTTTTAATGGGGTTGGGGGGAGGGGGGCACTGGGGGAAAGGGGAGGGGTGAGAGGTTAAGCTCCACTGATGGTTTCAGCAGAGTGGGAAAGGATTCCTGATGATCCAGAGGCTTGCAGTGTGAGATGAGGGGGGGGGGGGGGGGTTACAGGGCAGGGGGAGATGTGAAGGTGATGTGGTGACCAGGGTAAGGTGACTTCGCAGCCTGTCTGTCTCGCAGTGATTAATGTCCTCTGGTGCAGGATGTGGCTACCAGCTGAAAGATCCTGAGAAGGTCAAACTCAGAAGCTCAGGGCTGCACAAAAGGCATGTCTGGGCCCCTGAAATACTGAACTCCCCCCCCCCCCTTTTCTGAATCAAAGAACCAGTGGACAAGAGAGCCAATCAGAGCCGGGGGGCGTGTCCTTTACCAAGCAGGACATACGGAAATCTCTCTCCGTCCGTGGCACAGTGACACCAAGGATGATCACAGGGGTGTGAAAATGAGGGCTGGCCTTCTGGACTGGTGACCTTCACGGCCCATCAGTTAACATACCTTCATGTCCGCAGGGTGCAGGGAGGGGTTACTTCGTTCCAGCATGTGTCGCACCCGTGGGCCACAGCCAAAGTTTTTCCGAACAAAGAACACAAATGTGTCTCCCAAGCAGCATCAAACTTTCTGCCACATCTCGTTAATGTATCACGGTGGCGCTCACCCCTGCCCGCCCTGGGGGGGGGGCAGCGTTGTGCTGATGTTGGCCAGCCAGGCTACGCTGCAGCAGACGCTGATATGATTATAGTTCTTTGCGAAAGCTTCGCTCTGGTGTGCTGCCTCTCACACACACATACGCTCACAGACACATTTGCTCACAGTCTTCTAGCTACTGCTTTGTCAGATGTGACGTAGTTTGAGGCGCAATAAAAAGAAGGACTCTTAATTTAGCAGAGCACCCCCAGTCACATGGCGCGCTGACTCATGGCTTTCTATCCGATGACGCGTCTCCGACACAGATCCTGCTCGGATCGGATGCCCGGCTGGTCCCCCCCTCCCCCCCCCGTCCCGCGTTAGACTCCCCCCCCCCACCTCGCTGAGGTCCTTGCAGGCCCGTCCTGACAGCCGCCTCCAAAGCTGCCCGTCCGGTAGATGGGGGGTTGGTGGGAGACCCAGCAGTGACACGGAGCAGTGCTTGGCTGACGGCACAAGGGCACAGATTGGCTCCTGGTGGAGAGCACCTGCTCCTCCGTGCCGCCGTTGGCACAGAGCGAGGGGGGCGTGTTCCTGGTCAATGCGTGTGCGAGGGGTGTGTGTGTGACAGTGCAGGATTATGTGTGTGTGTGAGGGTGTGGGATTCTCTGTGTGTGTGAGGGTGTGTGTTCTGTGTGTGTGTGAGGGTGTGTGTTCTGTGTGTGTGTGAGGGTGTGGGATTCTGTGTGTGTGTGAGGCTGTGGGTTCTGTGTGTGTGTCTGGGTGCGGGATTCTGTGTGTGTGTGTGTGTGTGAGGGTGCGGGATTCTGTGTGTGTGAGGCTGTGGGTTCTGTGTGTGTGTGAGGGTGCGGGATTCTGTGTGTGTGTCTGGGTGCAGGATTCTTTGTGTGTGTGAGGCTGTGGATTCTGTGTGTGTGTGTGAGGGTGCGGGATTCTGTGTGTGTCTGGGTGCGGGATCCTGTGTGTGTGTGAGGGTGTGGGATTCTGTGTTTGTCTGGGTGCGGGATCCTGTGTGTGTGTGAGGATGTGGGATTCTGTGTGTGTCTGGGTGCAGGATTCTGTGTGTGTGTGTGAGGGTGCGGGATTCTGTGTGTGTGTGTGAGGGTGTGGGATTCTGTGTGTGTGTGTGAGGGTGTGGGATTCTGTGTGTGTGTGTGAGGGTGCGGGATTCTGTGTGTGTGTCTGGGTGCAGGATTCTGTGTGTGTGTGAGGGTGCGGGATTCTGTGTGTGTGTGAGGGTGCGGGATCCTGTGTGTGTGAGGGTGTGACTCCACGTGTACATATGCGTTCGGTCTGTTTGCACACATGGGGGGGTGATCTGTACCCATCCCCCCTTCCCCACCGCTGTCCCTTCATTTCACGCTCTGCTGGCTCCCTGTGAATCCTCTTCCCCCAGCTCATTATCGGCGCTGTTCAGTGAGCGTGTGCAGGGGCGCACACCAGCCGGTGGGGGGAGGGGGGGGGCAGGGGGGCAGGCATCATTCAGATACACCGTGGGTCAGCTGTGCACCCTGTGTCTGTTTGCATTTTTACTGCATCACATCAACAACCAAGAAAATGGCAAGACACACCCCCCCACCCCCCGACAGGGACTGGAAGCACGCGTCAGACCTCTAAGTGTGTCGCTTTGACTCTGTTGTTCCTTCTCATCCTCCGCAGGGCTGAGCACGAGTGGCGCCGAATTCGGACACCTGCCGGATAACATCACGGTGAGCGAGGGGGAGAGCGTCATCCTGAGGTAGGCCCCAAACCAGCCACTCCTGACAGCCCCCTCCCAGACAGCTTCGTTAGCCTCTTCCCTATTAAACATTAATTTTGCTCCCGCTTAAGTATCGCCGTGTCGACCCCTGCTGTGATCGGCTGCATTTGCTGTCTGTCAAGTAGTCTGTTATTTAGCCCCCAACCAGGCACTGTGCCATCGCCGGGCCTGGCGTCACAGAGCTGTTCTCCTCCAAACAAGTGACACCCTGCCAAAAGCAGGCTCCGCCCCCCATCTTATGATTTCTTTGAACTCACCATGACTTGGCCTGCAGTAATAATGAGTGTTGTTGTGTGTAGTGCCGTCAGTGGTTCACTGGGGACCTCTAGTGGAGCAGATGGGTACTGCAGGAGGGTCGGACCCTCAGTTCACATGCACTTGAATGTGGTGGATGTGACGTGAATGAGCAAGCTAATCAGGGGCACCACTAGAGATTTTGGGCCTCATGAACGCGTATCATATTGGCCCCCCAACTCAGACCAATCCAATAATGTTAAAAATTTTTTGGGGCCCCTCATTCTAACTTCTCATCTTTCATGGCACCCCTGAAGCAAATCCAGCAAATTACCCCCCCCCCCTTCATGTAACCCCGGGGTCCTGTCCCCTGACATTTTTATCAGCTCTGAATGATGTCAGTCATTGAACAGTGACCTCATTGCCATAAATGCTGTGTAATTTAAGAAAAAAAACAGTCTCCCCTTCCCTGAAAATGTGGGGGGGGTAAACTACTCACATGGCAAACTACAGTATTTAAAGGATTCAGTGGCAGAATGAATGATGTGCCTCGTCTCCTTCCCCAACTGAAATCCTGCTCAAGGTGTAAAATCGACGATGAGGTCACCAAGAAGGCCTGGCTCAACCGCTCCAACATCCTGTTCACGGGGACGGACAAGTGGTCGCTGGACCCGCGTGTCTCCCTGGTGAACAGCAACGACAGCGACTTCTCCATCCAGATCAAGCGTGTGGCGGTGGCAGACGAAGGCCCATACACCTGCAGCTTCCAGGCCCGCAACCAGCCCCGCACCGCCCATGTCTACCTAATCGTCCAAGGTGAGGGGTGAGGGGGCCGTGGCCATGGGGATGCCCGTCATCAGCCAGACCCCCCCTCATTTTACTGACTATGGGGGCAGTTCCCCTCTGTAGTTTCATGGCAGTTGATCGATTGTGGTTAACATGGAATATTTCTAATGTTTTTCAAAATTTTATAAACATATTCTGGAAATCATGTCACGAGTCCTGGCTCTGTCCTATTTAAATATGCTACCTAGCACTGATCCTGGATCAGCTCTAGTCCTAACCACATTTTACAATGTTTTATGGTCAGTGTAAAAGCTACGAGGAGGCAGAAGACTCTGAGGTTGAGGAGACTGCAGAAGGTCGCGGTTGGGGGGGGTGTTTGATGCCGGGACACGATACACCGCCTGCCGAAATGAGTAATCGCTGGTGTAGGCCCCGGGTGGGGTCGATCGCCAAGGCAACAGCAGCGCCAGCAAGAGACCGGCTGCTGTTCACCGATGTGATTTATTGGTGTCCAACTGACTGCCTGATAAATTGGCCTGTGTGCGCATCGGCTGTCAGGGAGAGAGAAGATCACCTGTAATCTGGCAATCGATACCTCAGCATTATTCAGCATTACTACACGGAACCTGACCAAGAAAGGCATGCGGGCAGGAGAAAGTGAAATGGAGAAGGCGGCCATCTCTCTGTGTTGAGTAGCCCCACCAGACGGGATATCACAAGTGTGTGGTGTTTTTGTTCATATGACACACCGCTATGCACCAGCAAAAGCAAGTGCAGGATGGTCCCATAGAATTAGTACACGGCTTAGAAGAGGAGGTTTAAGAGAAATATCAACAGACAGGAGCGCCGATTGGAGTGTAAGACATGTCACATCAAATTTGGTCAACCAATAGGAAACCTTTGTAGGAGGGACTTGCGAGGAGGCAGATGAGGGAGGCACAGCTGAAGGGGAAAATTCTGTGCACTGACAGAGACACTCAGGGCCCAGGGGCTGTTTGCAGTTTGGCTTGAGATTCACCGCCAATGTCTGCTTTTAGGAAATTTGTAATGAGCAAGTAATGCTGTGCAAATTCTTCTCTCCCCATATTACTGTGGAGTACTGTTCTTAAAGTGATACCAAAAGGAATAGAGTTTTTTTTCTAAATAAAAGAGGATTATGGGAGGGAAAAAAGTTAATTGACTATTAAAATTCAAGTTATCTTTTTCTGTAATGGAAAATACATTATTCTGTGTCTGGAATGCTGAACTAAATAAATGACAGTGTAATTGTAATTTGGAGAAGGCCCAGGCTTTCCAGGTATCCGTGTCCTTTGCTCGCGGTATTAAGCACCTGAGAGTGACCTGTGCAGAGCAGGGGGCTCTCCAGGGTGACCTGGTCCACGGTGGTCATGGGTTTCTCGCTGTCCTGTGTTGCAGTGCCGGCCCGGATCGTGAACATTTCGGTGGATGTGACAGTCAACGAGGGCAGCAACGTGAACCTCTTTTGCCTGGCGGTTGGCCGGCCAGAACCCACGGTCACCTGGAAGGACTTCAAATGTGAGTGGTGACCCCCCCGGCCTGTAAAATTACACCGTCCGTGAAAATCCCCCGTCCCAGCTCCGGTGTCACTGAAACAGCACCAGTAATCTGGGTCATCGTTAGAACAGTAATTACAGTTGTGAAGACTGCGAATTACCATGAAACATGTAATAATTAAGCATTATCAGAAAACATCATAACATGACTGTTTGCTTTAATAACATGCACTCAGGCTCAGAGTACACCTATTGGGTTGCTTACTGGAACAATTACAGCATACTTTCTTTCTCTCAGGGTTATGGACTAATCTCGTAATACATCAAATGTCATGCTGACTCCCACAAGTCACCTGACACCAACGCTCTGCCCATTCTCACACTACTAATTCCACAGTGTATCTAATATCAATCCTCCATCTGCTGTCATGCAGTCTGATCACATAATGCACATGACACTCTTACACTGACTACTAATCCCACAGTGCATCTGCTGTCATACAGGCTAATCCCATAGTGAACACGACACTCGCACACTGACAACTAATCCCACAGTGCATCTGCTGTCATACAGGCTAATCCCATAGTGAACACGACACTCGCACACTGACAACTAATCCCACAGTGCATCTGCTCCCACGGTGACTGATCTCACAACACACTTGACACAAACACTCTACCCACTCTTACACTGACTAATAATCCCACAATGCACCAGACATTGTCATATGTTGAATAATCTCATCACATTTACTTATTTAGCTGGCACTTTTGTCCAAAGTGACATACAAGTGAGGATCATAGAGCAGGGTCAGGCAGTATCCCTGCAGCAATTGGGGTTAAGGACCTTGCTCAAGGGCCCAAGTGTGACATCACTCTGCTGGCCTACAGGATCCAAACCAACGACCTTCTGATCACAGTCAAAGAGTCCAAGAACCCAGAGCCACGCTTCGCCACCATAATGCGTCAGATGTCAACGCCCCATGCACTCTCACACAGACTAATCCCATAATGCACCTGGGAATAACAAGCCATCTTCATTTGCTCTGACGAATTTCAAAATGCACCCAATATCACTCCACCCACTATCGCACTGACTAATCCCACAATGCACCAGTTCTGCCCATAAGTACCCCCCCCCCATCCCATCCCACCGCGGGCGCATGCTTTATTGCGTGACCGTTCTGCAGTGCAGCACCGTCTGGATGCTCTCCAGTGCCGCCAGGGAGGGCTCTGTGATCCGTAACACTCCTGTGTTCTCATATTGCCGTAATGCCGGGATCCGAGGCTGTCAGCTGGCATTAGATTCTGATTGCTCCCCCCCCCCCCCCCCCCCCCCAACAGCGAGTCTGTGCTTCGGCAAAGAGGCCTGAACACACACTCTGACAGCCTGAACACCTAGTGTCCAGAAACAGGGAACCCCGGTGGCCGCTAGTCGCTCCCGGCGTGGACGGCAATGCAGGCGTGACCGCTGAAGCTGCCGGCTTTTCTGCGCTCGTTTCCCGGCTGACTAAGCCGTGTCCCCCCCCCCCCGTAGTGAGGGGGGGGGGAGTGTGTTTTCTGTCTGCTCCTCAGAGCTTTCCGGCTAATGAGATGAGTGATCGCCGCGCCGGTTTCTGTGTGCGCGTTAAGATTCCGCCCCCGTGTACCGCTGCGCCGGATCTACAGTACCATGTCGCTCCTGGGTGTCGCGCCATGGAGACCGCACACATGGCAGGTTGGCCCCAGGGATATGGTGGGCAGAGGATACCCTGGCAGTTTCAGGGCATCCGATGTTGGATACATAAAATTATATGCTAAATTTTGTCAAAGGGCCCAGAATTTTTAGCTATACCCCTGGGGTGAGCCCATCGTCCTCAAAGGAGATTAAGCTTCCCAGGTCCTACATAGCAGAGCTTGTCCCCCCCCCATGCCAGGGTCACGTGGCTGACCCTCGCGGCTCTGCACCGTGACTCAGAGCCTTGTTTGATGGATCATCTCCCTTTTTAAAGAGCACGGTGATACATCTTCAGTCTGACGATCTTTGAGGCATTGCACTACCCCCTGTCAGCCAATTGCATACCAGTGCTTCAGCGGCATAGTCCTCCACCTGATCCTGATTAGCCGATGGCACCATGACATCACAGATGGCCCCTCTGACCCGCCCCTGCCGTCTCTGTAGATGACCTGTTGAGTGAAGGCGAGTTCCTCGACATCACAGAGATCAAGCGGCACCAGGCGGAGGAGTTTGAGTGCATCACCAACAATGGCGTGGCCCCACCTGATACCCGCCGTGTCCGTGTTACCGTCAACTGTGAGTTCCTCCCAAAATGCACCATGGGGGGTGGGGGTGGTCACCAGCTGCTGATTGTGCTCTGATTGGGCTCTGGTCTTGCCAGGGTCTCGCTCCTCTGAAGCGTCTGTCCTCTTTCAGACCCGCCCATGATCACAGACGTGAAGAACATGCCGGCACAGCTGGGCAAGGCCGCCATCCTGCGCTGTGAGGCCATGGCAGTGCCCACTGCTACCTTCGAGTGGTACAGAGATGACCGCAGGTAGGCCCTTGGCACCGACTCTCTGGAAGACCCCACTGGCCCCTGCGGCCTCCCCCGCATACGCTTGGTTCTCTCGCTGTTGCTAAGTGGCACTCTCTGCCAGCCACCCCCCCCCCCCCCCCCCCCCGACCCGCCGCTCAGCTTTGAGAGTCTCGCTCTTTCCGCTGAGCAGTTCACACACCGCAGAGCCGGCCTGCTGGGTAGATGCCCTAAATATGCTTTGCAGTCAATGCACTTAACACATGCCATTTCCCTCTGTGGCATCGTGCCAGGTGTTTGACTTTATAGGTGTATTTTTTTTGTTTGGGGCCCCCGTTTTCCCGAGACCTTAGTGCTTACTGTCCCTGAACATCATCCGTATTGCGGTTGTGGCGCATGGCTTGCCTGCGTCTGCCAGGTCTGCAGGCATGCAGGTCGGCCCTGCACAGCTGTGTCTACCTCATGTGGCTTTGCCCCCCCCCCCCATCCCCAGGAGGGTGGAGAGTGGCAGCACCCTCCAGATCAAGAACGAGAAGACACGCTCCCTGCTGCTCTTCAACAATGTCACAGAGAAGCACTTTGGAAACTACACCTGCTACGCCTCCAACAGCCTGGGCTCTTCCAATGCCAGCATGCTTCTCTTCCGTGAGTAACTCACCCCCCCAGCTACCCCTGTACGCGATCCACATCGGTCCCCCCCTATTTTCTGCACTCCTCCTCCGTTCCTGCATGGTAATGCAGTGTCCCCCTCCCAACCAGTCCTCCCCCAATACAGTTTCCTAGTCTGTCCATCTCGCCCCCCCCCCGCCTCCCTTTTGTCCCGTTGCTCTAGCACCCTGGATCTCAACCAGCTGGCTCCTCTGGGGTCCCCTTTGAGGGCCTGGGAACTGGCAGCTACCCCCCATCCCCCGCTTTCCCACAGACCCCCTCTCCTCGCTCACATTGAATCCCCCCCCCCCCCCCCGCCATCTGAGACGAGTCCTCGATATTCTTCTCCGCGTGGCTCATTCCTCACCATCATCTCATAGAGCTGCGTCCACATGGCGGTTCCACGGCACTGCCGTTGTCTCCCGTATCTCCCAGATCTCCCTGTCCGTCCTCCTGCCTCTAATCTTCTGTCCTATCTCTGATGCAGCCCCATTGGCCGTCATCTGATAACTCCTCTGCCTATTCCTTGCTTTGCTGATTGTCCATCCCCAGGTGCTCCCTCACTCCTGCTCCTCCTCCTCTTCCATCACCCCCTCCATCCCTATTCCTCCCCTGCTGTCTGCTTGGCTGTTGTTCCTGCCCTTCTCTTTTGCTCTGACCCCTTCTTTTCTCCCTGTGTTTTTCCTTTCTCTGCCATTTGGCTCCCCCCCCCCCTTCACCTAACCCCCCCTCCGCAGGGCCGGGGGCTGTGTACAGCCGAGCCATGGGCGCTGTTGTGAGCTCTGGCCCGGGGGTGTGTCTCTGCCTCCTCCTGTCTCTCCTGCTGAAGATCTAGGGGGGGGGGCATTTTGGCCGGCAGAAGAAAGGAGTCTTTAACTACGAACCCATCACTGTGAACAAAAACGATATGCATTTTCCCAGGAGCCATCATCGCATCGCCAAGCCCCCCCTCCCACCCCAGTCACGTCCCCTGTGTCCAGTGTCACCACCCTACTCTGCTCCACCGGGCACTGTCTGTCCTCTCTGTAACCCACGAGGGTCGCTGCGATTATGTCACTCAGGACAAGTATGATGTCAGGGGTGTCCACAGTGGCGCTAATGATCACGGCGCATAAATATAACTCTAATTGGCGGGCGACGATTTGTGTGTGAAATAACCGCGATGCCAGTATTGACGAGTGCTAAGCCCCTGTAATGACAGCAAATTTGTGTGGGAGTCGCAGGGGAGTCCCATCCACACGCTGGCCCAGAACGCGCGGCGTACACTGGCGGGATGGTGCAGACCTTAACACTGATGATAAGGGCAAAGGCCATAACGTTAGCGGAAGTCCAGTAGTGATTGTGACGTCCGGATCAAATGGCACCTACGTTGTCCCTGCCCCTCTCCCCTCCTTTTTTACCCCTCTAAATTTGGACCTCAGAGCCATGTGAGAAATACTCCCCACCAACACCGCCAGAAACGTCCCCACCATATGCCTCCACCCACCCCCCCCCCCATTTGTAACTCTTTGTTCCTCCTGCCTTGTCTGTTCTCATTGTAAATATTCAATATGGAGGCTATCCATGACCCAGTGGTCAATAAAACTACGTTACCCAGAATACTCTCTGTCTCCGAATCACCAGGAGGGCACCGCCCCCCTGCATTGAATGCTCATTCCCCTTGTCGCTTGTTGATAGCATGTACTGGTTAGAAATGTTCCTGTCGTGAGCCATCCGGCCGCCTTGCGCTGCACTGTGTCAGGTGTTCTCTGCTTAATCGCTCTTATTTCTGGTGTTAATAATGACGATGTTAATGAGTATTTGAATAAATATGATATTAATCCCACGTGACAAACCGTGACAGAGCCGACTACGAGCTGTGTGTGGATATATTTTGTATCTTGCTCTGGGAAAAGCACGTTCATTTAGCCAAAAGGAGCTGTAAAAAGTTTTCAAGGTGGCGTACCCTGATTTGCCCCACGACGATCTGTTTAAAGAATCTGAAGCGGATCTCAGATGGCTTTCTTCTTCCAAAAAAAAAGAAGCAATCAGTCAGCCATTGTTTGTTTTCTACGGTGTGTACATAGAGACGTGAGTCGCGTTGTCCGTGTGACGTGGATTCATCACAGTTCATGTTGTTCGTGTGTTTTTTTTTTTTAGCGAAACCCGAGAATAATCAAAACGGCGCAGCTCGCCACCATGTTAGCACCGAGGGGTTAGATAAAGGCTTCGCTCAGCATGGGCTATGGAGCGGGGGGAGGGATGCACATCTCCTCCCTCCAGGCGACGAGGGACCGGAGTCGTAAATCACGCGCGGCCCGGCTGTCGGTGGGAGTCTCCGAAGGACAAACCGTCCTGCCGCGGTACTTTTCCTGCACGGGCGGGGTGCGGCGTAGGGTCCCCCACAATCCAGTTACGCGGCCCCCTGTAAGCGGCGGCGAGGGCGGCAGCGCTCCGGTCACAGCGCGGTGTGTCTATGCAAAATTTGAGTTGGGAATGCCGCGCCGGGAGCAGTAGCGTCTCCACGATGACCGGCGCCGCACGACCCCACGCAAAGCAGCAATAACCTCCATCACGTGTGCTGTCATGCTGATGGTGGGGTCCTGGATTTCAGCAGGGCTGCCGTAATGAGACGGCGCGGTTCTGTTTTTACCCCGGACCGGGCCGGCCGCGCCAAGCTTTCGGGCCGCTCTGTCAGTATCTTGTCGGCCGTCGGCCTACTTGGTGTCGAGTGAATGAGCCCCAGGGTGCGTCGTGTACCCGTAACGAGGCCATCCTGCAGACTGGTGAAACTGTGCACGGGCCAAATGCTGGTGAAAAATCCAAGCACAAGAGCAGGTCACGTGGTCAATGCTGTCTCTCTGTCCCTCTCCTCCTCCACCCTCTTCCTACCCCCTTGTCAGCATCATGTTCACATCCCCGCCACGTGGCATATTTACATATGTATGTACATATTCTTTCATCAAAGAAGAAAAAAGAATACTAAAGGAGAACAAAATGTCATGATTCTCAATGTGGTTAAAATACAGCATGTTAATGTTTGTTCTGGATGGATTTTCAAAAAAAAAAAAAAAGAATATTGTGTGTGGGTTGGGCACTGTGGGGTGGGGTGGGGTGTGGGTGGGAGTGGGACAGCATTTTTAGCCCCCCAGAGGAAAACTGAGGGAGGGGATGCAGAGGCGTGTATTTGTCAACACGGTCTGAATTAATGTTTTATGCGTTCCCCAACCAAGAGGCGGGCACAGTGTGTTGGAGGCGGGCCAAGGGGGGGACACACAGACACTGGGAGGTGGGGCTTAGGGTGGGGTGAGATCGGCATCCAATGTCATTCTCCCCCGCCAGCATCACAAATCGGAGCATGGAGGGCGAGTGTTTCCCCGAGGCAGATGGGGCATCGCTGGTCAGAGAGCGAAAACAACAGTAAATCGAAGTCCTTCCAGGTATCTCCACTGAGGCAGCAACTCTGAGGTCAGATTATTCCCAGCTGATCACATATCACTTCTGTACCGCTACCTAAAAGCCATGGTGACGCTATGTACGCTCAAGATGATTATGGAAGCGTTTTGGGCTTGTGCGTTCATGACAGAGCAGTCTCTCTTCATGTGGCTTGAAAATCCGCCGTCAATTACATCTCTTGGTCCCTGAAGGCAATCACTGCACCGGCTTGATTATGTCCTGCTCCAAGTTTTGCTCATTATGCAGCTGCCTGTTCCGTGATTGTTGACGTGGAATAGGAGATTAAGGATAGATGATAGGCCGATGATTGCGGGAAGGGCTTTGATTGGTGGAAGCCAGCTGTAGCTATGCAGGAAGGCCACCAGGGGGCAGTGCTGAGTCATTCTGCACTCTTTTCACAATGCTATAAATGGCATTTCTTAGTTTGATATAATTATGTACATAACGAATCAGTAAATAAAGTCTGTATTATTTTATTTATATATGAGATTATTTAATTGAAAAATATTTTCATGAAAACTATTTGAATATCAGAAATATTTTTAAGGGGATATTTGGAAAATGTGCTTAGTTAGCTTAGTTAATAATTTAGTTAGCTTTTTTAAACTTTGTGTTTGTTCCCTTGGCTGCAGCGGCCACCTGAAGGCCGACTCGCTCTTCTCTGGCTTTTAAGAAAAGGCTTCTCCTGGAGATTCAGCAGTGGCTATGCAGCGAATCGATATGCTCCACAAGGGCTCAGAAGCCAAAGCGATCCGTAGCATGAGTTTTCGTTTTTAGGTGAAATTACATCATGTGTAGCCCATATCTGGGAGTTCCTGAATCTTATCCCAACAGAAAATGTAGTTTCTGGCCTTCAAAGCTGAAGTGAAGATTAGATTTTTGTTCTTAATTTTTGCCTGCTGCAAGAATGTTAGGTGTTGGTTCACCTGAAATTTCACGGCAAAGCCCTCAACTAATGGAGAATTGATAGTTTCTGATTTCATGTGCTTTGACAATGTCAATACCTCCCGATACCATGGATCAAGCGGCTATAGTGTGACAAACAGCGACGCCCTTTAAGGAGAGAGGCAGCAAGGATGTCTGAGGCGAGACCGGCAGACCAGAACCGCATGCCCAGAAGCCTCAGAAGAGGTGCCATTTATCGATGACCCCCAGATCGCATCGCAGGGACAGTGGAGAGAAACAAGGCAGCGGGCATGTTTTTCTCAAAAGCTAAAACAGAAACGAGAGCTGTGGGTGTGAGCATGAGTCCAGATGAAACAGTCTGCACGCAGGCGGCCATGTTGATGCTTTCGCTTTCGGTAGGTTCTCTTAGATAAGCGCAGATAAACTGAAAAGGGGTGATGATTGCATGGACAATTCTTTTTTTCAATATGGATGCAATAATCACTTATAGATTTAACATAACTAGTTAGATATGGAGCAAAATGTAGGTAGATAGGCGGTAGATAGATAGATAGATAGATAGATAGATAGATCAGTCGCAATGCACTGCCGTAACTGCAGCCTGTCATCTCGGTCCTCATGGACCACAGCTGTCTCTGGTTCCTTGATCGCTCTCGACCCGAAGCAGAATTGCAGGCACTGACAGGTGATTCCTGTTCCACTAGGCACCGTTATGGCACAGCTATGGCACTCTCTGGACCAGTCTGCTCTGGCTCTGTTTATAGTGAGACCAGCGGCCCCCGTCTTGCTCTCGACAATGATTCCCCCCCCCCCCTCCATCCTTGGCCTTTCTGCCCCGCCTCTGTGCCAGCCCGGCACAGCCCAAATCCCTCCTCCCCATCACGATTTTATTTCTTCTGCCAGAATCCTGACCTGGCATCTCTGTGTTCTGTATACAGTATGTGTGTGTCTGTGTGTGCGTGAGCGTGTGTGTGTGTGTGTGTGCATTCTCTGGCTAATAATGGCAAGCATGTTGAGTTCTAGATACAGACTTCAGCTTTTAAACGTGTTTAACGTGTTAAACTTTCCAGACCACAACATTGGACAGAAAAAAGAAACATTGTCTTCCACATAGACAAAAATATGTGTCGTGAGGCTATGGTCGTTCTGTTTGTTTTCTTCCCAGACTGTCAGTTGCATTTCTTTATTTGTGTCTTTTTTCAAAATTCATGATGAGAAAAAAAAAGAAATCTAATGGAGAAAAGGATAAATAAACAAACTTTGTTTTTAACATAACCTGTGTCTGTTTTCTGGAAATGGTGCCTTAAAAATGAGTGGTGGGATCGAACATTTTTGGTTGCGGAGAGAAATTCATTTGTATGCTGTAGCAAACATGCACAGATATACTAACTAAGTACTGCAAAACTCAAGGCAAAAGACAATACAGTGCAAACAAGGACATATAAGTATAAATCAATTTAAATATAAATGATATATAAGATGACACGGTACGTACATCTTATGTCGGGTATTATTTGTTTTGTGACAGTTTTTAAGGCTGCGGTTTAGGGGACTTCCCATAATGCAACAGTCTGGGCTAGTCTTGCTGCATCATTCGGCAAAACATACCACTTCGCATTACTAGCTATGCAAAAATTAGCTGCGGTTAAAAGACTGCAGTGTCAAAGTACTAGAGGCAGGTGCAACAAGCGGGTTATCGCCGATCTTCAAACCACAATAATTATCTACAGCTGCAGCCCAAAGTCGCTTTGTCTAGGGAGGTAGCAGAGATGGGGGGAGCAGAGCTGGGGCCACAGACTGGGCCCCAGGACATGCAGGGCACGTATCTGTAGGTGGGGTGAAGTGCTGCTTCATTCAGTCGGCCAGTGCAGGACCACCCTCCGGTGTGATTACTGACTGGGAGACAGAATCGACGGGTCGTTTATGGCTCAGACACCAGGATGGGGGGACAGGATGAGGGCAGCCCCCTCCCCAAGTTACCTCAGCAGGTCCATGGGGGGTATTGGGATGCCTGAGCAACTGCCCCCTTTGGCAATCCCCCACCCCGTTTCACAACTTTTACCATACAGTAACTCCCCCCCCCGCCTTGGCTCAGGCTGGTTGACAAGTATGTGCCAAGGGCCCTCAAGGTACTGAACCACACGTAACGTTGGTCAATAAGGCCATTGTCCTGAATCTGCTCCTCTGCCATGCTTCTGCGTACCTTGTTCTTAAACAAACCTCATTTCGTAAACAACCTTTCGCTAAATTGTCGGGTGGGACCAGGAAGAAAACTCCGCAGTGGCAGAAGTTTCGGCGCTCACTGGTTTCACAACGTCCACGTTCTCCTTCTGATGTCACACATGCTGTAATCTTCTGTAATCCTCGTACCCTGTTACTGCAACTGGAATGTTGCTTCACTCTCTTAAAGAAAATGTGTTAATTCCTCTGAAATGTTCAATAGGTTTTCTACACCGTTTTCTACGTTTAGTACGTGCGCATGTTGTTGTTAAACATGGGCATGCACTACCTTCACCCCAGAGACATAAAGACATCATGATGTTTATGATGACAAAACATACGCATGCAGTCCGCAGGTTAGGATGAGATCTGTTCTCTAAGTCTATCTTTAAGTGTAATTCATTAGTAAATCAGAAAAACAATAGTAAGGTACACACTAATAATAATAATACTAACTACACACGGTACAGTACTGTACCACAAGCCGACAAACAGCTGAAGCCATGCAATGTTTTCATGAGCGTCACAATGTAGCGCATGCATTTGTTATTACGAACCATTGTACTTAACTCAGATTTTTTAAATAATAGGCTTAATGGTATTCTGTTTCTAAGTACAAGTTGTCCATTAATTGGAACTTTCTTAACCTGGGGACTTACTGCAATGTTCTGTCATTCTACTTGTGTACCAGCCACGAATCATTTACATTATTCAAATGAATTGAAACAGCACCCCATTACCACCACAGTTCTTCAGATCATTGTTTAACCAGATATTGATCGCATCCGGGAGTTCAGGGATGAAGTGCAGTCAGACTTTTGTGTCCCTTAGAGAGACTGGGAGTTAATCCGCATCCTCTGACTTTGGCTGGGGGGGGGGGGAACAGATGAACACACGAGAATGCTAAACAAATACGAATAATCTGCTCAGCCGGGCAATTACCAGGCACAGTGTGGGCTAATTATCCGAGCGCAACGTGAAAAGCACGGTATCGATCTGAACAGGAAATGATCGTCCGTGAATTTCTCATCACACGCGTTTGAAGTAAGGAGGTGATTAAGTATTATGTGATGGAAACTCTCAGCCTGCGCTGGCAGTTGCCTCCTGAATTGCTTAGTCCAGCATTTCCCAACCCAGTCCTCTGGGATCCCAAGACAGTCCATGTTTTTGCTCCCTCACAGCTCCTGGTCAGTCTGGGGGTCCCTGAGGGAGACACTGGCTTAGCCAACAGTGTCCATTAGGAACGCTGGACTTAAATTATTTTATGCTTTATTTATTTCTCTGCCATCAATGTCCTGGATGATGTAAACTTTTCATAACGCAGCACTTCTTACCAGTATAAACAAAACAGATCATAAAGTAATATCCCCGGCTGCCTAATATTATACAGGCATTTTACTGCTGTGCAAAGTCTACAGTATGCTCACAGCTACCCTAATGTCTGATTCTCCCAGACCTCCCCCCACCCCCCTGAAAGGGGATTTGATACAACATTTGATACACCATTGGGGGGAAATTAACAATAGGGATAAGCTGGACACAGACCACGAATTAGCAGGGGAATGGAAAGATAAGAACAGCCCTTGACATCATTCTGAGCTCCTTATTAATCGGTTATCAGATTCAGATGTACAAATGATTTATAGACTGGGCCTATATGTGAATGTGACATTTGCACAACTGCCGGCGGAACAGATAAGGCAGCGTCCCGGTCGCAGACTCCCACCTGATCCTGGGCACCCTGGTGATTTTCTCTGGGTGTGATGCTCACACAGCTCGTAGCCAGTGGCTGCAGGGGTGATCAGTCCAGATACCATCCAATCACACACAAGGAGGCCAGAAGGCAGACCAGGGATGGACCTTGCAGGTCAGGGTGGGATGGGTGGGGTGGATGCGTGAGGAGGGGCCAAACTGGAAATTCTTAATGTCAACTAGGTGGTGCTCCTGTAGAAGGAAGCCAGGTCATCCCACTGCCGGCTGGATGGGTAAAGCACAGACGTGTAAATACACACCTCATACCTACATCTCATCCCATCTCATCTGGCTGATTGTGGTTGTGCTTTAATTATTGTGGTCTTAACACACCAGGTTTAGTCAAAATTTGAGTATCTTGAGATGGTATTCTACACTAGTGGCCAAAATTGTGGAAATACCTAGCAATTTTGACATTATGCTTTAAAAATTGCTACATAAATACTGGTGGTAATGTTTAGAAATAATCAAAGAATGTTAAACGATTAAGGTTCAAGGTCACTTTATTGTCATCCGCAGTGTCATACATGTACAAAGAGTGATGAAGCAACGTTTCTCCATGGCCCCGGTGCAACATATAGTAACATATAGTAACATATAGTACACTTACCATCACAGTAACAGGGCGTGCAAGGTGCAAACAGGCAGTAAATAAATAGTACAGAGATAATAAACTTTGTATGATTTGTGAGGATTTACCCCAACATAAGAACAAACAACAAACAAATTTATTTTTGTATAGCGCATTATCACAACATTACATCGTCCCAAAGCGCTTTACAGCATCCCCACCCAAAGCCCCCAGTGAGTAAGCCATAGGCGACAGTGGCAAGGAAAAACTCCCTAGAAGGAAGAAACCTTGGGAGGGACCAGACTCAAAGGGGGAGCCCATCCTCCAGGGGCCGGCAGGGAGAGTCAAATACAGTTAAATCTGAGACACAAACGGGGAGCAGGGGGGAGATGACAGCCGGTGCCAACGCCCCCTCCAATCGCCAGGCAACCAGAAGGCAGGCAGCGGGTCATACATGGAAGATGACACAGGCAGAACGGCGAGCTGGATGCACGGACGTCATTGGTAGAGGCGACGTCACATGTTGCAGGGTGTGCTGGACATCTTGATAGATTGAGGGCTCCAGGCAGCACCCCCCAGGAGGAGTAGGGGAAATAAAATATGCAATTAGTCAAAGTAAGGGAGACTATAGGCAGTGCTAAAAGTTAGGCGAGTGCAATATGAAGTGCAATGCTCCGGCAGATATGGCTATGGCAGCATAAGTAGGAGGGAGAGGCAACTGGGAATGCAGGCATGGGGAGTCCCTGAAATGTCAGCACTCCAATCCCACAAGCGCAGTAACAGAATCAAAAAACAATACAATACAAATAATAATAGGCAGGACGATAAATAGACAGCACACAATTCCAATTTATAACAATGGAGGGACGTGAACCAAAATGGCTACTATTGCACATGATTATTATATTGCATGGGTCACTTGTAGCACTAAATTCACAGTGACAGAAAGTTGAAATTTATAGTTGTAAAATTAACATGCTGAAATGGATGCATAATGCAGCAGTAACAGTGGACAGTAAGTAAAGTGCAGTTGTCAATTAGAGGTAGTATGTATATGCAGTTTAGAGGTAGTATGTATATGCAGTTTAGAGGTAGTGTGTATATGCAGTTTAGAGCTATTTAAAGAGACAGTGCAGATATTAGTGTGTATTAGTTATGACGGCTTGTGGTATGAAGCTGTTGCACGGCCTGGTAGAGGCAGAGCGGAAGCTTCGATACCGTTTTCCGGAAGGTAAGAGAGAAAAGAGTCCGTGTGGCGGGTGGGAAGGGTCCTTTATAATGTTTTTGGCTCTGTTGTAGCAGCGGGTCTGGAAAATGTGTTTTGGGGGGGGGAAGGGCTCACTGGAGATCTTCTCAGCTGCTCTCACTATCCGCTGAAGCGTGTTACAGTCCGAGACGTCACAGTTCCCGTACCAGACAGTGCTGCAGCTGCAGAGCTGGCTTTCGATGGTGCCGGTCGGGGGAGGCTCGCTCTCTTCAGCCTCCGCAAGAAGTGCAGACGCTGTCGAGCCCTCTTGGCTATGGAGGTGGAGTTGAGGGACCAGTCGATGGTGAGAGCTGGGTGAGCAGTGCTGGATCTTCTGAAATCGATGGTCATTTCTTTGGTTTTGTCTACATTTAGTCAGAGGTTGTTGCTCTTACGCCACGGAGCCTCTCTCGCCACCTCCTCCATGTATGCAGAAATGTTGTTCCTGATGAGGCGCCACAGTCATGTCATCCGCAAACTTGATGGTCTGGTTTGAGCTGATCTCTGCTGTGCAGTCGTGGGTCAGGAGTGTGAGGAGCAGTGGACTCAGGACACAGCCCTGTGGCACACCTGTGCTCAGGGTGATGGTGTTGGAGGTGTTGGTGCCGATTCTGACTGACTGTGGCCTGTCAGTGAGGAAATCTAGTATCCAGTTAACCAGGAGGGTGTTCAGGCCCGGCCTGCTCAGTTTCAGAGGCAGTCTCAGAGGGATGATGGTGTTAAAAGCTGAGCTGAAGTCGATGAACAGCATACTTACGTGAGAATCTCTCTATTCCAGGGTTAACGACAGGTGAAGCGCAGTGGATATTGCATCATCGGTTGACCGATTGGGGCGGTAGGCAGACTGGAGAGGCTCCAGAGTGCTGGGAAGGGGCGGCTTTCATATGGCACATGACCAGTCTTTCAAAGCACTTCATGATGACCGGAGTGAGGGCCACAGGACAGTAGTCATTGAGGCAGGTCACCGCTGATTTCTTTGGGACTGGGATGATAGTTGTGGTCTTGAAGCACGCTGGAACAATGGCCTGAGTCAGGGAGGTGTTGAATACGTCGGTGAGGACGACGGCCAGCTGGTCAGCACACTCTTTAAGTGTGCTGGTCCAGTACGCTCCTCTTCCTCAGCCACACTGTTCCTCTTTCTGGTTGAATCTGCTCCACCTGGGCCACACAGCCTCTCTACTAGCCTGGTTCATACTGGCTCATACATTATAAGCAGTCAGCTCCAGCTTTGTATGCATCTTAGTTTGTTATTCCTGCTCAGTATCTGCACATGCCACTGAATTCTTACTGATACCCCCCCCCCCCCCAAAAACCCCATCCTCAGTCAGCCCTCATTGTATGGAATGTGAAGTACCAGGGGGTGAGGCAGGCGTGTGTTATACTGCAGCACAAAGACAAAAATGCAACACACAGGCTTTCGACCAAAGTAAATTACTTTATTAACCTGACACAAACATAAAATGGAGTCTTAGCCCCTTTAGCCAAATACCACAAAGAAAGATAAAACACAAAGAAAAAAACACAAAACACACCAACCAATCAACCAACCCTGGTCAGATGATTCAAATCTCCCACATCCTTTCAGCTGACCTTATTTAAATCCTGACCTGGGATCAGTGTAATCAGGGTCAGCTGAATGTCATCACTCAAACCGTTTGTAGGGAAGCAGGTGGCTGTTACGCCACCCTCAGGTCTGCATCAGGCTTCAAAGGCATGTTTGGTGGATGAAATGCTTCCCATAAAACCAGCTCTAGTGTGCGAGTCCCTCAAAGTATGACCTGATCTGTGACCAAACCCAAGGTAGAGCATGAAATAGGATTTTTCAACTGTCTGGTTTCACACATTGTACTTTCAGTCTGTTTCGATGTGCTGCTTAAATCCATTTAATTAGATTTTCTGCTCGAATGCATGACTAATGTGTAAATTAAACGTTTCTGTTTTTATGATGTTTTCCAGTCGCACTTAATGACCAGACGTGTACTCTGTCTTTCAGTTCCTCAGCTGATGTGCCCTTTAAATGACCTGCCCTTAAAGGGACGGTCACGTCCACATGGTGCGGTAACCGCTCACTGTCCCCTGTCCACCAGAGCTTTGGCTTCCTCAGTAATCCACGAGCCATGCCACTACGATGTCAACATCTGGAGGTTATATCAGCGGTCGAGCGAGTTGCCATGTCACAACACATTTCACCAGCATGATATTTGGACTGTAAGTATCTGTACGTTTCCTCCAGCTGTTCTCAGATGATCAGATAAATAAACCTTTAACCCAATGATGGTGAAATCACCCCCCAGGCACCGTCTCTTCAGGCACAAATTAATATAATGAATTAAGATAAATATTATTTCCCGTTTACTGTTTACACAAGCGACGCTGCTCTGCTATCGAGTGAGCATAAGAGGAGAGTTGAAAGAGTGCATTCATTCGAGTGGTTTATTGCAGCGAGATGCAGGTCATTATCACTGCACTGCGCAGACCAAAGCCCTATCAGTGCATATGCCGCTGCTGTGTTTCCTGCACAGGAGAGTATCACATGCTACACGCCCTGTTTTATTGTGGCCGTCCCACTGGGCAATCTCTCACAGCTGCCTCATGGTGGACTGTTCTGTTTGCTTTTCTCCTCAAAGCGAAATTGGATGTAATCTTGTGTACAGTTGTGTGGATTCTGTACATGTGTACACGTGTAGCAATCAGCAAATCATGCGGGGGTCCCATAGCTATCCTGTTAATAAAATCAAACAAAGCGTAATGGAAAAATACGGGTATAGATACTGTGCACATGTACGCTAACACCAATACATGTCATAACTCAGCCCATGATGCAGCCCGTCAGAGGGAATTGGCCACCACAGAGCTCTGGCCCAGGTCCTTGTTAGTCTCAGATCGCTTCAACAGGGGGCAGCAGTGAGCGCATGGGGAGCTCGGGCAGTCAGAGAGACGCAGCCTGCTCACAAGCCCCGGCAGTAGGTCACGGAGCGTGCTCCTCACCGCCGAGGAGGAGAAGTAGAAGATGATGGGGTCCAGACAGGCGTTGAAG
Source organism: Paramormyrops kingsleyae (assembly GCF_048594095.1). Taxonomy (NCBI): domain Eukaryota; kingdom Metazoa; phylum Chordata; class Actinopteri; order Osteoglossiformes; family Mormyridae; genus Paramormyrops; species Paramormyrops kingsleyae. The sequence goes on from NC_132805.1 coordinate 7,888,102, forward strand.
GTGCTGAAGAGGAGGGTGATGTATCTCCAATGGGGACTTGTTCCGGTGGTGAAGCCCACCACATGGGAAGCGTTGTAGGGGCCGAAACAGAGAGCGAAGACCAGTAGCGTCACCAGCGCCAAGCCGATGGCGCGCTGCCGCCTCCGGCTGCTGATGTGGGGCAGCCTGCACAAGATGCGGATGAAGTTGATGTAGCAGTAGCTGCAGATGATGAAGGGGATGCAGAAGAGGACCAGACACAGCTCCAGACGCACGGGCAGCAGGATCTTGAGCTGCTCGTCGGTGAATTCCTCATAGCAGGCGTTCTGGGGAATCGGTGTCCTGAAGCTGTCACCCTCAGGGTTGTAGTAGGGCATGATGTAAACGATGCTGAGCTGCAGCAGCGAGAAGACCCAGAAGAAGATGCTGGCCAGCACGGCGTAGAGCGGCCGGCGGTTCAGTTTGTGCTGGATGGGAAACGCCACGCCCAGGTAGCGCTCCACGCTGACGGCCGTGAGGAAGAAGGTGCTGTTGTAGATGGTGGTGTAGAAGATAAAACCGGAGAGTGGACACAGGAAGTCTGGCATGTACCACTTAAGTCCGTCCGCCGCCTCCTTTATCTTGAAGGGCAGGAAGATGAGGAAGATGAGGTCGGACACTGTCAGGTTGAGGAGGAGGATGTCGATGGGCGTGGGCTTCTGCCTCACCTTCACACTGAAGGTGTAGAAGGCCAGGATGTTGGCGGGCAGGCCCGTCACGAAGGTGACGATGTAGACGGCCAGGACCAGCTGCGAGGGGAGGGGCAGCATGGTGAGGTGGTCGTTTCCGGGCGGCTCTTCCACAGCGGGTGGGAGGAATGGTGGCATGGCACTAAAAAATCTGGGCAGAGAGACACAGACCGGAGAGAGGCGTTTAGTGTGGCGGCCAGCCGGCGGTGTTGAGCTGAACAGAAAGATAGTGTTCAGCACGCTGGTATAGGAGATAGGAGATACCGAACCAGCTGGTCAGTCAGGGGCAATTCTAGGATATGACCCATAGGGTTGCCATTTTATTAGCAAACGATACAATTTGGGGAGTGAGGGGCCTCCCTACAAGTAAAATTGTATGAAGTGTGTGGGTAGGAATATGAGACAAATTGCTAAATCGATTTAAGGTCTAGAAGTGCCTGTGATGGCAGCCCAGGCAGAGCCTTGGGGCGGACAGCAACACCTGTAATACAACATTACAGCCCTCCCCTTAACGCATTTCATTCATTACTTCAGCTGCACATTTGTGAATACCTGATACAACTGGCTTCAGTGTTTTATAAACCCAATAATAAATTAAGTCTGGAATGTGGTAAAGTAACTACTGTTTACAAGACAACATACAGTATAAAGCATATTTTTATGCTTCGTATTAAAATTAATTTTACTGTGCAAAAGTCTTAGGCAAAGACAGTTATGTTTAAATGGTCTTCATATTGGTGTAAAACTATGAAATTATGTCAGCATGGCCATTTTAGTACCTTTCATTCCCCAATGAGTCACCCCAGTATTTGCTGCAACCATCGAATTCTCCCAGTACACCTTGTTTAGTTAATCAATATCATCCGTCTCGCATTTTCTATACACACTTGTCCTGTTTCGGGGTTTCGGAACCTATCCTGTAAGCTACGAGGGCAAGGCAGGGAATCACCCAGGATGGGACACTTACTGATCACAGGTTAATCAACATCTCATTAAATTATTTTAACTAATTAAGCCAGTGGTGATATGACAGATACATGGAATGGCCGGGGTGCCCTTGAGGAGAGGTTTGGGAACTGAATCGGTGTTCATCTAGCCGTCCAACCAGATACCAGTAACTTTTTGGAGAACGCAAGAAATTCATCTTAGTTTTATTGTGTTACTGTATCTTGTATATGTTCTAATGTTAAACTGTATTTTTTTCTGAAGAAATATTCATTTACTACACAGAAAAATAGCTTAAACATTTTCTTTCTCTAAGACTTTTGCACAGTACTATATTTATTGAATAACATTTCCAAACCAGAAGGGATTCTTCAGTAGTTTCACAATCCAAAATATATGACTCTTAATCACTCCAAGAAAGCCTTGGAAAAATGAACCAACAGACACGTTCATCCAGCATTTCTCGGGAGGTTCATAAAGCCATCAGGCTCTTGCTGTTACCGTCCTCATCCCCTACACTTGTTAACACTGACTGTTACGCCTCACAAGTTTCATCATGAGTTACGCCTGTAATGAACGACAGAACGTCCTGATTAAAATCTATATATTATGTAAGGGACTCGTGCTTTAAAAGAGAAACACACGCACGTTTTGGCACTTATTACACTATGGGAAATAATTACGGTCGGTGCTGTAAACGCACGCGTCTCAGGATCCGGGTGTCCTGGACACCTGGCAGAATTAATCGGCACAATTTGAGGAAGAAGGAGCCAGAGGGAGATAGAGGGGGAATGAAAGACGGCTCCATTAAGTCAAATCCGAGAGCGCACTCAAGACTGGAATTTAAGGGCTCTCTGGAATTAACCTGACGGAGGTGGGTAATGAGGGAGATGTAATGAAGACATAATTACAACTGCCCTTAAATTCCATTCTCCAGCAGGGGGAGGGGGCCCCTGCTCTAGCCAGACCCTGCGTACTCACCTTAGGGAAATGCAGCCGCAGGTCCTCCCATGCCTGCAGTAGATCGCGACCCGCAGATCACCCCGGCTCTCTCTGGACAAGGCTGCCGTGGGCGGCTGGCCACTGCACTTCACTGTTTGCTCACTCAGCTCACAGGCTGGAAAATTAATAAGGCACCACTGTAATCTACATCCCACCCACACTCCTCCTCTGCCCTTGATCCCCCCTCTTCTCCAAACAAGGTCACCTAGGTAACTATGTCTTGGGCGGGGTGGGGGTGGGGGTGGGGGTTCATGCTGTACTTCTTTGGAAACCTTTCACAAATCGGGATTGTGTCGGGGATATCAGTCAGCTGACGAGTGACTGGGATAGGGCACTCTCTGATTCCGGCTCCTTCCCTGGGGGTATTTTATTGAGGATGAAAAAATAGGCAATCAACAAGGGTGTACAGCCTCTGGTCCAAACAGCAACCCCCCCCCCCATCCCTCATTTGCCGGAGGTGTGACTTGATGGGGCCGCTCAGCTCTTAATTGATACTATCGACCTTGTGCTGTCTGAGCTGTTTACCAGCTGGTTAGCTGAAGGCCAGTAAGCTCACGTCCACCTGAATCATCACAGGTGGGCAGGAAGTGATGTAAGTGATGCTGGAGGGGCTTCCGGAAAAGACCAATGGATTTGCAGCAACAATTCAATAAACAAATGTATATTCTGACTCGACCACTAGCACACCTCATTTGGCTAATCAGTAACTCACTGACATTTTAAACTAACTAAATCAATTAACTTACTGAGCTAGTAATGATACGTGGAACGGCTGAGGTGCCCCTGAGGAGAGGTTTGGGAACTGAAGCAGTGTTCATCTAACCATCCAACTAGATATCAGTAACTTTTTGGAGAAACAAAATTCTAGTTAGTTTTGTTGTGCTACTCTTAACTGGCATATGTTCTAATGTTAAATTATTATTATTATTTTTGTTCAGAGCAAATTCACACTTATTACCAGATAAATGGCTAATCAGTTTCTCTGACTGCCTAACCTTTTTCCACAGTACTGTACATACGTATATATGCTGGTAAAAATAAAGAGGTAAATTCAGAGTCTTATATCGTGACACACACTACCCAATAATGTCTTATGAAGGGATTCTTCCTGGTTACCATGAACTCTGACCTGTGCATGTCCGCATGTGTCTGCGTGGGTTTTCTCCGACTCCTTTTCCTGCAAAATACCCGTAAGATCCTGCCGACGTCGGATGACTCAGCTCGGATGAAGGCGGCAGAGTTAATTAAAAACCATAGGACACATTTCAGGCATCATCTTTTTATTATACTGAGGATGACTGTCCCACATTTTATTCCCATTTCCCGAGATTTACAGCACTTGATCAGCATTATGTATAATTCAGAAAGCCTCCATCAGACTCGCTCTGGAATAATGGGCCTTCTGATCTTCTCAGCCACCGGGCTGATGCACGTTACGAAAGTGTTACACCAGCGCATTACGACATGAGCCACATGCCTGAAACAAACACCAGCTACTCAAAAGCTTCCTTCACTCCCACATGATACCATTTCAATTATTACCAGTTTTATTTGCCAAAATTCTCTGTTAACTTAGTGAATCATTCACCGGCATGATTCCTTCAGATATATTTCCGTGAATTTTCTGAGCTGAGGCCATGGGAGATGGCTTTTCTCATCTACATACATACTCTAAAACACATGTGAAAAGTTTTTAAAAAAATCTCCATTGCTATCACAAAGGACAAAGTGACATATCCCTGTGTACATTCTTATAGCAGAAGGTTATATAACAAATAGACATATTAAAAGTCTTGTTCTTTACTATATCTTACTAATGCCAGACAAAAGACAATATTCTATCGACATAAATAGACAAAAATGCCACTCCACATATAAACATAATATATATTATATGTTTATAATATATAAACATATTTGAAACTTCATGTAAATATATACATATATGACGTGCATATAAAGTAACATGCAAAGCACTGTCCAGGATAAACCGACCAAATAAAGCAAAACAATGAATGAACTAATCAACGAACTAATGAAGCCAGAAATGATCAACAGCAACTAGGTGTGACAAGGTGAATGGCGCCGCATGTTTTTCTGCACATCACTACTGGTGTTTAGCATTAAAAAGTCCATGACGTGAAACGTAGGGGCCAGCCTAGAGAACCAGTCCATGTGGATGGGACCCCAAAGCACGCTGCCAGCCGTTCAGGTGGTGTCGTTGGAGCTCTGGGTGGTGCTCTCCTCCGTCCCAACGCAGCTCCACTGTGGACACTGGCAGCACCTCATGTGCAGCCTTTCCACCAGATCCTTCAGGATGCGGTTCAACATCTTCCTGACTGTGGAGGAGGAGCAGTAGAAGATGATGGGGTCCAGGCAGGCGTTGAAGGTGCTGAAGAGCACAGCCTGTGCGCGCCACTTGGGACTCCCCCCGGTAACAAAGCCCACCACGTGAGTCAAGTTATAGGGGCCAAAGCACATGATGAAGACCAGCAGTGTTCCCAACGCAAGCCCAATGGCGCGTTGTCTTCTGTGCGGGCTGATGTGAGGCAGTCTGGACAGAATATAGATGAACTTGATGTAGCAGAAGCTGCAGATGAGGAAGGGGATGCAGAAGAGAACCAGGAAGAGCTCCAGACGCACGGGCAGGAGGATCTTGAGCTGCTCCTTCGAGAAGTCCTCGTAGCAGACATTCTTGGGGATGGAGCTGTTTGCGCCGGTGTAATGCATGATGTAGACGATGCTGATGTGCGACATGGACACCACCCAGAAGAAGACGCTGGCTATGACGGCGTAGAGCGGCCGGCGGTTCAGCTTGTACTTTATGGGAAACGCCACGCCCAGGTAGCGCTCCACGCTGATGGCCGTGAGGAAGAAGGTGCTATTATAAATGGTGGTGTAGAAGATAAAACCAGAGAGCGGACACAGGAAGTAGGGCATGTTCCAATGCATGCCATCTGCCGCCTCTATCATTTTGCATGGCAGGAAGATGAGGAAGATGAGGTCGGACACCGTCAGGTTAAGGAGGAGGATGTCGATGGGTGTGGGCTTCTGTTTCACCTTCAGAGTGAAGGTGTAGAAGGCCAAGACGTTGGCGGGCAGGCCCGTCACAAAGGTGATGATGTAGACTGCCAGTGAAAACTCATGACTCCAGTATTCTGTCATCTTGGAGCGGAAGGTGGACGATAACCTCTGCAGAGAAGAAGGGGAAATGGAAAGAGGCGTTATTTATTGGCCTGCCCGAGAAGTTCCCTTGCGAGCTGTTCACTTCCCAGGGAACCAGACTCGTTTAGTCAAGCTAGTTAGGTAACCAGTCTGTGAAGCGATAACACACTCTGTACAGCTTACAGATCTATGCAATCATCAACCTGATGTCTGTTCATACTTAAAACCTATAAGACTTATTTTGCAAATCCTTCAGGCTAAAGAACAATATTCAACCGGGGTCGCCGGCCGCTTATCGGGCGAAGCCTTCAAACGGCAGCGTATATCACTAAAACACAATGTTAGATATCGCAACAGCCTCTGTTAGCATTCAGCTTTCATCCAAGCTCAACAATGCATTTAATGGTTTCATCACAATAATTCAACATAAAATAGAGAGCGGTGATGGATGAGAAAGGAAATCTATGCAACGTACTGAACTGCCGTGATATGACCTTGCCTGCCAAATGGTAATCATAAAAATCAATATTTACCGATGCCGCCCAATGTTGCAACCTAGGTCAAGAAATGAGGGCTCACCTCATTACAGAAACTTCCCTGCCTTCCACTGGGTGGTATGCAACACTCTTAACCCTTCGAACACGGCTAGTTAGCCCAACAAAGTCACCACAAACCTAGAAGTCTGGCATCTGGCTCGCTTCCCAGACCTCTCATGCTTCGAGCATCCCTACATATCATGCGTGACACTGAGTGGCGACTGGCCGCACCAGACTGTCGCCGGAGGTAAACACACGCTCGTGCGAGCATTTACTCAAACGTCGATGCGGAGGGCTAATCGTTCACTTCAGGAAGCAAGGAGCCATACACAAGCTAAGACCACGCTGAAAGAGACAGCTATCTGTAAATCAAGAAGCCAAGTCGGACACCTTCAGGGGAAAAGAGCCCTCTTATTCGTTCTACCTGGTTGTCTGATGCTGCTTGGTAATAGCTGAGTGTGTCAACCCAACAAGCGCATGAAATGGGCTACATGCGGCTTGGTGCCCCCCTGCAAAAGCTGGTGCAAAAGGCGGCCTTTGGAAGGCGCCGGTTGTTTGGTTTCTTCTCTGTGATCCACGACGTGTTTGTTCATTAGAACAAACAATAAGCGTCACTAAAACATCGCTTGAGGAAACACAGATGTGAGAGAGGCTTTTGCGCATATATTTACATATGAATAAATGCATATAGAGATCTATAGGATGTAAATAAGCCCCTTTTGACTGTCTGCCTCAGTACACAGTTATATATTTTACAGGGCTCTTGCATCAAAGGTCATCTATGCATTTCACACCCACACGCTCACTTTCACCCCTAGTGGCTCGTGATGAAAATTACATTACGTTTTATACATTATGTTATTCCATAAATCCTTTTATTTGTAAAACTTGTATATTTATTGTACCTTAGTTCAGTGACTCAATTTACATTTGTATCAACTCTCACTAAAATATATTTTCAAATGTGCTGGTAAATAATAAAAAGTTATGAGGAAACTTGCAATTTAAGAAAAATACAAAATTAATCAGGGTGCTTGACAGAATAAAAAAATAACTTGACTCTTTGCTTGTTCATTGATATGACAAATCCTTAATCACATAAACAATCCTTCCAACTGGAAAAAAAATCAATAAATCAGCAATATGTTATAATTTATATTGCACATTTTCTCTAAAACGTTACCGTCTTTTAAATGGATGATGGTGTTTCAGGGCTTTGTATGAGCTAACAATCACAAAGTTCTGTAAGATCTTTCATCTTTTTAAATTAGAATTAAAGAATGGCATAAGGTTGTTAAGTGCTGAGTATCACGCCTGGCGCTGGTTCTGCTGTCTGGTGACGTTCTGCTTGAATATGCCTCGTGAAGGTATGGATCGGTCTCAGAGAAACGCGACGTACCTACAGCAGGCTGCCTCTCTCTGGCCTTCCTCCACGGCGACGCTGACAGTGCTCTGAGACCTCGGCACTGCTCGCTGTTTTATGGTGCAGCAGACATGTGACCTAACAGGACGACAATCACTGGCCTTCCCCACAGCGGGGAGCTCTCTCATGAGTGACAATCCAGTGCTGCAACTTCTCATGTTTATTGTCACATTTGTTTTATTTTTTAATTTGTATTTTTTTTTTTAGTTTTTGCATTGTTGTTCATTGTTTTACATTTGCAGTTGATTTTGTTGTCTGTTGGGGTGTCATTAACCCTCCTCCGCCAAAAAAGCTAAGCATATCCACACACACACATATAGATGCACACATATGCAAATGTGCACCCCACTGCTCATGAGAGATGCAGTCTCCGCACTTTGTGCCCAGAAACTAGGACCATCTGAAGCCAGTATGAACTGAGTTTGATGGTGTGTTGTCCATATTATGCACTGCCTGTTTTACTATGATCAGAAATGGTGACTGCATTAAGGTGGTTATCACGAGTAAACTGTGTTATGAGGAAGCATGATCGTAACTGCAATGATATGTGCTCTTTGTACCAATGAGGAAAGTGCTCTTCCGCTGTTTTCTAGAATGTATCCTGTCATCTCTCAAAACTGATCACATGGTCTGATATAAATATACATATATTTATATTTTTACAAGGTATTGGTCTCAAAATAAGAAGTCGTAGTGTTTTTCAGGTTCATGAGATGATCAGCCCCGCCCCCCCCCACCAAACAGCTTGGCCAGCTCTCCGCTGTTCAGCTGCTGCGTGTCTGAGCACACGCTGTTTGCGGTCGTGGGGAAATTCCTTCCTTCCTTCTCTACATCAAGCAAAAATGTGCAGACCAAAGTGAAGAAACATCCTTCTTATGGACAATGACACTGAAAAGAGATGAGTCTGCTTCTTCAGGTATAAAATCAGAGCCCATTGAATATTTGTTCTGGGACACACTGATCACACAGCGCTTCTCTCTTTTAGGGATTCATATTTGATCTTTTCTTGTTTTTATAATTAGGTAAATATTCCCCATTGAGAAGCAATTTTCCAGGAAAAGCATTTAACTGTCCAGCTGCCTGTGTGTTTCTGAGTTTATTTCTACTCAGTTTAAGTTTATAAAAGGACAATGTGGCAGACCTGCGTCTCCAGGGACGTGAGGTGGAATCCCGCCCCCCCTCGCTGTGTTTGTCAGTTAGGTATTTCCAAATTGTCCATTATTGCATAACTCTGTTCCCTATGACGGCCTCTCACACAGGGAGTCCCCCTACCTAGTCATGTGACTCTGTACTGGAAGCAGGATTGGAACCACCCCCATAATTTTGACCGTTGCCAACCCCCCAGATCAATAATTTTTATTATTACCCCCCAGCCCCCCCAATAATCCAGGTAATGCCATTGGTACCCCCACCCAGTGAAAAATCTTGGGTCTGGTCATCCAGTTTGTTCTTTTGCTGACCATGACTGGAAGACCAAATTGAAGATGGATGGATTATCAAACTGAAGTAAATTTCTATCCAGAGAAGGACAGCAGTCACCTGATTCTCCTCCTCATGCTCAATGTGTTCCAGACGCCACACTTCACACACATCCCAAAATTAATCAGTTTTATCTAAAAGAGCTAGCAGAGTGATTTCACTGTGTGTATATCTGTGTCTATGTGTCTGTGTACATCTGTGTGCATGACTGTGTCTGTGACTGTGTACGTCTGTGTTTATGTCTGTGTCTAAGAGTCTATGTACATCTGCGTGTATGTCTGTGTCTGTGATTCCATGTGTCAGTGCATTTACGCAGCCACTGGGTGGTGTAAGAGAATGGTAGAGAAAAGAGGTGAATCCAAGAGATGCTTTTATTTAGTGGATTTTGAAATAAATATTTTAGAATCTATATATATCCGTTATATACTACAAACAACAAGCCCATATGTAAACCCAACTGTGAATGAACAAGTAAGAACAATCAGATCCCACTAGGCAACCGAAATTCTGAATGAAAAACTCACATTAGAATGAGTCAAATTGAAGAAGTTGACCCTGGGACTTTGCACAGGAAGCACAGGAAGGGAACACCCCAAAGCAGAAGCAGTCACGTTTCATTCTGCCAATAACCAAGGGCAGATTTCTTCAAGTCTGCACTCGGGCAGATTCGAAAGCAGGGGTAAGAGCTTCTTTCCCATCAGAGGCAGTTTGCTTAATTCCAGAACATTATAATACTTACCATATTTATAGTACACAATAACACGTCAGTGAAGATCTACAGCGAAAAAGTCAACACTGCATTTTCCCCTGCATCTCCCGATTTCAAGAGGACATTCTACTCTTTCTGACAAGAGGCCTGTGCTGTAAAAAAGGCAGCAGGCTTTATGACGCGGTTAGATCAATACATTCCTAAAACTCATGTAGAATAAAAATCACACAAAGGGCAGATCTTTCTGCAAAAGAGCAGGGAACAGGGGTGGGCCCACAGCAAGTCATCGGTGATTATTTATATGAATGTGTCTCACTTGCCTGTTGAAATAATCCCCCAATTTTGACCTTTTTCTTGAGAATGTGGCACTTAAGCTCGGATTTAATGCAGGTGGCCTAATTTTGCTGTAAAACGGGGTGAGTGGAAACGTTGAGGCATGAGAAGCACTGTGTTGGGGTGATATATCCACTTTAACAAAAATGCAGAGAGGCGGGTGTAAAATGTGAGCAGAGCATAAAAAAATGGGGTCAGCCCAATTTTAAGAGCTTAAGATCTTTCGAATCCAGGAGGATGGTCCAGCTTCCCTTTGCTTTGCTAACAAGGACCCGTGAAGCAGAGCCAGAACGGTGCCGCTTTCCGACTGGTGTCTGATCCGGAGAGAACCCAAATCCCAGCACAAAGTGAGGGGTTAGCGGCTCTTAAGCTAAAAGGATTGTGCTGGGGGGATCGGATCCTCCAGGATTAGAGATCACAGCCTGGCAAGTGAACGGAGCAGGCATTGGGTACCTCTGCCTAGTCTGTTTAGCCTTTGTACTTAATTGATCAGGGCTACTGCCTTATATCCATCCATCTATCCATCCGGCCTCCAGCTGTTTATCCTGGTCAGGGTCACCGAGGGGCCTGGAGCCCGTCCCAGGGAGCACAGCGCATAAGGCACGAGTACACCCTGCATAGGATGCAATTTTTGCATCATATATGAATAGAAAATTGTTAATGTGGCTTGTTTGGTAAAAACAGAAAATTCTGTCCAAGCTATTACTTGGTCTGTGAACAGAGCTGTCAAACTGTACGTACGTAATTCTCTGTAGATAAGGATGAGACACAGACAGAGAGATGCTGTGTTTGTGTGTAAGGGTGAGAGGGAAACAGACTACATGTTTGTATTGTTGCCAGGGAAATAGCGACCACACTCAAAGAGTGAGTTTCATTTGGGGATGAATAGTACACAGACAGGGCCTCCCTCCCCTCAGCCTCTCCAGGGCAGCATCCAGCTGTCAAACACACAGATGCAGCCTCTAATCTCAGAAGAACTAGGCCATTGTGGCTGAATATAATATTTTTTTACGTTTACTTAGTAAATGCTTTAAACCGAAATGATGTACAAGTCAGGAAAGTCAGAGAGCAGGTTTAGCAGCCCTAGAGCAATGGGTAGGGGGGGGGAGACCTTGCAGATTGCTCTCCCAGACCTGGTATTCAAACTGGAACCCATCCAGTCATGACCACAGTGTCCCAACCCAGTGACACCCCCCTTCCGAGACAGAAGAAACAGAGGACAGCCTCAGCCAGTGTCCCGGAACAGTTGGGGTTAATGGCGGCACCGAAGGCTCTGTCACTGAAAAGATTACTCTGTCCAGTAATGGGATTCGAACCCCCAAAAGCTGGAACTAGAGCACGCCGACCTCACCTGCAACTTGGCTTAACACCGATAAAGTCGCCTTTGGCCCCAGAGCAAAAGAAGCCCTTGAGTTTGCTTACTTTCCTTTGAAGTACATGCAGTGACAAAACATGTGTCTGCAGGCTTGCGGTGTCATCGTCACGTGAGAGTTTAATTCCTCGGTACTGTGAGATCACCAAAGCCAGAGGTGACCCCAGGCCACAGCCTTGTGTAAAACATCTGAACACGGGCACCATGCTGGCCAAGTTTTCTTTCATTATTTAAACATCATGAAGGGATTTCAATTCATCACACTGTAGGTAATTTAAATAATTCATAACTGATATTATATGCAACATTTTAAAGACCTTGTCTCCCCATGCCTGTATCTATGGACAATGTCTATTTCAGTTTAGCTCAGATGTGGACGGGCAGACATTAAGCATTGTCTTATTCGGTGACACGAGGGCACAAATAATGTAGTAGTACACTCTTACTTAATGCATTAATTAATCACAACTTCATCATTAATCAATCAATACAGTTCATGCATTTCATGCAGGATCTATATTAGTTCATGATTTGTTCTTGAGTATTTGAGCCCCCTCATGTGGTGTTAACTCTTATTCTTATTCACAGCATCATGAGTCTGGAGGACTAAAAAGGAATGCCAAGAGCAAGGGCATACGGTCTTGGAGACTTCTTCAGCATCTGCTGCCCTCTAGAGGCAAACCATTGTATGACCCAGGCTGCATTGTGAATGCTCCTGGGTGAAATGGGGGACAGGAAAGCATCGATCATGTTAGTTCTGTCCAAACCAGGCATTGTTATGAAATATCAGCTGCGTGGTTCTTAAATACAAATATGAGAACTGGCCTCAAGCCAAGACTGGCCCTTTCTCGGTGGCTGATGTGGACGTTGGCTGTCGATGGGTATGTGGCGTCCTCCTCCCCCCCCCCCCCCCCCCCCCCGGTAAGCAAAATGTATCGCTTGACTGTAGGAGACCCAAGTTTTTAATCCCAGTCCAGCCCCGTCTCTGTGGCGTTTTTGCTTATGGATGTTACCATTGCTTTTCTTTCACGTGTATTCCCTTCATTGAATAACATTTAAAAGTTCATTCATTTTCTGTACCCACTTGTCTGTGGGAATCTGGAGCACATCCCAGAAACAACAGGCGCAAGCAGGGGAACAACCCTGGATAGGGCAGCTCCCCAGCACGGCAACACATATGGCAACTCTGATTCACCTGTTTTAGGACCGTGGGGGGAAACTTGAGAACCTGTAGGGCACGGAGAATGTGCAACCTCCACAGACGTATAGCCAGGGTAGAAACTCAAACCCTGATCCCAGAGATATAAGACTAAAGTGCTAACCAACTGCCACTATGCCAACTCCCAATTAAAAGAAGCATAAATATGCTGTGTTAGGATTTTCAGTGACATATACCTTGCACAAGGCATCAGAAAGCAACTGTTTGTGTGTCTCTTCAATTGTGCATCTTCTGCTACTTGAATATCAGTCAGGCCAGGCAAACAGCGTGGCATCACCTGCATGTTGGACGTGCGACACATTCCCGTTAACATGCACAATCACCTGCATGTTGGACGTGCGACACATTCCCGTTAACATGCACAATCACCTGCATGTTGGACGTGCGACACATTCCCGTTAACATGCACAATCACCTGCATGTTGGACGTGCGACACATTCCCGTTAACATGCACAATCACCTGCATGTTGGACGTGCGACACATTCCCGTTAACATGCACAATCACCTGCATGTTGGACGTGCGACACATTCCCGTTAACATGCACAATCACCTGCATGTTGGACGTGCGACACATTCCCGTTAACATGCACAATCACCTGCATGTTGGACGTGCGACACATTCCCGTTAACATGCACAATCACATGCATGTTGGACGTGCGACAGATTCCCGTTAACATGCACAATCACCTGCATGTTGGACGTGCGACACATTCCCGTTAACATGCACAATCACCTGCATGTTGGACGTGCGACACATTCCCGTTAACATGCACAATCACCTGCATGTTGGACGTGCGACACATTCCCGTTAACATGCACAATCACATGCATGTTGGACGTGCGACAGATTCCCGTTAACATGCACAATCACCTGCATGTTGGACGTGCGACACATTCCCGTTAACATGCACAATCACATGCATGTTGGACGTGTGACAGATTCCCGTTAACATGCACAATCACATGCATGTTGGACGTGCGACACATTCCCGTTAACATGCACAATCACCTGCATGTTGGACGTGTGACACATTCCCGTTAACATGCACAATCACCTGCATGTTGGACGTGCGACAGATTCCCGTTAACATGCACAATCACCTGCATGTTGGACATGCGACACATTCCCGTTAACATGCACAATCACCTGCATGTTGGACGTGCGACACATTCCCGTTAACATGCACAATCACCTGCATGTTGGACGTGCGACAGATTCCCGTTAACATGCACAATCACCTGCATGTTGGACGTGCGACAGATTCCCGTTAACATGCACAATCACCTGCATGTTGGACGTGCGACACATTCCCGTTAACATGCACAATCACCTGCATGTTGGACGTGCGACAGATTCCCGTTAACATGCACAATCACCTGCATGTTGGACGTGCGACACATTCCCGTTAACATGCACAATCACCTGCATGTTGGACGTGCGACAGATTCCCGTTAACATGCACAATCACCTGCATGTTGGACGTGCGACAGATTCCCGTTAACAT